>NC_142423.1:6427777-6741388 GCF_059516105.1 Syngnathus floridae | reverse complement strand
AGGAAAACAAAGCTACCCTGCATTGTGAACATATGCGGGAAGGAAAAAAAAAGAAGACGTAAAACAGCAATTTCCGCGGTATCTGCGGGCGAATTCGTCTGCCTGGGCCCGCAGGTGAAACGCGTCTGTGCTCCGGCTAATGGTGATGTGTTAAAAAAGCGTGCAAAGATAAAAACCGTGCTGCCGTGGACGTTGGCCCCCGACACTTGGCTCTGTGGGACGAGCCCGCCTCGTACCTTCCGTTAACATCACACATCTGCACATAAGCAGAGGACGCGCTGCTACTCACGTACGCTGGGGGGCGCTGTGGTGTTTGAGGCTTGCCACGTCGCCTCTCTCAGCCGCCCTGGCCTGCTGTGCATTTAGCATAAATTTCCGCGTCGCTCCAATTTTTGTCATTTTTATATTGAAGCAGAAATTAATAGAGAAAACGAATATCTGTTTGATGAATATTTGTTTTGTGATTTGCAACTGTAGCCAGCCCCGACAACCACATTTTAAAATTGTCAGTAAATTGCAACTTACGTTTATAGAGATTAAGAACAATAAAGAAGAAATTGTTCAAAATGGCCTCTGAAAATAAATATGTATTTAGTGCAATTACTCGTGGATGAAGCAAAGTCACAACTGTAGTGTTGTATTTCCCATGGCTTTAAAGAGCGTGCCCCAATGTGTGATGTCAGGAACATGACAATAAACATTAAATGAATGCCTCTTTGAGAATACTTAAATACAGTTTCCAATATATAACATATTAATTCCCTTAAATTTCATGTTGTGGTATCAGGATAGACTAGTAGTAATTATAATGGTTGCCATATTTGTAATCTTTTCATTTTTCCAGGTACAAATATATGAAAATAAGGAATGAAAACATACATACAAAATTTTATGAAAACATAGAGTGCAATGCGTTTAATATAATACAAAATTGGTTTGTTGTCCTTATTTCAACCAAAGGCTCTTCTCATCGTTTGTTGAGTCATGAAAACTCTCGCGAGATCCTATCTCGTTAGACCACTGCTCTCCAGGAAACCTCGCGATACGTCTAAGCGAGCTAGGTAAGTAGCGGTTCCTTCATACTAACTGGCACCCACCGACGATTACTAAAATCCGACAAAGTAAGTCCCGATTTATGATAAATAACCTCATGTAGCATGGCCGATTTGTAGCGTGTGCTCGGCATCACTCTTCTCCGGGACGAAGTGACGGCAGACGGCATTGTGACAGGAGGATGCGCGCGGAGCGGAGGAGGTGGATGAGAAGAGCAGATGAATGGAGGAGGGATGGGGTGTAAAGAGATACTTGCTAGCACCGATCATCCATTCCGCTATTAAAACGGCAATCAACTAGATTTATCGTCTTATGATACGGCGCATAATTAGGACGGGATCTTGCAGATATGGCAAAATAAGCGACGGCTCGCTCGGTACAGCGTCGATACAAGCAGGAGCGAAACGAGTTAATTGCTGGAACGTTAACGACGCTAGCATCGGTGGCTAACGTAGCTAACGTGGGTCACCCTGGCCGCATTCCTATCATGTGACCTACCGGCTTACCGGGGCCCTGCTGGCAACCACCTAGTGTGTGCGCACGGGTGGATGTGTGTTAATACAGTCGACATAAAAAACATAAGGACGCCAGAAAAGAAGTAAAAGTGCGACGCGCTCCTTCAGCACCATGGACAGGGCTGCTGCAGTTTATATTCTTATTTATTTCTATGCATATCCTTTTATTTAGTTTTCCTGTAAATTTAGTATTTACTGTGCTAAGTAATTGGATAATGAATACAAATGACTGATATGAAACTATTTGCAGAAAGGTAATATTTAATATATATAACCCACCTCTGCCTCAGTTTAAGACAGCTTTTGTATTTGATATCACTCGACAGGGAATATACGCAGTTCAGTTCATTTCAAAGTAGGCTTTACCATAAGTAAAGTGAATTAGATGGGCTCAGGCTGAAATTGTCTCCACCGCAAAACCTTTCTTAACTGTAAAGACTTGGTTTTACATAACATTTTAACAAGTAGTATATGGCCTGTTATTGACTGCTGATCAGTCCAGGATGTAGTCCACCTTCTGGAATGTGGGAAAATAAACGGGTTTTATTCGTAATAGGATTAATCTGTTTTTGAGGAATAGCCTCATTCCCAGAAGGTATTTTAGTTTCTGCTGTAGCTCAAATGGACCTTTTTAAAATGTTAGGTTCTCAAGGCAGCCCTAAAAAAATAGGACATTCAGCAATGCTTTATGAGGGCATTCATTTAGGCTAACGTTTGAGGGAGGAAAAACAGAACAAAGGTTCTGAACAGATTGCTCTGCAGCCTGAAGCCATGGTGCTGACTTGCTTTCTTCTGCACTATGACCATCTCTGTGGGCGATAAGTGGAGCTTGCTTGTGTCTCATTGCGTGTGTGGAAAGTGGTCGTCATCTTTTTTGTTCAAACACGTTTGTTAGTTACACAATATTTGTATGTTTTCATTCGTTTGTGTAGGTGGACCTAAGTGAATGTACATTTTGCTCTCTCATTTAGCCCTCCGTAAACGGATCCCTTGCCGTACACCTTGCATAAAGGCATCTAGAGTCCTTACAAAGCCTCTCGGAATTATGGGGAACATTTTTGGGAATCTGTTAAAGAGCCTCATAGGGAAGAAGGAGATGAGGATCCTGATGGTGGGCCTGGACGCTGCAGGAAAAACTACAATCCTCTACAAACTCAAACTGGGCGAAATAGTCACCACGATCCCAACCATCGGTATGCGCAAGATTAAAAGCGGCTCAGCGTATGTGCCGTGTTTGTTGTATGACCTCATGCAACACACTTTGTTCTCAGGCTTTAATGTGGAGACGGTGGAGTACAAGAACATCAGCTTCACTGTGTGGGATGTGGGTGGGCAGGACAAGATCCGCCCCCTCTGGAGACACTACTTTCAAAACACACAAGGTGAGCTCAATACAGCAGTACAGAAGATAGCAAATATTTGAATCTATTTATTTTTTTCTCTTTTACCCCGCCCCAGGTTTAATCTTTGTGGTGGACAGCAACGACAGAGAGCGTGTCAATGAGGCACGAGAGGAGCTGATGAGGATGCTGGCTGAGGATGAGCTGAGAGATGCAGTGCTCCTTGTGTTTGCCAATAAACAGGTAAGAAACACACACACACGGTCAACTGTGGAGATTCTGATCCAGCCACAATGTGTTAGTTTCATTAGATTGCTCTTATGGTGCTTGCTGGTTACAGTTACAGTAATCCAACCGTTCCATCTTGTAGGACTTGCCGAACGCCATGAACGCCGCCGAGATCACAGACAAGTTGGGTTTACACTCCCTGCGCCACCGTAACTGGTACATCCAAGCCACCTGCGCCACCAGCGGCGACGGCCTCTACGAGGGCCTCGATTGGCTGGCCAATCAGCTTAAGAACAAGAAGTAGGAAGTTAGGAAAAACATCAACATCCGACTTTTTGTATGTTTATTTGTTTCATTGGGGACTGACGGTGCGGGATCGAAGAATCTGAAGAGATTTTAGGCTTTCATTTTCAGTCTCTCATCGTTTGAGCCGAGTTTCAACCAAACGCCACACGCTAACCATCAACAATCACTCCGGCATGTGCTTTTTTTCTCTTGTCTGTAGGTGCAGTGTGCTCTTATGTTTGTTGGGTCACGTGACTCCATCACACTGGAGAAGTTGACTCATGTGTGTGTGTGTTTTCTCACTAAAGCTCACGCTCAGTTGTCTTTTGTTACCTGACACAGCCGAGTTGCACAAACAACCATTACCACTATGGGAAGCATTCTGAGCATTTTATTTGATATCCATCTTGAGGTTCATGTACCTGCACGTGCCGTCTTGTATGCAAATGTGCTTGCAGCTCCTCTGGGGAATCTGCTGGAGTGTTTCGATTTTTTTTTTTTAATTAAAATAGCAAAAAATTGTTTACAGGGATTTTTATGTTTGTTTGCTTTTACTGCTGTAACTCTCGAATTTCCACTTTATGGGGATCAGAAATGGGTATGTTAAGAGATGAAAATACAAATACATACTAGTAAGGCAAAATATTGCACTAGTGTGTGATCCTACATGATAAATAAAAATTCTTCCAAAAAGTGCATACTTGTACCTGGACCCCGAGCTGGATATCAAGGATATCGAATAAATACTCCAAAAGACTTCCCACACCCAATTCTGAGTTGTGTGTATTCGGCCTGGAACAAAATGAACACATTCTTGTCACGCCTTTTTGGGCAGGAATGTTGAAAAACACTCTTTGTTTCAAAAGTGAGTTCTCATTCTAGGCGTTCGTCCGATTGTTTCGGTTGTTGCAACCTCATATCTGTGTTTACTGAATGTGAATATTACACGTGTCTGTAGAAAAGGCAGTTAAGTACACTATATTTATTTTACACAGTCATTTATTTAGGTGATGTGTCAGCATAGAAAAGAAAGCAGGGTAAAGCGGATCAAAATTGTGCGGAGCTGATACCAGCAAGCTTCCGTGTCCTCATGTGAAAAGATTTTGTCTAAATGTATCTGTGCATCTATTCTATGTTCAACCATGAGTTTGATCATTTGGGTTTTGGTGGCCTTATATGTAGTGACGGCTAAAAAAAAAAATGATTTGATCTTTTGCTTCTGAATATTTATCAGGAATAATGTTTGGATTATTTCTTTTCTCTTACGCTGTCAAAACAGCTTTTGTGCACTGTAGTTTGAGATGATTAGGCAAAAGTTTGTCTTGCTGTAGCTTCTGTTTTGCCTCTATACTTGATCCATCATTAGTGGTAGGTCTTATTTGTAAGAGTGGGGGAAGGGGGGGGGGGGTATTTAAACAAAACAAAACAAAAAAACGTAAAATGTGACCACATCAGTAAAGCAAATGCAAAAAGTGAAGAACCCCGGTATTCATTATGTACCGTTCTAGTTACACGCATCGATGTCCATGTTTCAATGCTGAATGCATGGAGAGCAGACATCCATGTGATGATCACTTCCTGCTGTATCACCAATAAACCCATTTTCTGTAGGACCAGTCTCATCAGCTTGGACTCATGTTACTTGTGCAATTTATGCATCCACTGAAAAAAATAGTTTTTTTTTTTTCTGGTATGAAATACATTTGTGATGCCCAAAAACTCGGAAAGACATTTCTTGTTAATCAAAAATACATTTAAGGATGCATAAAGCAAAATTTGCTGTTAACCCGTGTCATTAATTTCTTTTTATTTATCGTGTTAAAGTTGAGAAACGAGTGTTGCTTGAGTGTGTGTGAGCTATTATGAAGAAAAAGAAAACTGGCTCTTCAGGCCCAGCAGGTTTCCACAAAGCGGTTTGACTGGGTTGCCCTCTCTCACGGCAAAAAGTTGTTTGCGAGGCGTTTAGATAGCAAAACAACAAGAGGCTTTCCAAATAACCTCATATAAAGGTTACAGAGTTCAGAAGGGCAACTTTTAGTTTGGACTACCTTATTTTTTTTTACTTCTGCTTCCTTCTTCTATTTACTACCTCTGCCATGATTTTGTTTTGAGGTCATTTGTGTATTACCTTGCGTTTCTTTTATTTTTCACATATAGGAATTAATCAGTTGAGTTAGTGATTAAAATGTTTAAACAATTTGGATTGCTTCACCTACAATAATTAATCAAAGGATCTTTGGAAATTATGTTTTTTTTTTTTTATTACTATGCTGAAATTTTATGCTAACAAAAATATGCGAAAAAATTATGCTAACACATGCTAATGACTTATTTTGTACAAGTGCAAAGAGGTGAAGTCACAGTGCACAAGTACCGGTAATCTTAAGGCCATCTGTGTGAAGGAGTGGAAGGTTCAAAGTCCAACCAAAGCACCTTAAATAAAGATTATGAGCTGCGTGCTAGTTTTGTGTGCAGGTCATATTGCGTATTCGAAGTGGGCAAATGTGAGTTTTCACTTTTCTCTTGGAGGTTCTCAAATGATGATTTGTAGTAAACACCAGCTCATCTGTCGTGACGGAGACGATACAACAACAAAATTGTCAATCTGGTATTCTCTGACGTCACCACTTCCTGTTTGTGAATTAAAATTTAAACCGCACGAGGCTTTGCAAGAGCAGTAGTCATCGATGACGAAGTTGGAATGGACAACCAAACCCATTTTAATTGTGACTTAATTGCAATAACCTTTGATTTTTCTTTGGAATTACCTGACACGTCACACATCATAAACTGTGAGCAAATTTTGTTTGGACAACACAACCTTGCGTGAGAGTTTGGCCAAACCATGGACATAAAAATGTTGATAGCCAATTCAGATTTTTGATAAGCCAGTATCGATGACAACAAGTTGCTCGAGCAATGCGGTAGTGATTTTTATCAAATTTATTGAGCTGTGAAACAGATTGTCAGTGGGGAACCAAAATCAGGTCAGCCAATCACTGTTTCAAATTTCTAGGCGTCGAATAGATTTAGTACAAGTACGAGGCAATAATAATACGCATAGACGTGAATCCAAAAGTATTACTATAATAACTTCTGAAGCACAACGGTCTTCATGCGCCACTACAGTTACAATTCATTTCTCTCTTCCAAGGTGTTTTGAAGGTTTCCAGTTTTGCAAGCTGTTGTGTGCCTAAGTGTGTGTGCTCTATTCACACTGGTCCCTCCCATTCAAATCAGAGCAAGGGAGTAAAAAATGCGCTCCAGTCTCTGATTGGCCTCCAGTGACGCTCCAATCACTGCTGGGCTCATTTCGACTTCACAGTATGAGCTGGAGACAGCACAACTAGGACTTGGATCTACTAGCAGTGCCAAGGGATCTACTTTTATTCCTACGAATGACTTTTTGGGCTTTTTTCTCCAAGGCATGGTAATGCAGTTTTGGTACAGCGTTAGGTTCTGAATTAGGATGACCACGCTTGTGAGAAAGGGCCAACAGGTGCGGAGTGACCTGCCGCTGCCACTGTTGCTGCTCCTGCCCTGCTTCGCTCTGCAAGTATGCAGTGCTCAGACACAAGGAGGTAAGATTTCTTTTCATTTCAGTTTTTATTTTGATTTCATTCTTCAAAAAAGAAATGCAAGAAGTAGCAAATAAAATAAAATTAAATAAAATTGAATAAAATTAAATAAAATTAAATAAAATGTAACGAAATTAAATAAATAAATAAATAACAACGGCAGTCAATAACAACGGCAGTCAATGCACACTTCCAAACATACATAAGTATACGTAACTATTCTGTTTCAAATACCTAATCCATATACTACAATCTATATTTGTATTTGTTTTACTGCTATATATATTTATAGGAATTGATCACACACACGCACGCATGCACACACACACACACGCACGCACACACACAGTTAGTCAGCAATTTACCAAGTTTAGGTTTTTGTCTTATCTTAGCTTCCTGCTGTGATGTTGAAAAAAAACACACACCTGTTCGACCACACAATCACAACCTGCTCCACAAACTTCTAAACCTGTTTGCCATGAGTCACCTGCACCTCTCCCACAACTTTGTGGGGCGACGCTTATCTCACCTGTCACTCTTTCAAGGTTCTGGAACGTGAAAAGTGTTGCTCAACTCATTTCAACATTCTCTGAAAACACACAGCAGTCTTACGTGATTTGTTTTAGTTTAAACACCTTGGGAATGAAAGCAAATTTATTTATTCATGTCATTCATTTGATAGATAGATGGATAGATGGATGGATAGAAAAGAAAGATGAATAAATAGAGAGATAGAATGGGGTAATATTTTTGCATCTCTTTACAAAGAACAATACAAAGAACCCAAATTGCACAAGTGGTACATTGTATTAGATTGTATCAACCCGGAGGACGAACACGACATCAGCACCACTGAGAGCATTGCTGTGATTTGAATCCAAGAGAGACTCTGTGAACTTTGACCCCACCTACTTGTTGCTCTCACCTGCTGTTTCAGACACTGGGGGTGATTAAAAACAATATAGTCAAAACGATTATCATAATGACATCATCAGCGTGTGGCACCTGATGTTTAAATGTCAAAGTACAACAACATGATTTGCATATCAGCGTGCATTTAAAAATGACAATTTAAATAAATCTGAGGGTTAATGTCATCGAGCCCGCTGCAATGTTGTTAAACTGGAATTTACTGTGCAGAAACAGGCCTATTGTGAAAGCATTTTTTTTTTATTATTATTTTATCATTTGGACCTTTGAACTTGTGTCGGAAGCTGGTAACAGCACAGTTAGTCGGCCGTGTGTTTAGTAGAAAAGACAAGGAAGTAACTTTAATGAAAACAAAAAAAAAGTTAACACTGTCTCTATGATGGAATAAAATCAAATAGTGGGACTCATTCACTGACATTGACGGCTTTAGACGTCAAAGATTCATTTTAACTGGGCTGGCAGTGAACGAGTTAATTCTAATCAACAAATACAAACTTTCCTTGACTGGTAAACAACAAACGTATTACGTCTGTGTTACAATGGGAATGGAATGTACAAGTGAATCACATAAACAGATTGTATTGTAGTGCACTTAGTTCGGTGCAGTTTATTGTTCCTGGCTTGAGTTTCCAGGTGTCACAACAAAACAGAACAACGGAACAACAAAACAGAGAACACTACTTTAATAAGGCATTTAAATTTTTTGCCAGCTTGAATGTGATTTGAATCATTATTTGGTGATTTTTTTCTTGCTACAGCAGAATTCTCATAGGCTGGATTGTCTGAAAAATGAAGCCTTGTTTTTCTTTGTACGCGACCTCTGGCTTTTGTACGCTACTTGTGGATCTCACAGAATGGAAGGAAAACACAAAAGCGCCTTGTACAAAAATGCAGCGGCTCATTGGGTCAAGGATTAACTTATTTCACGTCAAGAATGATGAATTAAAGCAAATTTCTGCTGCTCCTGTGGAGTTTAGTAACTCCCACTGTCAGCATTAATTGACATGCTATAATTACAAGTCCTGATCATTACTGCGTTGCAAATTTTTGTGTGGCACCTGCGCTCAGGTGTTTGCGCATGTGAGCTCGCTCATCGTGTAATAATCTCCCGTCTCTCCACGCCAAGTTTCTGTTTACCTCGCTCATTGTCTCAAGCGCTTTACCTGACTTGTCATCAACTCCTCCTCCCCGTTTCTGTCTCAAAGTGGAAATCTTGGTAACGACAACGCGAGAACCCGATCTGCGTTTTGTCGTGTTTTCCTCCTCGTGTTAGTTCACAGTGCAGATCAGAGGACAATGACGCCATTTTTTCAGGCCGTCCAAAGACCAACTGCCATTAGTGATGGAATGATCCGACACAGAGTCGAGTGTCAGCGACACTGATGAGCTACAATTTTTACATCTTTCAAAAAGGAGGCCATTGTTTAGTATCTGTGTGCATGTTGACTCTAATCCCTCCACTCCGCTCTTTTTTTTTCTCTCCCGCCATCCATCTGCCACGGCTGAAAGTCGTTCTTTGATAGAAAACCCACTCAGCTTGTTGACATTCTCAGCCTCCCCCAGCTACAGCCTGCGCATTGTTTGCACGCCGCTCATTGCATTTTTCTGCCACACTCAACACGTGCATCCGTCTGCAGTGGCGGGAAGTCATCAATTCCAAATACTTCATTATTCTACTAAATTAAATGTCGTGACAATTGTGTGGTTATTTTTAATGACAACTATGCTGATAACTTTGTAAGCCACTTCTTCTTGTTGGATAAATATCTTGACCCAATATTGGTTCTTTGGCTCCTTTTGGGCCCAGTGCTGGGTTAGTGATTTGACCACGAGGAGTGTAAATGGTTCACATGGAGCAAAATACAGACAATTAGTCAGACAGAAAACAGCACGATAGGATTCAAGGGGGGTTCGTCATGGTGACAACGCATACAGTTGGTTTCACGCCTCCACCTTTCACTGTTTTTTGATTACACAAACGGAGTGTTGTGTGAGGCACAAAATCGAATACATTGGCTATTCTATGAAACTTTACATGACACTCCATATACATTTATAAACTGATATCTGTTCTCTCAATATTCCTTTAAATGTCTGTGGCATAATGCAAAAAAAAAGACACCAAGTAAAGGTGCTCTATTTTGCTATTTCACTAATCTTCTAATTTGTTCTGTTCTATTCTAATATGACCCAGATGAAATTTCTTTCTGAATAAATCAACGTCTAGACATGTGTTTTGTTTGAACTTATTGCAACAACCATGCCTGGAGGCTTTTTCCAACTTTAAAACATTTTTACCGTAGCAGTCACCTTGGAGTGTAATAATTAGCCCAGTATGGTCTATTGATTGGACTCCAAATTCAAAGTTGTACTTCTAAACAATTTCTAGGAAATACTATAAAGTGAACAAATATGTTCCAGGCTCAAATTGACGTCATCATGATGCATGTAAGGGAAACACACACACACACACCATTGCAGAGTAATGCTAAATACATTAGCATCTATGCTGGGAGCATCTGCCGCTTTCAGTGTTCCCCATAGGATCACCGTTGAATGTTCTCAAGCAACTTGTTTCACATGAATTGATGCCATATAAATACGCAGTGCCCAGTTTTCATCAAACTGTTTGTGTCCTCTGTGCTGACTGACATTTGAATAGCAAAGTAGCCTCAGTGATACTCAATGAATAAACTCTTCAGCACATAGGCAAGGCCTTGTGTTATGTTTTCTTGACAGAGCCAAACCCCTTAAATTCTGTCCTTGTTACAGCAAAGCCATCCATACATGCATGAAAACCTTTTGGTCATCATTTTCAGGTTTTGTAAGAATAATCCATGGCTTACAGACTGCAAAATTGCCACCTGCTAAGTTTTGCTGTCCCTGATTGCAGTTCAGTGACAGTTTGAGAAGCTTAACGTGGACTACAATTAACATTATGGTGCAGGGTGACGCCCTTATATGTTCTTAAGCTCCTGCTGAACTACAGTCAGGGATAGAAAATCTTCCTGCAAGACAACAATTTTGCAGTCCTATTCCATTGCTCCACTGGAATTGTAAAGAACTACGGTATTTGACCTTTGTCGTGTTTGATTTTTTTTTCTCCTCAGTGGTGGTTTGTAGCGGCACCCAAAATGATCTGAGCATGACAGGAAACTCCGAGATCCAGTACAACTTGATGCGGGAGAGGTACACTGGCTGTGAGATCGTTATGGGAAACCTGGAGATAACCATGATGGAACACACTCGAGATTTCTCCTTCTTGCAGGTGACCCACAGAAAGCTAATAATGAAAAGTATGCTGATATGGAATCATAACTGTATAGTCACTGATGGACTTGTCATCCCCTCAGAAGAAATATTAGTAAAAATTGATGGGTTATTATTAGAAATGTAATATTTAGTGTGACAAAAATAATAAAAAAATATATTCAGAAATTCTGACTTTCCAAGTATTGACCTTAAAAGGGTTGATATAAAAAAAAATTACATTTAGACAAATTAGGTTTTTTTAAGTTAGATGTTTCATAATATTCAACTTTTGTGACATTTTTATTGGGGGAAAAGAAATCTATGACTGCCTGTTTAAATTTTACTTGAATATATCCTACTGTGGGCCAATAAAATATATTGAAGCAAGCCACAAATGGTCCTCGTGCCATACTTTGGACACCTCAGCTGGCACATGTAGCTAATATTGCCACCATAGAATGTCAGTGAATTCCTCACTGTTAGATCCCTTCAGAGTGCAATTCCAACTAAATCCACAATTATCTCACGTTAAATCCCACGCAGTCAATCAGGGAGGTGACAGGCTACATCCTGTTTGCCATCAACGAGTTCAACCGCCTGCCGCTGGACCACCTTCGTGTCATCAGGGGCACCACCTTGTACGAGGACCAGTACGCCTTGGCTGTGATGATCAACTACCAGAAGGGCGGCCAGCACGGCCTGCAAGAACTGGGCCTGACTCACCTCACAGGTACACGAGAAAGTCATTTTGTTATTCTAAGTCTATATGCTTAAATGCATAGGTTAGAATGTTTCTGTAAGCGTATGTTGAAGTGTGGGCGGCTGGGCAGATAAGCGGCAGCTTGTTGGAGCTCCCACACTGCCACACCTTCAGCATACCTGTCGTTGAACAGCACTAGAATGTGTGTGTATTGTATTCGGTGAGGTCACAGCAATACCTCGTGGGAGCCTTTCAACTGCCAGTGAAACATGAGCCCTTGCCCACGATAGTGATGCAATATCTAAAATGGTCTGAGAATGATATTCTGAGTCAAGGGCATGTTGCAGCTCGTTACTTGTGTCTCATCATTTACATGCAATGTCTGCCACCTGCAGAAATACTGGAGGGAGGAGTCAAGATCATTCAAAATAAGTACCTAAGCTACGGCCCACAGATCAACTGGCAGGACATCGTGAAGGACAGTTCGGCGCCTATTGTATTGGAAGACAATGGACCTGAAAGTGAGTGAAAAGTAAATCTTGGGTTGATCTTCGTGCTAATCACAAATAAATATATGTGTCAGAACCTTGCAGTGAAGCGTGTGAGGACGTTCAATGTTGGGGACCCGGAAATGACACGTGTCAGATCTGTGAGCGACATCGGCATCTCATCACTTTGTCGTGTGTCTGTGCGTTTAACTGACATGTGGTCTCAAATGTGCTCCAGTGACAAAGACGGTGTGCGCCCCTCAGTGCAATGGCCGCTGTTTCGGCAGGAACCCAAGCGAGTGTTGTCACAATGAGTGTGCTGGAGGCTGCACCGGACCCCTTGATACCGACTGCTTTGTATGATCGAATGATGGGGCACCCAAAATGACTAAGTAGTTAATAAGGCCATCTGTTTCTTTTTTCAGGCTTGCAGGAACTTCAACAACTCAGGTTCCTGCGCTCCTCAGTGTCCTCAAACGGTGATTTACAACAAGCACACCTTCAAACTGGAGCCCAACCCTGATGCCAAGTACCAGTACGGCTCCATCTGTGTGTCGCAGTGTCCCAGTGAGTTTTACGTAATCGTTGTTGTACCATTTACACTGCATCAGTGTGTTTGCATTTTTTTAAACCTACACGTATGATTTTTTTTGTCGCAGCAAACTTTTTGGTGGATGGAAGCTCATGCGTGAGCAATTGTCCTACGCATAAAATGGAGGTGGAGAAAAATGGAGTGAAAAGGTGTGAGCCCTGTGGAGGCCTTTGTCCGAAAGGTATGCAAAGTAGTGTGTGTGTGTGTGTGTGTGCGAGTGTGTGTGTGAGTATGTGAAAAAGCTTAAATGTATTTATTGATGTTATACTTTTTATTAATTTAACAAACTAAATGATTGATAAACAAATGTATGCATTTATGTGAAAAAGCTTAAATGTATTTATTGATGTTATACTTTTTATTAATTTATCAAACTAAATGATTGATAAACAAATGTATGCATTTAATATTATTAATTAAATTAAACGATTTCAAATATTTTGATTATCTTGAATGTGAATAAATATTAACAACAACTCTCAGTATGATGCAGTCCAGTGCACCAGTCAAACATGACAAGATGAGTTCATTTGTTGTTCCTTGCAGCATGCCGTGGAACAGGAACTCAGAACCGACAGACGGTGGATGCTCTTAACATCGACAGTTTCATTAACTGTACAAAGATCCAGGGCAGTCTTCACTTCCTGGTGACTGGGATCCACGGGTAACGAAATAATAGTTAATAGTTGTCGCCTAACAATCTGTGTTATTTAAAATCACATTTGTGTCTTTTCTGCCAATAAAAGAGACGATTACAACAACATCCCAGCCCTTGATCCTGCAAAACTGAAGATTTTCAGCACGGTGCGAGAGATTACAGGTTTGTGTTTGTCCAGATGTTTTTTTTAGCGATTGTGTTCATTTTTTGTTCCGTTTGACCAATCTACACACACGATGTAACTTTTTCAGACATCCTCAGTATCCAGTCATGGCCTGAAAACATGACTGACTTATCCGTCTTCTCCAACCTGCAAACCATTCACGGCAGAACACTTTACAGGTGATTTTTTTTTTTCGAGCACTTTTTTTATTCCCTGTGCGTGACAACTCTAAATGTAATATCAAATGATGCAGACTCTAATAAACACATTGTGTCTTCTTTTTATCCCTTTAAAACAATTTAGAGGAGTGAGCTCTAGAAGGTATAGTAATATTTTCCTGTACCCACCTTTTTCTGCTTCTTAATCTTATTTAGATCTTTAAGTTGGTGGTGGGTGCCTGTTTTATTTATTGTTTGCATATTCTTTCAGGGATCAAACACTTGGCCTCAAATTCAACAAATCTTGCTTGTGTTTTCTCATCATCTCACATCAAGTTGTTATTATTTTCAGGGGCTACTCTCTGCTGGTGATGAAGATCCCCTCCTTGACTTCTCTGGGCTTACGCTCGCTTCGAAGAATAAATGATGGAGGCGTCTACATCACAGGAAACAAGAAACTATGCTATCATGACACTGTCAACTGGACGCGTATCTTGAACAGCAGCTCGCGCCCGCAGAGACGCCAGAAGTACATTGACATTAAGGAAAACCGGCCGAGAGATGAATGTGGTGAGCAACATATGGCTCCGGGGCCACATACGGCTCTCTGCGATCTTGAATCGGGCCCACCGAACATTTACAGTAGTAACTGTGCTGTAATAGTTCTTGTATTGATTTAGTTGTCTTATTCCCCTAAATTTGATTCAATAAATTATTTTATTTAATGATTCAATTTAAACAGCTTATCCTTACAAGGATCAATCAATTGGTGAATCAATTTAATTTAAATGATTGAAAAAAATATTTTAACTTCTTATATGTTTTAGGATGTACAGGATATTTATCGGGTGGATTTTTCATTTGCAATTTTATTATTTGCACATGAGATGGCATTTATGTGTGTTTCTTATGTGCAGTTGAGAAAGGCCACGTGTGCGACTCCCTGTGCTCCTCGGAGGGCTGCTGGGGTCCAGGCCCGGACCAGTGTCTCTCCTGCAAAAAGTACAGGAGAGGAGGAACTTGTGTGCCAGACTGCATGTTTTTGACAGGGTTAGTTTTCATTCCTTTTTTTTGTGGTCCTAGCAACTCAACAGTATTTTTATATTGTCATCTGTAGTCTGCGGAAACGTTTTGAAAGATTATTTTCATCCTAATGTAGGTTGACACGCGAGTTTGCAGATCCATCAGGAGAATGCATGCCCTGCCACCCCGAGTGTAAAGTCCAGGAGGGAATGGAGACCTGCACAGGCCCGGTATAAATGCTAAAAATTCTCAGTGCTCCCTCTAGTGGTCCAAGAAAGAATCGACCAACCAAATTTATGTTTTTTTTGTTCAGTATATTTGTTGAGTGCAGTTTAGTTGTAATTACTTTTAACTCCACACCACATATAAACACATTTTTTTTATATATTCTGACATTTAAGCAATGTTCTCACTGGATCCATCCATTCACTCATATGTGCAGGGAGCAGATGAGTGTGTAGCATGCGCCAACCGTCAGGACGGCCCACATTGCGTCTCCTTGTGTCCTGAGGGTGTAATGGGAGGCGAAGGGGTCATCTTTAAGTACCCGAACAAGCAAGGCCGCTGTGAACCCTGTCACATCAACTGTACTCAAGGGTAAGGCTAACCTTGTGTGCATTTGCTGAATTTAGCTGAAATACAATTTCTCTCCAGGTGCTTCGGTCCAGGAACTGGTGGCTGTATTGGCTCTTCTAGATATATTTCTGGGTAAGATTCTCCACTCATTCCGCAGTATTTACCTTCATGTGAGTTCCAGAAATGCAAAATTTCTTTCACTATTATTTTGTTTCTAGACAAGCAACCACGGGCATCGTATTGGGAGTTATCGCCATTCTATTTGCCAGCTTCTCTATTTTCGTGCTGAGCGTTTTGTACCGCAGAGGCCTCGCCATCCGCCGCAAACGAGCTATGAGGAGATACATGGCCAATGAAGAGGTGAGATTTTAGTTTGTTGGGTAATGGCAATATCAAGTCAAAGCAAACTTCATTCGACTCCCTTAACGTTTGATGGCAACGTTTCGGTATAATTTCTCTGTTTTCAAATAAGTGTCCAAGTGTGACACACTATCCCCACAGTTATGTGGGCTCCCTCTAGCGGTCGGCAGAGAAATGACTGACTTAAAATTGGGTTTAAACGCCTTTCATATTTATCAAAGCCAAATTCTGTGAGTAGTGTACACCTTCCATGAATTTCTATTTTACCACCATTTTTTAAATGTCCGCTGAGATACAAGTTCTTGGTTTAAAATTCGCTTTGTGTGCTCTCAGGGTTTTGAGCCGCTGGATCCTGGCGAGAAGGGACCTAAAGTCCACGCTCGAATCTTGAAGCCCACTGAGCTGCGTAAGATCAAGTTGCTGGGTAACGGCGTGTTTGGATCGGTTCATAAGGTAGTGAAGATTGTGCCATGGCGAACAACATTCTCACATATTTGCCATGCTGAAGTCTTTCTGCGTTTCACAGGGCATTTGGATCCCTGAGGGAGACACAGTGAAGCTTCCGGTTGCCATAAAAACAATTCACGATCGTAATGGGAGGCAGACGTTCTTCGAAGTGACTGATGTGAGAAAACAAAATTCAGCATTTGCTGTTCTGTTAAACTCAAAGGCACTGTTTAAAAGTGTTGCTCTGATTTTTCAGCACATGATGGTGATGGGAAGCTTGGATCACATCAATGTCGTCAGGATCCTCGGCATCTGTCCCGGCGCCAACTTGCAACTCATCAGCCAACTCAATAACCAAGGCTCTCTGCTGGAGCACGTCAGGAACAACAAGAACAAGCTCAGTCCGCAGAGACTCCTCAACTGGTGTGTGCAGATTGCAAAGGTAAAAGTCAAGTGGCCTGACTGAGCAACGCAAGACAAGGCAAGGAAGGGCAGGATGGTGGATTCCATTCACTATATTCTCCTCTGCTCAGGGAATGTATTACCTGGAGGAGAACAGGATGGTCCACAGGAACCTGGCTGCCAGAAATGTGTTGCTGAAGAATAACTACACCGTCCAGATCTCCGACTACGGCATTGCTGACCTCCTGTACCCCGATGACAAAAAGTTCTTTTATAATGAAGTCAAGGTTCGTGTGCTAGCTGCAGGAATACCTTTCAATCAAATGATGATAACATGGATTAAATATGCGTTATTAATTGCAAACTTTAAATTTGGATTTAGACACCAATCAAGTGGATGGCCTTGGAAAGCATTTTGTTTCGCAGATATACTCATCAAAGTGATGTTTGGAGTTATGGTGAGTCATGTGATTTCTTTTGGGTTGTACTTTTTGATGCCACGTTAATGCCATTTCCTGCTAGGTGTGACAATATGGGAGATGATGTCACACGGAACGGAGCCATACCCGACCATGCGGCCACAGGAAGTTCCTGATCTGCTGGAAAAGGGCGAGCGACTATCCCAACCCCCTATTTGCACAATTGACGTGTACATGGTCATGGTCAAGTGTGAGTTTTTCATAAAATAATTCTTACAACCAAATTAATTTAAGATTATATTGTATTTTGCATTCTGAAACGTGACAACAAACTGTCTACAGGTTGGATGATTGACGAGAATGTCCGTCCAACATTCAAAGAGCTCGCCAATGAATTCACCAGAATGGCTCGAGATCCTCCTCGCTACCTGGTGATAAAGGTAAGACAGCACCTCAGTCACATCACGGAAGCGTCATTACTCTACTTTTATTTACCGCCAACAGGAGGACTGCAGCCAGCCCGACGGGCCCCCTGATGAGTTGACCCAACGCAGCGCGGACCTAGATGACCTGGAGGATCTCGAATTCGAGCTAGAGGATCAGGCGGAGGAAATATCAATAGATGAACTCAACCCGCCTTCCCACTACCTGTCTCCCACTAAGTCGAGAAGTCTCAGTGGTCTTTCCAGACTTGATTCCCACAGAGTAAGTCCCGTCATTTACTAAAACCATAAAACGCGCAGTGACTTCCTGAACACCTTACATATATATTCTAATGCAACTTTGTTTATCTAAATGCAACTTGTGTCTGTTCAGGTGGTTGTGACTTCACCAGGTGGTACTGGTTATCTGCCAATGACCTCAGGCATAGACAATCCAGGACAGGTAATTACTTGAGATCCACTATCTTGCATGTTTTGGATGTTTCTGGAAGCCAAAATCAAAATGATCTAATATTGCATCGTTGACAATATTTCAGGCTCCGTGGCAGTCACGTTGTCGGCTCAACTCTGCCCGCACTGTGTCTGAGAGTTCGGAGGGCTGCGGCACCGCCACCGACCTGGAGATGATCGAGGACCTGTCTCTGACTGGGAGTCCGAAACGTGGGCGTCAAAGGCAGGACAGCGCCTACATGTCCCAAATGGACAGCTTGTCTGGCGGGGTGCCCGAGACGCCATCCCCAGAGATGGATGAGGAGGACCAAAATGGTTATGTGCTCCCTGGAGACAGTCCGGAAAGAGGTGAGTGATAAAATTTTACAAACATCTTAAATTTCTTTCAAATAACTTTTATTCTTCCTTCCCAGAAACCTTGCTGTGTCCGTCTCGAGTCATTCCCAGCGGTATGGGCAAGTCGCAGTCATCCGGGGTCTTGTGCAACTTGAACGGCGAGGAATACGAGTACATGAACAAGCAGACGTGCCTCTTGCCCCGGATCAACAGCCACCACAAGGACAACGGCCAGTGGCTCAAGGGCAGCAAGAAGCGAACATCCTCCCTATCATCACAGGTGACGGTCAGTTCGGGCGATGTCCTGCCATTCATCAGGAACAATCGCGGCTCTCAGCAGCTCGGTCCTCAAGAGGTTAAATATGAATACATGGATATCAGGTGTAGTGAGAGGGACGAAGCCCCTCCGCCACATGACCCTCCTCCTCCTCCCATAGCTGCTGGGATGGCAGAAGAAGAGGAGTACGTGGAAGATAGTAATTATCATTACAATAACAAGCAGCCGAAGTTGAGACAAGCTCTTCTGGAAAACAAGGAGATAAAGATCCCGGATAGGGACGAGGGGAAGGCTTATGAATATGAGGACATGGACTGCTTCACATCCATGAAGCCTGCAGACGCAGCGGTGTACCAGAACATGGAAATAGGAGGCGAGGGAGAGCCAAGTGGCACGACGGTTCGTCACTTGGGCGTCGACCCTCATGTAAAAGTACGAGCAGGAGTTGAGGTTGGAGATCCTATAAATGGAGACAGATCGTTTGACAATCCCGACTACTGGCACAGCAGGATGTTCCCCAAGCCCAAAGCGGTGCCCACATGAAGAAGGCTCATCTGCTCCTTGCCTATTTCTATTCATGAAGGACTTGACAGAAAAAGCTAAAATGTAGCCCACTTTAACTGACAGAGAAATATTCATAACGATACACTACTGCATTCAGGATTACTGGTGGGGCATTTCCAGAAATATGAGCACTGAAGAAGAAGAAAAAAGACCACATAACAAGCTATATCCAGTATTTTTGTTTACAATTTGACATAAACAAAATTGTTTCTCTTTGTATGTTTTCTACTTAAAATAAAAAGTTTTTAAGATGTTGTCCGAGTCATGCTGTAATATGTCCATGAAGGAGCTTGAAACAATACAAATATAAATGTTGTAATGCATTAATAAATAAATGCAGTAAAGCTGTTTAGATAACACTGTCTGTCTATGTTTGTCTTGTTATTTATAAATATAGATTAAAAAAACAATAGAATTGAATACACAACAATCTACTGCTGCAGGCAAGCATGGTTTTGTTTTGTACTAGGTTAATTCAATGCCTGAACAGTAGTTTAGCAGCAAATTAACCCTTCGATGCATAAGTGGGTCAAAAATGAGCCGGTGAGTTTTTTTTTTTTTTTTAAATATCTTTGTAATTGAAAACTTATTTTTGCAAGAACCACACAGGAGACAGTATGCCCTTTTTAAGCACCTGCAAGTGGAGAGTCATTCGTCGCTGTGCGTACAGCGATGATCGAATGAGGTCTGACTCAGGTCTCTTGCAAGAGCATTTTTATTGAGAGAAACAGGGTGGGGGTGAGAGTGGAGGTGAGAGTGGACAGGATGGGGTTGAAGCCCCTGGCCTCTGGTCAAAGCATAGTAGGGGGTGTTTTACGACGTTGTGTAAACAGAACAACTTTTATTGCTTCCTCTGCATCTGGTCAATCAGTTCAATAGGTCTTAGCACTTTGTTCTACCACTTTTGTTAAGACAGGACAAGCTAGGTTATTTATTATAGGTTACATTCCAACATAAGCATAGGATCAAACTAATCTATCAACCCTAACAGTTATCATTTCACATTCCAGGAATTCCTCAAAAAACATGTTTTTGACGTCATGCTACTGACATTTTTAACTTACCTATTATATATTTTGAGAAATTGTAGTTTTTGTATTACTACCCCAAGTTTCCATAAGTGGGTCAAAAATGACCCGCATGCATTTTCTATGGAATCCAATGGGAACCTTTGGACCACACAATCTATATGAGAAGCATCACACACCCACACACATCAACACACACAGTTCGCAGTTCACAGTTCAGTTTTTCTATTGTTGCTCCATGTAATTTTTCTTTTTCAAAAATGTTAAAAAGTGAAAAATAAAGATATTTCTGTTAGGTTACGGATTTTAGTTATTGATCTGACTCCAAATTGCGATCAACACTTAACACATAAATTGCTATGTCCTAATCCACACACTGGCGCACCTAACAATTTTGCGAGTTCGTTCCGTCAAAGAGAAGACCAGTAGATCAATCAGACCAAATTTACCAATTGTTTATTCCTGACAAAGCGCACTAATACAGGCCTGGGTCCCGGGTCCCTCACACTAAAACTCGTGCGTTTTTGTGACCACCAAAAGACGACACATTCTTACGGGTTGCCCAGTTTTAAAGAAACACAATATGAATATTAAAGCATACAAAATATTGTGAGATGATTGGTTGACGGCCATCTCCTCCCCGCGTCGGCGCTATCGCTGAGGTCAGGTGGTTGGGTTTTCCCCTCGAAGGCCGGTCTCATAGACGTGCTGTTGTTCTCGTTCCTTCACCGACCTTGAGACGGTCTCCTCCGGTACTCCCTATCCGGGCCTATTCCACAACACTTCGAAGAAAACAAGTTCATGCAGTTTTCCTGCACATTCCTCGGCCCCCACCAATCCACACGAGCACTCCAATACTAGATATGAATATGATTATAAGTTTAACACAACCTTAAAAATATGTTTGCAAACTACCAAAAGCACATTTTCCTTTATTTCAAACATTAAATAAATATTGTGTAAATAATGTAAATATAATACTAAATGTTATATATATGATTATTCTTAAGCAAAATGGCAATAAATGGCATAAAACGATTCTAATATGGAAGAATGTAGGGTTCAGTCACTCATGCATCTAAGGGTTAATGGACACTTTTGAGAGTAATATTATACTCATAATTTGGCATGTAGTTTGCCATGTAATCCGTACACGTCTGTTACAAAACAAACGGAAGAGAAAATGGTATGGTTAATAAATAATCGTAGGATTGTGGTAAAGTTGCAGGTCAGGTTTTCCGCGGGGTATTTTTCATTGATTTCCTCGGAAATATCCGAGTCAAGTTAAGTTTCGATTCTGCCAGTTGCTCTTTTGATTGACGTGCAGCTCGACCAATCAAATGCGCTGCTCTTATTGCAAATCCACCAATCAGCAGTTTGTTTTGACTCGTGATGGAAACTGTTAAATTCCGGACGTCCATTGTGGTTCTCATTGGTGCTTTCAATGAATATTTCAGAACCAAAATGGCTTCGGGGTGTTTAAGAGGAGTGGGAGGAACACTTTGGCGGAAAACGAGACCTAGGGAAATACAGTTCATAACACTGTCACACCTGCGTTACACTTCCAGTCTGATGGAAAGCATTGATAGCGTACAGGCTGCATATTACGGCAAGAAATCAAATATTCAATACACCATTCTCCTGACAACTCGTTGACATCACCAAACAAAACAAGGTATGTACCGATTAGTCACTGTAGTATTCTGTTAATTACTTATCGTTCAAAGTTTGCAATCGATGTTGTCAACCAAAACGTCAGCATTTTTCCTCTCTCTGATTGACTGGTCGAAGCTAACAATAATCGAATAAGTCTGTATTGCACACATTAATAAGGTCACAAATGAACATCATACACTGTCTATATTTTTAAATGAGGTATGTTTATGTCATGTTATTCGATTAAATCTTGATTCTGAACTGCTCCTGATGATCTATGTTGCACATTTGCGTGCATTTTTATCACACTTTTGGATAGTATTGCTGCCCCTCCATAAATGATAGGAAGAGTTGCCATCAGCAACTATACAATGTTTTTGAATGATTGTCGATCTGACTATTTCTGCGCTCAGAATGTCTCAGTGGGAAAGGCTGATGCAGCTTCCAGCTGCATTCACACAACAGTTACATGACCTGTATGACAGGGAGGCTCTCCCCATGGAAGTCCGTCATTACCTGGCTGCATGGATAGAATCACAGCAGTGGTAAGTTGCAAACAACACATGGTATTATAATATTAGATAAGTCAAACGTAAATGTTGCTTTTAGATACCAGAAAACATTGCATTCACCCTGCTTATTTGACACTCTTTTGTTTTCACTTCTATCTAGGCAGCGAGCAACCGTCGACTACAATTTGGCGATGGTGCTGTTCCAGGCTCTGTTAGAGAATCTAGATATCCAGTACAGTCGCTTTGTACAGGACAAGTCCGTCCTGATGCAACACAACTTTCGACGCTATAAGCAGAACTTTCAGGTCTGGACTGAATGAAACCATAATGAAGAAATACAGAATTGAAAATATTTATTGAGAGCTACACATTGCATGACAGATGTCTTCATGATATGATGCTCTGTTTTTGTCTCGAGACTGTTTCTCTAAACTTCTTTAAATAGCTTCTGATGTGTGCAATTTCTCACAGAGGTACCTGGAGAACCCACAATGCTTGGCAAACACATTCGCTTGGTTCCTGGAAAAAGAAAAGGGCATCTTGGCGAATGCGGATCTAGCTGAGCAGGTTGGAGCATTTTTTTTTTTTTTTTTTGGGTAATAATAGTCATGGATACAATGAGATTGAGTTGACTGTAAGATTGACTGTGGATAAATCATCTCCTCCTCCTGCTCCTCCTCCTCCTCCTTTTCACAGGTGCAAGCTTTGCAAGTAGAACAAGGATGCGTTGAGACCAGCACTCAGCGGGACCTTGACCGAAGAATGGCCAGCCTAAAATATGATGTGCAGGTATAAATATTATTGATTTATCGTTTTGAATATGTGGATGAAAAACACCATGTGACAAATATTTTCCTGTGTGGGGGTTACAGTGCATGGAACATACAATGGTGTGTCTGGAGGAGCAGCAAGATGAGTTTGATTTTAAATACCAGACATACTTAAAAGAAGGTAAGCAAAGAGTTGTGTCCTATTATACTTGAGTCAAATGATGCTCTGATGATGTTTTGTTGTTAATTATGCGCTTCCTCTGTGGAAAAGCCCCCACAACAAGCAACGCTGCAGACCCGCTACAAGCCAAATTTCAGTTTTTAATAAACAAACTCAACGACTCCAGAAAGGTTAGAGACGATGAATCGGTGACACGATATTAGTGATATTACTTCCTTTCTCATGTCTGCTTTTTGGATTTAGAACACGCTGTGCGGGCTTCACAAACTTCTGGACAGAGCTGAGGAGCTGATAGATGCTTTGGTGAACAAGGAGATGGTGCAATGGCAGAGGAGGCAGCAAAAATCCTGCATTGGAGCTCCAGAAAGAGTTGATCTCGATCAGCTTGAGAAATGGTATGCTGCATTTTGTGGATTGACAGAAGCTCCCCGGCCACATTTGGCTTTGATTGGTGATGTGCAATATTTTTGGGGGATCACACTTTTGTGGCCATTTACTCCCTTGTAGGTTTACCTGTGCTGCAGAATGTCTCTTCCAAGTATGTGAGTTCCTCAGTAAACTCGAGGAGCTGGCTGGGAAGCTTTCCTATGACAATGACCCTCTGAAATCCAATAAACCCTTTCTGCAAAGGAGGACTATAAAGCTCCTGACTGATTTGCTCAAGAGGTATCACCTTTACTGAAATGTTTGTTGTGCTACATTTCTGTCCTATAAGTTGCGGTTTTTAAATTTTTGTTTTGATTTCATTTCTTGAAGTTCCTTTGTGGTTGAGAATCAGCCGTCAATGCCTCAGGGGAAAGGTCCTCTGGTTCTCCGCACAGGTGTGCAGTTTCCTGTCAAAACTAGGTCAGTGGCTCTGGAATTAAGTCAATGTTGCTGTCTTGCATGTTTTTTCAACACAATTTCAAAATCTTCCAGACTTCTCGTTAAGTTTCCTGAACTGAATCATTCCATGAAAGTCAACATATCAATGGACCGGTAAAAAAGTTTGGTTGTTTCTCAGCTCAGACTGATGTTTTGTTGCTCTTGTGTCTTTAATGCTTTTTGTTTTTGTCCTTCTCCTCTGTCCTTTTTAAAACCAGAGATGCCCCTCAGATAAAAGGGTAAATACAATTCTTTCAATCTGAGTTGTTTCTAGCTTTTTTTTTTGTTTTGTTGATCAAGCCTATTCTGCTCGCAGGTACCGTCATTTCAATGTCCTAGGCACCACAAGCAAAGACTTGAACATGTCAGAGAATGGGAATGGCGGCATGGTGGCAGAGTTCAGGCATCTCGTGAGTGACCTTGATTCTAAATCAAAACCACATGGGATGGGCATTTGACGACCCTTTCTTGGAGAAAATAATTCAATCACAAGGAAAAAAAAAATCACAGGAAGGGGGAATATTTTCCTAAATGTTCTTTGTTTCTCTGTAGACTTTGAAGGAGCAGAAGTCGAACGGTGGCGGTAAAGGAACCAGTGATGTAAGTTGACCTGCTTAACATGGGGAACGCATACAGAATGTATCATTTAGTACAAGAAATTCTAACTGTTGTGATGTTTGATATGTTGAAAGATTTCTCTGAGTGTGACAGAGGAGCTGCACATCCTTTACTTCAACACAACATTTAAGTTGAAAGGATTGTCTGTCGGGTTACAGGTAAAGTATCGTCCTTCCATACAAAATAAAAAAATAGTCACTGTAAATGGGTATAGCATGTTGAATCTTCTTGCATCCTACCAAGGCCACCACTCTACCAGTGGTTATCATCTCCAACTCCAGTCAGCAGCAGAGTGCCTGGGCATCGGTGCTTTGGTTCAACATGCTCAGCCAGGACACCAAAGTAAGTCACATTAAACATTTGTAAGGTGTTACAAGCCCAATTAACAGATTAGTTTTTCCTCCCACAGGATGTGACGTTCTTTGCTAACTCTCCGGCAGCCACTTGGCCACAATTTGGAGAAATGCTGAGTTGGCAGTTTCTGTTCGCCGAACGTGGTCTGAATGACGCTCAGTTGGAAATGATCGCACACAGACTTTTTGGTTAGTTGATGTTCATGGCAAAAACAGTGTTATATGAATTTAGGCTTTAGGCTAGCTCTCAATATGATGTGATTATTATTTAATTTTATTTAATTTAATTATATTACATTTTTATTTATTTGTTTGTTTGTTTGTTTGTTTTTTTGTTCGTTCGTTCGTTCATTCATTCATTTCATCCATGCAGGAAAGCAAGAAAGCTACGAGAACTTAAGTATAACTTGGTCCAAATTTTCCAAGGTAAGAATTATAGCTGTCCGTTCATGCGTTTATGAAGTTTACAACCTGTTTGGCTTTTTTTTTTTTATGTAGGAAAACAGTCCTGAAACATTCTGGGTGTGGTTTGACAGCATTGTGGTGATGGTGGAAACCTATCTTAAAAACTTGTGGAGGGATGGGTATGTATTTTACTGTAAATGCTTGTTCCAAATCTGAGCCCTTTATTTTTTCATTTATTCTGTCTCACAGGCTCATCATGGGCTTTGTGACCAAATCCAAAGAGAAGATGCTCCTAAAGAAAAAACAGAAGGGCACTTTCTTGATACGTTTTAGCGAAAGTGTCATTGGAGGGATCACTTTCTCCTGGGTGGAAATTGGCACAAATGGTGAGCGTGCTTCATTTTGGAAACCTTGATCTCTCCTGTCGCTATGGCATGTTAACTTTTCTCCATGTTTCTTCTGCAGGTGATCCAGAAGTAAAGACAATCCAACCTTTCACCAAAAAGGACCTTTCCCAGATTCCCTTCCATGAAATCGTCAGACATTTCCTGATCTTAAAAGAAGTCCCACAGAATCCCCTACTTTATTTGTATCCCGACATTCCAAAAGATGAAGCTTTTGGAAAATACTATGCTGATAAGAATGGAAGTAAGAAAATCAATTTTTACATTGTTTTTAACAGTGCATTTTCTTCTAACAGAAATGTTATAATCCTTTTTCATGATTCTTTTTTTTAGATGACTCCCCTTACCTTAAATACATCAAAACCAGTCTCGTCTTTGTTTTAAAAGGGTAAGTTTAATCCTCTATTGACTGAATTTAAATGTTCTCACTTGTACTAACCGATCTGAACCAAAGGGGGGCAGCATTGCACCACATACATTACAGTACACATACTTGAGATGTTGATTGACACAAATGTCACCACATGGTTTGGGAAAGGTAGCTTCTGCGTTAAGGTTAAGCTGACACATCTTTTTTGGTAGAAGCACTTCGTTAAGACAATTGACTAATAAGTCATTACGATTGTGTAGGGACACATTGGCGGCTGTGAAAGATGGTGAAGTCCCGCAGCCATTGAATGGTTTATATGAAGAGGATGCTGGTGAGTGAGCGCTTAACTACACTCATCCCCCAAGTGGTCGTGATGTTTTCCAAACTGAAACATAGAACAAGGAAATACTCATCAGAGTAACTTTGCCTTTCTTGAGTTCATTTCCCTTCATTTGCTTTCAGGGCAACTGAGGGATTCTCCGGATCCTCATTTGGCTAATTGTCACGACCCCTTGCTGTTTGATCCTATTTCAATCTCAGAAGAGGATCTGCTGTATCCCAGCAACGCCAATCACTTTTTCGATTCTGAAATCTTTGTCGATTCCGGTCTATGAAAAGTTCAGTTACCCTGCCAAAGTGTTCAAACATTGCTTCAATTTCACTTTTCTGCTCCTTTATAAATAACCTGTCATTGTGATTATTATGAATAGAAGAACTCATTAACATTTGTTGACAAATGTTTGGGCCTTGTGCTAAAAAAAAAAAAAAAAAAACAGACACCCAAGAAATAAATGGTACATTTTGAGGTTACCTCTAACACTGGACATCTAATTGAAATCACAATAAGCATCAAATAAATACAAACCTTTGTTCAATGTACAAGTACAATGTGACGTAAAAATAAAGCTTGGACTACAGCTTAAATTTCAGGTGAAATAAAATCATCTCAACTTCCATTGATGTATTTAAAAACAACTTTCAATGTTTGCCTTGGTATGCAATCGTCACCCTGTTTGGAAAGTTTGTAAATCACAAGTTCCTCAATTTACAGAGCGGAATGTATCGCCTTGCACCAAACAGGAAATTCTTGCTGATTCTGCAAAACAGTGAGGTTTCATTCATAATGTGACTCATGATGTAACGACGGAAATATGAATTTCAAAGTAAGATCAAACTTTGGTACAGTATAATCGGGATATTTTTTCACGTTTGGAAATTCAGGCGCTCTTAACCCAGAAGTATGTAAAAGGTGTCACAGCCCTGGTGAGGAGCAATTGGTAGGCCTTTCGAAATTGTCTGTTCATGACCACGTAGAGCAGTGGGTTGATGCAGCTGTTGAGCCAGGTGAGATTTGCGCAGAACATGTGCAGCACTTGCGGGGCACGGCCTTGCTTATCCACAATGTTGAGGATTAGGAAAGGGACGAAGCAACAGACGAAACACAGGAAAACCGCAAAACACATGCGTGTCACACGCTTGAATTCTGTATCCTCTCCTGAGGTTGTTGTGTGGGATGCTGCAGCTGGGTTTGATTCTGGTTTATTGACACTTTCAGTTTTTGGCTTGCTTTCTCCAATTTGTTTTGCTGGCTCATTCAGTGTTATTTGGGACGCAATGTCGCTGATGACTTCAGATTTGCTGTGATGGGTCAGATCGGTATTCCCGGTGGCCATCCCGCTCTCCACACCACTGTCATTATTGGCCGGTGCTGGCTTTTTCTTGGAAGATCGCCGGCTGAACCTGTAGCGAAGCAGGGCCTTTGACGCAACACGGACGCGACGATAAATGAGGAGGTAGAACGTCCCGACGCAGCTCAGTCCCACGAAGAAGTAGAAAAAGAGCAAGATGGTGGTGTAAGGGCGACCCCTGATTCGATGGAAGCTGCAAGTGCATACCTGAGGCACAAACACAAAAACGGACCAGAGCGGGCCGAAGCTGGCCAGGCCGAGCGCCCATGTCGACAGCAGGAGGGACGCGAGCCCCCAGTTGGAAAAAACACGTTCAAACAAGGCCCTCTTTGCAACCAGGAGGTATCGACTCATCGCCACCAGACAGAGGGTGATAATGGAGACAGAGTTGGACAGGAAGAGAAGCAGGCCGAAGGTCCGGCACCAGAGCTCGCCGCTGCGCCATCTGAGGTGCAGGTAGGAGTCAACCGAGATGGGCTGCAGTATGGTGCAGTAGAGAAGATCAGCCAGAGCCAGGTTGACGATGAGCACGTTGAAGCGGGTCCGCAGTTGGGAGTCGAAGGCAAAGGCTAAGATGGTCAGCAGGTTCCCAAGCGTGCCCGTGATGGTGACTGCACATCCCCACAGCACGGCAAAGTAGCGGTACCCTTCCACTGAAGCGCTGTAGCAGGAGAAGCTGTCCTCTGTTTGGTTGCTGATGTTGTGCAACATCCTGTCAAAGAATAGTACAAAAGTGACATTTTGACCACTTCCCAAAGTGAAGAAAATGGTTCCTTTTGACAATGATGCATTTATTATTACCGTATTTTCCGGACTATAAGTCGCTCCGGAGTATAAGTCGCACCAGCCATAAAATGCCCCAAAAAGTGAAAAAAAAGATATATAAGTCGCTCCGGAGTATAAGTCGCATTTTGGGGGCAATTTATTCGACAAAATCCCACACCAAAAACAGTCATGAACGAGCAACAACAGGCTAAACGATAGCAACAACAGGCTAAACGATAGGTATGCTAACGTGACAAACACAAACAAAGAGCTGAGAACGGGCCTGACGTAACATATAGAGTGATTAAGGACAACTATTACATAAATAACATGTTTATAAAAACATCAGCGTCACTCCAATTCATTAAATAGCAACAACAGGCTAAACGATAGGTATGCTAACGTGAAAAACTCAAACAAAGAGCTGAGAACGGGCCTGACGAAACATATAGAGTGATTAAGGACAACTATTACATGAATAACATGTTTATAAAACCATCGGTGTCACTCCAATTCATTAAATAGCAACAACATAGCCAAACGATAGGTGTGCTAACGTGACAAACACAAACAAAGAGCTGAGAACGGGCCTGACGTAACATATAGAGTGATTAAGGACAACTATTACATGAATAACATGTTTATAAAACCATCGGTGTCACTCCAATTCATTAAATACATCGATCGTTCTTTGTCAACAATGGGTGCGCACGGCTGAGGACGCTTGCATTTCAAAATATTCCACATATTCCACAGGCTCATATAACGATAGATAAACTATATTTCAAATAACTATAATACAAGCCAATAATATTATCAAACCATCCGTGCATTTTAATTCCATTAAATCCATCGATCAAATTCCTCGTCCTTTGTCAACATCGCCGCGCGTGCGCCCTGACGTCAGCCTCGTCTTTATTCCACAGATCTACTATATAACTATATTGTAGCGTTAACAAAGAACAAGGATAGACGTGGGTTTGGTAAACGGCTCTTTATTAAACAAAACAAACTTCCAAGCGTGTGGCGGCGTGGACTTCCAGACAGACCGGGCGTGCGTAATGGCCATGTCCGAGCCCCGCGCACCGTTCGCGGACAACCACTCGGCCGAGCGCCGGCCCCCGACTCAGTAGAGTCGGACCGGGCGTGCGTAAAAGCCATAATAGTTTTTCAAACCTTCTATGTCACTCCAAATCCTGAATTCCTTCAAACTCTTTGTCCTCCGTGTCACTTAGAAATGATCACCGCTAATGATGTCCTTGTGTGGGCACGTTTGTATGTAAACAACCGCCGCGCCGCGCTACTGACGTCACTTGAAATAGTAATCCATTGGTACATCACGGTTCTCCAAACTTTGTTTCTGCTGCTCGATTACTGTTTTCAGCTGCATATTTTACAACTTGAAATTTGGAACGTGCAAAATATGAGTTTCTTTGTGGTGCCATTTTTCTTAAGCCCACCCAGTTGATGAGTCACGGCCAACGGTGAAATTTAGAGCGCCCTCATCCAGTTTCGTCTGAAAATATAATTTTTTTTGGTTGTTTTATCAAAGTCAAAGTCTGCTTTATCGTTGATTTTTTTTTTTTTTTATATACTAAGACACGCAAAGAGATTGAAATTACGTTTCCACTATCCCTTGGTGAGATAGTACACATGTGCATACAAGCAACACAAAAAAAACAAGAAGGCACAAACAATGAATAAATAAGAGTGTTGAATAAATGATAAATAAACAAATAATAATAAATAATAATAATAAATATAATAGGAGCAAAAATGGAGCAAGTGTACATACTTCCTCTGTCAGAGGCCTCAGGTGGTGCGTGTTGGCGACAAAATCTCCGCCAGCATCACGCTGAGCACAGGGGCCCCCCAGGGCTGCGTGCTCAGTCCATTGCTCTTCACCCTGCTGACGCATGACTGCAATGCGACCTACAGCGACAACCGCATAGTGAAGTTTGCTGACGACACGACTCTGGTGGGTCTCATCACGAAGGGCGACGAGACTCGGTACAGGTCGGAAGTTGACCTTCTGACCACGTGGTGCAGGGACAACAACCTCCTGCTGAACGTCAGTAAGACCAAGGAAATCATTGTGGACTTCCGGAAGGGTCACACAACACACCTGCCGCTGATCATCGACGGTGCTGTGGTGGAGAGGGTGAGCTGCACCAAGTTCCTGGGGGTGCACATCAGTGAGGACCTCTCCTGGTCCGCGAACACCTCGTCACTGGCAAAGAAAGCTCAGCGCCGCCTGTATTTCCTGCGGAAGCTCAGGCGTGCATGTGCTCCTCAGGCAGTCCTGTCTACATTCTACCGTGGCACCATTGAGAGCGTCCTCACCAGTTGCATCGCTGTCTGGGGTGGTAACTGCACTGAACAGAACTTGAAGGCCCTGCAGCGCATAGTGAATACGGCTGGTAAGATTATTGGTGCTTCGCTTCCCTCCCTGAAGGACATTTACACCTCCCATCTCGCCCGCAAGGCAACCTCGATTGCCAGAGATGTGAGTCACCCGGCTCACTCCTTGTTTGACCTTCTGCCCTCTGGGAAGAGGTACAGGAGCCTGCGCTCCCGCACCACCAGACTCGCCAACAGCTTCTTTCTCCAGGCTGTTAGGGCCCTGAACTCGCTACCCCCTTCTGCGTAGCGTGCGGCACTGTTGCGCTATTTTCGGGAATGTCTGCTGTACGCGTTTTTACGCTCCTCTTAATTAATTATTTATTTATTTATTGTTGTGTTATTTATTCATTATTTATTCAGCACGCTCTTGTTATACTTGTTTACTGTTTGTCTGTTGTGAGCCATGTCTTGTCACCGTGGGATAGGGGGGAACGAAATTTCGGTTTCTTTGTGTGTCTTTGGCATGTGGAGAAATTGACAATAAAGCTGACTTTGATGACTTTGATGACTTTGATGACTTTTTACAGCAGACAGTGGACTTGGATATGGTGCTTTAAAGTGTTAATTGCTTTATTTGATGTTTTCTCTATTTTTTATGTTTTGAATATGTTCAAGATAAAGATATAAAAGCATGTGAAGTGATCAACTATACTAAAAATAACATGGGAAGTGGTCAACTATACTTGTAAGTGATGTCTTAATGATCAAGTAAAAATTTGTGAAAAAAAACATATATAAGTCGCTCCTGAGTATAAGTCGCCCCCCCACCCAAACTACGAAAAAAACCGCGACTTATAGTCCGGAAATTACGGTAGTTGTAACTAAATGGACCAATAAATTTGAACTTGAATTTGGTTACAAATGTTGCACTTTTAAGGATAGCAGAGTCTTAATTGTAAATTCTTTGAGGTCGAGTGGTTCATTTAATGTGGATTCTCTGGTCTTGTTTGAGATGTTAACTTCTATCCCCTCTACTACTTATTTAGTTACTTAATTATATACTGAAAACATTCTTCCTCTACCGAAAGTGGAACATGCGTGTTGGATTTCAACTTTGCTGATTTTTTTATTTTATTTTTTTTATACAAGTTTACTTTTTTCTAAATTATTGCTTTATATTTGGTACAATTTACATAAACATTGGCCCAACTGTGGTACCTCAACACATGACTTTTGAGAAGCTATACATTTACTTTTCATTTCAATGATGCCAATGTTGAGTCCTGGAAGATATCAAGTGAATGAACAATGCCCGCTATTTGTATGTGTGTGTTTTTTTTATTTAAATACAGTATCCTCTCATGCCAATTTTATTATTATTATTATTATTTTAACAAACCCCCCAAATGCTTTAGAAAATACTGATAAAGATTCACTATGCGCCACCACTCGTCCCCGGTTGTATTATTATGTGTAGGTTGTCATGGTTTCTGTGTACTCGCCCCTCCCTTCCTGTTTCTACTCACAATCAATTTACTAATCAGTCACCTGCCTCTCATTACCTGTCTCATTTTTAAGTCCTGTCTGCGTGTCACTTCCTGTCGGATCGTTGATGTCTTCTCGTCTCACGTCTTTGTCGGTCAGTCCTGTTGTTGGTTTCTCCATTCCGATCTGTGACACTTTAAGGCCGTGTGGTTAATTTAATGTGGGTTCTCTTGTCTTGTTTGAGATGATAACGTCTTCCCCCTCTGCTATTTTTTCAGTTGATTATTTACTGAAAACATTCTTCCTCTACCGAAAGAGGAACATGTCTGTTGGATTTCAACTTTGCTGATTTTTTTATTATTATTTTAATACAAGTTTACTTTTTTCTAAATGATTGCTTTATATTTGGTACAGTTTACATAAACCCCAGCTTTTCATTTCAACGATGCCAAAGTCAAGTGAACGAACAATGCTGGCTTTTTTTTTAATGTATTTATTTTTATTATTTAAATACAGTATGTACACCGGCGGAGCTAGGATCTTTTTCCTCTCATGCCAATTATTTTTATTTTTAACAAACCCCAAAATTCTTTAGAAAATACTGATAAAGATTCACTATGATTCTAAAATTGCCTCCATTCACAATACGTTGTCTATTTTCAAATATTTTCTTACCTCAAAGCCAAATATTTCAGCAGGTTATCTGAAAAGTCGACAGAGCTCCTTCTGTGCACAGTCCCGCTCTTTTGTTTGACTTCCTGTCACCAATTTCAATTTATGCGTGTTGTAAAGTGCCCTTGGTATGATGTAATTGTTTGAACCAGGGGGTTTTCCCACAATGTTTTTTTTGTGGTGTCATCTTTTTAAGGAAATGCTTATTTCGTGTTGTCTCTTTCAGACACGGATATGATTAACCTCAGTGACAACAGGAAAGAGCTTTTGCATACGGCATTCAGGTATTGTCTCATAAAACACGTACACAATCAAATGTTGTAAGCTTCTTTCCAAAGCTCATAAATTGAGAAGACACGCACATTAAATGAAATGTTCCCTAGTGCTGTTTACAATGGAAGATCAACTGTGGGGAAAAACAAATTCAAATAAAGTCTGTACACTTGCAGTAAAATCATAAACAGTTTAATGATTTTCGAGTACAATTCTATTAGAATTCAACAATTTGGAAGCCCCCCACATTTCTTTAAAGAATCTACATTTACAGTAATGTTTCTACACATCACTTCCAAAAACAAAGATTATATCTTTTGACACTTTTTTTTATTTTTTATTGCATTTCTTGCGTTTCACTTTAAAAATAGAGCAGAAAGTATTGCTAGTTCCTGTTTGCTTAAGTTTCCCGCTAACGTGTTGACATGCTGCTGTGACTTTTTTCATCGGGATTTTTTGAAGTCATGTTGGGTCACAAAGCAGAGCGAAAAAACTTGATCCTACCACACACCTGAAAAGCTATCGAAAAGGATGTGTGTGTGCACGCATGTGTGTGTTTGTGTGCTTGGGTTTCCGTTGTCTGTAGAACATAATGCTGGTGTTTTTTTTAATATTCTCAGAAGATATTATTTTGTATATTATCTTCCTCATTTGCCTCGTATTTGTGTATGTCTGTGAGCTGCATATGGCCGTATCACAAATAGCTGCTACAACACTGTACGACTCCCTCATTGTCCTGGCTGTGCTCACAGTGTTGAAAGTCTTTCTCTGAGATACTGAAACGTTTCTGTTTTGTGCGGTGAAATGTCTATTAAAGCATTAAAATGCATTTAAAATCACTTACATGCAGACGTTTTACCCCAATGCCTAATTATTAGCGGGGGAAAATCTGGGGAATCAAATCTGGGGTTTTCTCTGACAATTAACATGTAGATCTAAACCTAAAGATACTTGCCTAGTCTTCCCTGATGGTCTTTTTTTCTTTTCTTTTCTCCAACATTTAATTAGACCACAAATATAAACACTGATAAACGCTGCATAGTACTTCTTCACCACAACTACAACTTTGCCAACCCACTGACATGGTTAAGGTGCTTCATTGACTATCTTCTTTAAGACGTAATGTAGTATATTCTGTTCCTCTTTTACTCCATGTTGGTGTGCCACACGGGTAAGTGCAGACCCCCTAAGCCAGCTGGGAAGATCTCGACATACAGTACAGAGAAATGTTGCAGGAGGTTCCAGCAGCAACACAAATCCATTGACCACAAAAAGTGGGGGGGGACTCATTACACAGTGATTGCTAACAGCTAACATCACAATATAGAACCCAGTGGGTTTCCTTTTTTTTTTTTTTTTTCTCTCATGAAATTGATGCATCAGATGTGGAGGAGATTTGAATTGTTGAAGAGGTAGGGTTTGGAAATACAGCGGTTAAATTAGTTGCAAAGTGGAAGTCCATTTAATAGTCCACTTCTTCTTTGCAGGGTGGTTGATAATGGATGCAGGGTAAGTGGGGAAAGATGAAAATGTAGGCTGTCTCTTTAAAACGTCGTCAAATACTCCCTGTTAGCATACCAGTCGCGGCGGTTTGCAATGTTAAGCCACGTCAGTCCCAAGTTTGACTCGAATGAATTCGCTTCACAGTGTGCTTCTGCCTGACTCCTCACGCTATCAGTACGGCGTGAAGAGAATTGGCCCGTGTGTGGTGCGAATAGGCCCCGGGGCGGGCCTCAGCAGGCTGAGGGGAGCGCCCTGTAGCAGGTGGTGATGGGGGTGGGCTGGCGGGCCAGGAGGTCGCAGTGCCAGCTGATTTGAAGAGGCGGCGGCGGCCATGGCTGCCGCCACAGCCAGAGGATTTGGTAAAAGCCCCGCCCCCAGAGTCTTTGGAAGATCCTTGGAGAGAGACAAGGAAGATTTCACGTGATTTATTGAGCTGGTGAATAAAACACATGAACAAAAGTATGTAAAAATGTTCGATTGGGTTGAAGTCAGGGCTTCTTTCATACCAAACTAAATTGGCCTCTCCAAACTCTAAACATTGAATTAAAAAAAGGCTAAAAATATCTTGGAATGACAAAGATGGGAACTCACTGGTTGAGCCAAGTGATTGATGGATTACAGTAAATAATGATGGTGTGTGGTGAAGTAAAGGTGAATTGTGTACCATAAAGTCTGCACGCTTCTTGTGACGACTAAGTAGAGGGTTGGGTTTCCCCGCAACGCCATCTCGATGTCTCCGGCTAGAAATGTGCTGCAGTGTGGAAAAAAAAGCAGGGCCGATCATAGAAATGAATCTCTTTGTATTTGTATTTTTTTGTACTTTTTTTTTTAAAAAAAAGTCTCACCTGTTTAAGCTGCAGCTCAGAGTTGACTCTGACATTGCAGATCTCACAGTGGAAGGTTCGTTCCTGAGAGTTGGGGTCGGACGACAGGTCCTGCTCGGGGCTGCCTTTCAGACCGAGACGCGGGTAGGCTTTAATGGGCCCCAGTCCACTCCGTGCTTCCAGAATAGTTTTGTGTTTTGTTCCTTGGGTGATTAAAAAGTGAAATGGAATCAGCTAAGGATTGTTTAGAAAAAAAAAAAAATGCAACTTGCAATATCCCTTTTATACCACTGGGAGGCAATAGTGCTCAATTTTTTTTCTCTGTCAATTACAAATTTGAGATTCACAGCAGCACCGGTTCCAACATTTCCCATTTTCGAAGCTGTGCACTAGTACGACCGACTTACTTACCTTTGTTATGGGCCTCCAGCTGTGAGAGGGAATTAACTGCAACTTTGCATAAGGAGCAATAGAGAAGCTTCTTGGCTTTCTCTTCCTCAGACTCTCCAGGAGGAGGGCTGGAAGCTGGAGACAGGTTGTCAGCAAGGATTGCCCCTGTTGAGTCTGCGGGTGGCGTGCCGTCGTTGGCGGCCGGTGAGGGGGAAGATGGCAAAGGTGTGCCCGCCGACTCCAAAAAGGGACACTCTGCTTCCGCTGAGCTCACTGTGGGTGTTGAGAGGTGGCTCGGGGTCAAAGGTGACTCAGAGTTGGGACAGGATTGGGTGTCGTCTATAAACAGCACATATATTTCAGATTAGTAAAGCTCCTTCAACATGTGTATATAAATGTGTGAAAATAATGAGATATTGCTTTGTTGTATATGAAAGAATAATATCCTCCACCAGAAGGATATTGTGAACTCAAGTGAGGCTCACCTTGTTTATTAGGATCAGGATCCAGGTTGGATGATGAGGAGCCTGACGGTGAAGGTGAAGTGGTAGGGGGAGGGTGCTGCTTGTCCCCATCCTGAAGACGAGCCGTCTTGGATGTCTCGATGCCCTTAACCCTGCGAGCGTGTCGGTTGCCCTTGTAGTGAGCCTCTGCTTGACTCTGAAAGAAAAAAACAAACAAACACAATTTGATGGATATGAAGATTTGGGAGTATGTCTGGTTCACTTCCATCATCTTCACTCTTAATCCGCCTGCTGACGTCCAAGTGAGTCAGAGAGCTAGCGAAGAGCTTTGTGTCTGTCACATAAAAGGCATTGTAGTTAAAAATCTCGCTGAGCTTGCCTTTTTTTGGGGCCATTTATTAAATCGCACATAAAATGGTCATTAGGCACACGATCAAATTGCTTCATTGCAAGTTTGATATAAATCATCAAACTCCAGGGTTTGATGACTTTCTGGGTTAAATGTGAAATAATGCATGAGCCAACTCATCTGGGTACTCTTAGTGTGTGTGTGAGAGAAATGATTTTGTCGTAATCTTATATTTATTTTCACTCACTTTTTATTGCAGTTGACACACCATGTTAGAGGAAGCCCATAAGGCTCTTAATGGATACCCGGCTGAGGCTTGATGGACCACTGGATTGTGTTCAAGATGCCTCTGTGAGCCTCATGTATTAGCTGGTGATGAAAGTTACCCATATAGCGCTCATCCTGATTGGTGATGACAGAATGGCATCCAGAGCTCGCTGCTTGTGTAACTCAACCCAGTGACTGCTGCTTCCTCAAAGCCCTCCATTAGACAAGGGGATGATGCTAACAACTGCTACAAGAGCACAAGTTCTTTTATGGTACATCCCCCCCCCCCCCTTTTTTTTTTGGGTAACGCACAGCGGTTGTCTTTTCCGGTACGTTCACTCTCCATATGACCTTCAAGTACAGGTCGTAAGAAATCAATAAAGGTCTGCCATTAATCAAGCAGAGAATCTAAAGAGCCTTTTAGAGATTGGCGCAAGGATGCAGCATGAGGACAGAAAACAGATTGAGCCGTCAAGATTGTTGAGGTTAAGGGACAAAGTGAATAATAATCAAAAATGAACAAAAAGTGGAGAAAAGTAAATTGAGAAAACAAATGACGAAGGGGATTATTGAGGACGTATGGATGGGATTTTAAAAAAGGAGAAAACGGGAGCGGGTGAATGTCCCTGAAATCCTTTTTTCTCTAAGCAGGATATGCTTTGCTTTGATGTTTTATCTGCAAAGTGACAAAGGCACGGAAAATGGAGCGAGCTGGTCGCAGACAAATCAGTGTACAGGCAGCAGCGACAGGCATGTGTGTGTGTAGGGGGGGGTAAGAAGCTGGTGAGAAGGCGACAGATGATACGGTAAACCCCACAGAGGATAAAAAAAAAACCCGCTATAAACAAGAGCAGAAAACAGGCGAAAGGTGAAGGGAACCAGTGCTGACGCCAGCCTGACTGGAATTTTGGGTGCGCGGCGTGTGTCCGCTGTCGTTCTGCAGTGGTGACTACGGCTAATGCAGCACGACGTGACGTCAGCCTTGCAGCAGGACCGTGCTCAACACTGGCAGCCTAAAAAAAAACAAAAAAAAAACCCCACTGGCAGCCTAATACGTCCTCTGTGGTCTGAGATGAATTGGCAACGTTATAATTACAACATGTAGCGAAAGAGGGGGAGCCGTGAGAGGTACTTTATTCTGAGTGCTCACATCAATCACTTAGTCACTTCTACTTTTACTTCTGTTTAACAACAACGGCTTTCCTCAGGCGTAAACAAGAAAAGGTGGAGGTGCCTTACTAAAATGCAAACGCAGCTGTGGGAACACTTGGCAAAACTTGTCAGTCTGTCCCACCTTCCAACCTGCAGAAATTCTACTCCCAGCAGATTATTGCTTCATTATTAAAGTGTGTTTGCAGAGTTCCCATCCTCTCCGGTTACTCTGGGAAGTTGTGCTCCATTCTGCAGGGCAAACAGGTGGCGGGGGGATCGGACAGGCAACATACGAGCAGCTTTTGTAAACGACAGGGCTCCATATTGGTAGACGGCGCAGGTGCGCTCGAGCGTACAAACTGACGCATCATCATGAGTTCATCATCATCATTTGCCGCCAAGCAAATTAGATTGTTCTTCCGCTATGTCACGGCCTCTCACTCGCCAATTTTAAACGCCATGAGAAAAGTCACTTTGAATGGCAGCGAATCAAGTCTACTGTGTTCACACCCACAACGGTGCAAAACACCCTTTTATAATTGTACCAAACCGTGAGTGTCTGCAATAATACCAAAACACAGTCGAACTCACCCCTGTGCAGTCAGACTGCGCCTCTCGCTAGACTTGCACTGGGCACGAAAATAAAGCCCTGTCGTCATAGTGTTGTGAAATAAATGTGGACCATGTGAGAACACGAGTGGGGGGATATAATTAAGCGGCCCCTCGTCGAGAACAGGGCAATGTTACACAAGTTTCAGATGACTCTTTCTCTCTGTCCTTTATACACTACCACATTTAGAGGATCAGCATTTAGCACCTAATCGTCACAATGTATTTATATTTCAGGCTCTGCTTGGGCTATATACTAGAGTTCGCTTGGAATCCTATTTATGTTTTGGTTTGTGGTTCCAGTGGCAGAATTTTCGGGATCAGATTAAAATGTGCAGGCTGGTTTAGATCATCCATGTTGTTTATATCTTTTTTAACTGTTAATGGAGGACATTTTATTTGTGTGTAGCCCAGACAATATCAGCATAGATTTAATTTGAGATCATCACAGGACTCCTTAGTGTTTTGGTTTTTGTTTACAAGGCAATGATAGTTCAAGTGAAAATTTGATATGCTCTCTCAAGGTTGAAAGTGGCTTTGGACTGGGTAATAAAAATCACGTCTGATCATTTTTACCTCTGCCATTTGCCAGAATTGCTCAAACACACGCAAGCGCATTTTTATGATAATCCTTGTAAGGACACTAATACCGTCAAACCAGCCATTACTTAAATGCCCAGTTTGAACATTTATCTTACAAGGTTTATGTCTTAAAGTGCTTTGCCCAGAGACAGATGTACAACAGCTCTCACTGTAAATGTCAAGCAGCCAACACATAAATCGGCTTCTTCGATGTTCACATTAAAATTCCATTTCCATCAAGCAATATATCGTTCACCGTAGCTCACAACAATGCAAACTGGAGCGGTATATGTCATGCTATTTGTTTTTCATAGCGTAGCGTGATAAGATACTCTGTGTGTTTAATAAACTAAGAAATTCAGAACAACATATTAGCTCAAGTTAAATTTGTGTCTTCTTTCATTGGCATGTGGCTGTAGAAGACACTGTCACACTGTAAAATAAAAATAAATAAAAATAATTTCCTGTTGACATCAATCTACACACTACATTGTGTGTAGCTCCACCATAAAAAATCAAACTGAACCGAACCTGAAAGAAAATGAACTAAAATGATTGAAACATTTTTCAAGTTTTTGAACTAGCAAAGCTGCAACTTTGTCCTCTTAATGGGAGCATTAAATTCCTTTCCTATAAACCTTTTTTTTGGGCCTCTAGACACATTGCTTGAAGCTGGCTGTGCACCGCCTGTCAAAAAACCGCCTAATCAGCTTTAATGTAACTTTAAAGACACGCTGCTGTTCACTTTACTTCTTGGCCTTGTGTCCTATCTCACACCTCTTCCATTAAATTCTCATCAAAGTAAATCTAATAATCTCCTGTACCCTGACACTTGCTATCTAATGCTGTGCTATGATGACCAAGCAAATCAACTGTGCATGCTGTTCAAGACACAATTCAGCCTTCATTTGAATAGAAACAACTATAAAGCTGAATGTTTTCTCCGAGCCCGTTATGATTTAGAGTGGTAAAAAAAAATTGCAAACAAGTGAGGTCATATTAAATCTATCTACCACGCCAGTGTCACCAGGTGGGACTTTCACACTTACTAAATGTTGAGTATCATGTGTGGCTATGTTGAGTCATCCCGGTTTCAACCGCTGATTATTATTCAAGCGAGGACTGTCAGATTTCATACCTCCGAGTTGAAGCGAATTTGACAGACATTACAGGAGATGATAGGTCGCTTTGTTTTCACCATGGGATGCCCGAAGGTGTGCGTCATGACGGCTTTCTGGATGGGGTCCATCTGGGAAGGTTAAGCGCAAAGGTCACATGACAGATTCAACAACACGAGATGCCATCACAGGTGACCTATGGAGGAACTGCTAAAAGGAGTATTGTAAACAAGAAGCAGGAATTTGGGGAGAGGTGATTGATGTGGGCAGCAGAGGAGGGCAGGCTCTTTCTCAGCAGCTGTTGTTGTCCGGGCCTCACTTCCTGGGTGTGGTTCAAATGCTTCAATTCACATCGGGCCTAATTACAGACTCCATCCATCCCCCAAAAAAGACTGTTTATATATGTTTCAGGGACGATACTCTTACATATATATTGCTTTTAAGAAATTTCCAAGATTGAGAATGTATACTTGGGCAGTAGAGGAAAAGGACTACCATGTTTTGGTATTCATGTGTGACATAATGCTGACAATGCAATTTTTCCGGAATTACGGTGCAGTCCAGCATTCACAATAGGTCGGACCAATCCATCACACTAAATACAAACTGCTAAAAAAAAAGGTCAGGACCAAAATTAGTCGAGCTTATCGTTGCTGGAGCTGGGATGCAGGACACTTTTTAACATTTGTGCTTCCTGTTAGAATTCAGACGCACACAGACAGCGCGGGTGTTGCCCTCAGCAACCACCAGAAGTTCTCTGTGGTTTTACTCAGCCTATCATCTGCTGCCTCCATTCTGGACGCATGCGGCCAAAATGAAAGACTCCTTACGCTCCACAGCTGCAGACATCCGTGGAAAGTGGACTGGTCTGAAAAACTGTTGGAATGCGTTGTTGGCATTTTGGCATTTTTTTGGGTTTATTTTTGGCTTATTTTTCTTCCTGCTTCCTGTCCTCCTTTTCTGTTAGTGTTACAAAGTGTGTGTCAGTCAGCAATGAGTAATCAATATCGGTGTAATTTGAATATGTGAGCCAATTCAAGGCACCTTGGGTCCCACTTGAGTATTCCATTCATAATTATCTAAATTTCAGTCAATTCTAAATGGCCTCTAAAGTAATTCATCATACAGATCCTAAATGTGAATAAATTAGACGACACAAATGCAAATAACATTGATTAAAAGAAGGGATGCCGAAATTATATGCGTGCACTCATACTCGTAAGAATGCTCCGATACTACAACACCAAAACCACGACATCAATCTGACATTTACAGTATATTCCAAGTCGCGTTACTTTAATTGGATGACAACATTTTTACCTGACTGCAAATAACAGTCTACAATTAAAAGAACATTTAAAAAAAACTATACAAATGCAACCCATTCACTGTTCAAAGTGCTTTGTGAAGGTCTTATGACATTAGTGGCCGCACTTCATCTCTTCTATACCGCAGGATGAATCATAATCTCACACAAGGGCCCTTTTGCCCGAGTGCATGCAGATGACCGAGACGATGATGTGTGTATGTGTGTGGCCACGTTGACCTTCACGTGAAACTCAATCTGGAAATGAGAACCAGGAAATGCTGACTGTGGAGAATTCAGCCTGGGCCTCTTATACGATTGATCAGCTGTAAGGCATTTTAGCGACGGTCATTTAAGAAAAAATGACCGTTGCTGTTGAATAAACATTGACTGTCATTTTGAAGGAAAACGTGTACGTCCAACGGACTTCTGTTAGCATGTTAGCTCCAAGCTTGGACCACTTACCGTATTAAAATTGGGAAAGAGACCCAGAGTTGCAGGGTGTGGCGACTCCATGGGGAATTGTAAGAAGGGCTTCATGTCCAGGGGGGATGGGGAGAGGACGGCTGGACTCCTTAGGAAGGCAGGGACCGGCCCCGCTCGGTTTACACTTCCTGTAAAGAGAACATGAGATTCGAATAAAAATGTGCTCTTGATTATTCCCGCTCTCTAGCAGAATTACGTTTGACCCCGGCGACTCGCCATATCTGGAATCACATATCGTTTAAAATCAATACAAATCTTCCTCTGACTCAGAGCAGGAATCCATCAAATTCTGAAGTGCTTCGTCTGACATGTTTATTTGGACTAAAACCATACATTGAATTGAAATGCACTTCCTGCCTGCACCTCTCCTCCCACGGCATCTTTTTGCTCACTTTCCTCTCAGTTGCAGCTCAGCCACAGTGGATGCCAGTACTTAAAGACTCGTGTGATGGGCAGGGAGGGGGGCTAAGCTTCTTAAGCCTCACAACTGGGGTGCGGCAGATATCTTCCTCCTCTCACTTTCTCTGCTGCTTCCTTCTGACACCAGATGTTGTTTTCTGTCCTCATTTCATGCTCTCTTATTCTCATTGCCCGCTTCGGCTGCAATCGGACCAACTGCTTGTTTTGCTTTTCCTCTTATTTATTTCATAACTTCTTCCCACTGTTAAGATGTTTGGTGGAGAAACCTGCAACATGCTCGGGGCCCAATTCTAGCGAAAATAAACAATCAGGCCTAGAATTTTTGTTGGTGTATTAAAAACAATCAAAGCAAGCTGGAAACATTCTGTGTTGTAATGAAATGCTTGGTTAACAATGCAAATAAAGGAAGGACAACATCTCGAGCAGTATGGATTTAGGCAGGAGGTGCAATGTTTCCTCTTTCCCTAGCGAAGCGTGCTAACGCTGCTCATTTTACACCACATTACAGTTTAAAAGTCAAATGACTTGCACCGTTCCTTCATTAACATCGCAGCCTGCCACAATAGTCACATTTTTAAAGTTAATCACATTCTGCGCCATCTTTAAGCAGCTTTGCTTCCACGACCTCGACACTCTTCCTGAGCGATTTACAATGACATCAGATAAGTGAACGCGGCAGCGCCTCTTCAATAGCGACCACGTAGGAAGACTGGCATTGATTGGACACATTCAAAGGAGAGTTAAAGAGCGGTCAAGCTCCATAAATCCAAACCTCGCCATCTATTGGCCCTTCACTCCGGTAAAGGGAACAGCTCACCTCCCCCAGCGCCGCATCGCGACTGCCTTTTGTTTTCTCATGCAAATGTTCGGCTGGGAAAAAGATCAATGCCTATGTAATAGCTTATTGAATTTTCGTGTAGATTTGCGAGAGCCAGCCTGAAATGAAGAGATGCAGACGGCAAGCGGGAGGGGGGAATGACAACCGCGCGCCAGCGGCTTATCACCACAAAGCATGGCGTGCGCGCCCAGACACGTGCACGCCAACGTGCTGTGCCTAAGGCCGCTCAAATTGGCAATTCATTTGGCCAATTTAGCTTTAATGATCACAGAGGTAATGTCAATGTCAGTGACGACACTGCAGCCTCTCAGTATTCCCTGCCTGACTGCACGGTGGAACCAAGACGGTGAGCGGGAGGGAACGTTGAGAGGTGGGCTGCAAGTCTGGCAGCCAAAATAAATAAATAAATAAAAAAAGAAAGGCAGCCATCTTTCCTTCCCGCCTCGGCACAAAATGCCAGGCGCCTCACATCTGCATCTAAATGGGCTGCTGTGCGCGGATACCACTCGAAGCCTCCCGTGACAACGCTGGTGTTCAGAGCCTCCAATGTGCTGCCTGCAGGTCTGTCTTGACCCACTCTGCTTGTGTTTACCCCCCCCCCCCGCCCCCCTTTTATGCGTTGGCGGCACACATTCTCAAGTCGATTCAGCGGTAAATGACGCCGTAAAGTGCAGATGATCATTTACGAGCATCATTTAGCTCTCCTGATTGCACAGATTTGATTCCATCATAATTCATTAAAAAAAATTCAAAGCGCTGCAGTGTTACCTCTTTTAATGATGTCTATCTTAACCTCTGAGGAAACACTGCAAACTTTGTCACCACTGCGGGGTGACTCGATCTATTACTAGCGTGAAATCCAATTTACTGCAGCTCAGCTTACCCCCCCCAAAGTCATACGCAGCTACTAAGCACACAAACCACTGCAGTGTAACTTCTGGGCTCGGTCCTGATGAATGTCGCGTCAGTGTGAGAGATCTGGACAGCGCCGGTTGATTTAGGTTTGTACTTTGTTTTAATGATAGATGTTGTGCGCCCCAGTGGCTCGGCTTAAATGCTGCCTGCCACACAACTAACTCCCAGAAGTCCTTTCACTGAACGAGCGAATGTGTGTGCGTCAGCGAGTTTTCCCGCAGTTCCGTTCCCTGACTTCTCACCGTTTTTCCAATTAACGACAACTTGTTTTTATTTTCACCACTCACATGAATTATGATTACATAAGCTCCCTGTCAGATTGCTTCAGTCAAAACTTTCTCACAGAACATCAAAATTCTGCACACGTCCGCTATTTCAACATTTGTCAGGCGACGATAGAGGCAAATGTCGTCTGATTAGCAAGGAGGGTGAGGATTGTGGAGGAATAATAGCAGCTGAGGGGGATGGAGTCGATCGAGTGTGAGGAAGAGGGGGGAAAAAATCAGTGGAATAAAAAGGGGGATGTGAGGGAAGGCATCTGAGGTTGGGGGGGGGGGCATGTTTTAAGGTGAGTCCAAGGTGAACAGAGGATGTAAAGGGCTGTGTAACCTGCAGGTTAATATACACGAGTAACCTCAGTGGCGCTCGGAGCAGAATGTGACACGCATCGGTTAACAGTTCCATGTTATTATCAAGCCGCCTCCGCACAGCTATACCTGCCTCCGAGGCTTAACTTTTGGCTGTCACATGCAAAATGTCACATGCGCATGAGAAATTTTCGACTATTTTGCATCTTGCCTCACAGGATGGGTATGTCTTATCGTATTTTAGCCACAAACCATACAGAAATTTGGAGCGATGATATTCTATACCATAACTATAGAGTAAGACAAAAGTAGCACATTAGCCCACGATGTAAATTTGTCTTTAAAAGTCACACTAAGCTGCCATTATGGAGGTTGTGTGAAACGGTGCACAAACGTCACCTTGGTTAAGACAGTATCTACAGATTTTTCTTCTAACCTATCCTCCATTATTATTTATTTTTTGTTAGCAGGCTAAAGTTCAGTTCAATGGAATATTTGTGCATTGCTGACATCTTGGTGTACTCAATTCTAGAGATGATTTTAAGAAGAAGGCTAGCAATTCAGGGTGAGTGACATAGCCTAAAATTCACATCACAGTATGAATTCAATCACTTCACAATAACAGTACACATCTGGCTATAAAAAAATTTATGATCATTGTCTATTTTCAGTATACTGAGGTCACTGTTTTGCATAATTTAAGGCCAACAGAGGAGCGTATGGCACAAAAGGCACACTGGGGGTGCAAAAGGCACACTGGAGGAGCTCAAGGTCAATAAAAAATCCAATGTGTCAACATAACCTGCGGCTTTATTTTTATTATCCCTTTATTTGAGTATTTACACACTTACTGGACCTTGACTAATAGCGTTCGCACAAACCCAGAGTAGTGCAACCTGAGCGTGCGAGGAAAAAAAACATACATCGATAACAATGGAGTCAGCAGGTGCATCCTTCACTGTTTTTTTTTTTTCAAGGTGAGGAGGCAGAGGACGGATGTTCAGGTGACAGACAATGTGGTAGTATGTCATTTTCTAGGGGGAGCGATGATTACAGGTTATATTTTGAGAGTCTGCGTGGTTTGATGCAATAGCATGGTCACAAAGATAATGACCGGTAGGCGCCAGGCTCGCAGCCCTCAGACCTTATTTGGCAACCATGAAACCAGTAAATGACATATCTACACATTTCTGCCTTTGTGTCCAAGCCTTTCTTATTATATATATGGTCAAGAGAAATTTGGCTTAGCAAGAGTCATTGTCTGTGCCTTGGCAGACATTTTAACTGGGTCAAGCAATATCAGCTGGCTTAGTTTCTGGCAAGATATATGTATTATGTGTATTATAATACAATTTTACAATTTTCAGTCATACAAGTAAAATACCATTCATTGTTTCCAGCCCTTGTGCATACCTTGACCACAAGGGGGCAACATAAAAGAAAGAGCGTTTCACTCACTAATGTCAATGTTGTTTTTCGCAGAGGATAAAGAAAACATGCCTGTGGATATTCTGTCATCTATCCATATGTGTTTTTAAATATCTATTGCTTAAAGGATTATCACACCACAGCGATCAATGCTATATTTGCTAGTCCCCAAAAGGTGTTGTGCATTTTGTGTTAGCATTACGCTAGTGGAGATTCTTAATGCAAAGATGCATGTTTTTTTTTTTAATACACATTAATAATTCTTTTTTGTTTTATGTTTATTTTGATATTTTTAGTTTTCTCAAAGTAAATTTTCTAAACTGCTGATTTTTGCAGACTGACTTGCGTCTAGGTTAGTGCTACAATCTAATGCTTAGAAATCTGGCAATCTACTGCTTTGGAAACTAACTACTCTAATATTAAAAAATACTCCATCAGTGATTGGTAAAGAACTCTAAAAGTTAGGCATAAAAGATTAAGAAAATGAAGCACCTATAGCTTTCTGCCTGTTAATTCAACATCATAAAAAGCTCTAAAGCTAATCATAAACAGCACAGCTACACATTGTCAAGCTGAAAGCACAATGATTACTTTTGTTACAATGCTTTCATATTACATACGCCATTATAAAACGGCATTAATAATCTTCCCGACAAAGCTCTCCACCCTTGGCCTCTCATGCTGTACTTCTTCATTAACTCTCCAGTTTGTTATCACCTTCCCTTCCCAGTGTTTTATTGTAGAGTCATGAAGCCGAACAATCACGACGAACAGGGCTGTGAACAATAACATTAGCGCTGACATTAGTGCTCACACAATATGGCATCCAGGCTGCTCCACTGAAGTAGCTATTCAGGGTTGTCACAACAATGACCGAGATGCTCTTCTCCTTACTACAAGGCGGCATAGTCGTGTAATGATTTCAAAGCTGTTGTTTTTGAGACACCATACCTGCCTCATTAAGGAATTTGCTTTTTAGTGTGAAGCTCATCCAATTCAATCACGTGATGTTAGATTTCTGCTTATGATGCTAGACTCAGTCAGTCTGTGTGAAATGTTTGTCTGTTTGCCAAGCATATGTTTTGAAATGTCAATACTGGTCATCCTTCGATGAGTTGCCTTGATTTAAAGGTCATGTTGTTTATCAAAGGCAACATACCCCTGTGATTCTTTTTGAGGGCATCAGTGAGTGGCAGGATATTTACACACACACATTGCTGTAGTGGTGAGGAAGGTCTGCGTGAGTAAAAAAAAAAAAAAAGCCTTGGTACTTTATTTTAAATAAGTAAAAAGCTCAAATCTCTGGATGTGAAATATTTATTGTGGCAAAAAAAAAAAAAAATCACATAAGAGTAACCAAACGCTGCTCTGCACCGAGGGAGATGAGTCATATTTAGCACATGTTTAGAATGTGTGAATGTTTGCTCTCCCGTATTCAAATGGTGGCTGGAAAGAGAAAATATGTTGATGTGATTGTGGCTGATAATGTGTTTAGAGACCTTCAGTATGTGCCAGTCAAAATCTCATTATGCTTGTTCTAGTTCAAGAGGCCGGAGCGTGAAAGCTAAAATAGATTCGAATGAAATATTCAGTCACATAATCTACACTGTCATTGCAATTTATTCAATTAATAGTTTATGACTCTTCAAATGTGTCCACTCTTAAACTGAAATAAGAGCAGCTTCTTGCATATTGGAATTAATCTGCACAGGATCAAACTGACGAACTTCTTATTTGCAATTGTGCCATGTTTTGTTCCTTTTCATAAAACACGACACAAGGCCATTCATAACTAAATGGACTGTGACAAAGGAGGTATAAAAAATGTCATTCAAGTACATTTGAAGGAGCCTAGTAGGGAAATTGTTCATTGCTCTCTCACCCCTCCCTTTTCGAGCGAAGGGAGGAAATGAAGATGACCTTCAAGCATTGTCATAATGCAACATTGTCATTGCATGCTCACGTCACTGAGACTTTCAACAGCAAGTCTCAAATGTTGACATACATCATCTGTATTTGTGCATTCGGGGCTACTGTAGAAAAATGGCGCTGCAAGATGGCGGACTTTGATAAAGAAAAAAAAATCCAAAACATACGTATATATCAATTTATATCTTATTACATTGGAATATTATTTGACAATTCCAGGTTTGACGCAGTTAACATAAATATTCTATAATCAGTTGATCTTTTTAAACAAATCTCCTCCTCCAAATTAGTTCTTTTAAATGTAACAAAGCTCACATTAGTCTGGCCTCCTAATTCTCTGCTGTCCTATATTAAGAGTACATCTGACACAAATTAGCCTTTAAAAATGTCAGACCGATCCAAGCAATTGAACACAATGAATTTCAAAATAAATTGCAAAGGTGATTTATATAGTAATATAGAAAACACCAAACTGAAATGACTGATCATTTCAGTTGTCAAACTAAATGTGTCTTCTCTTAACCTTGATAGCTGATAAGATCTCAATCTGAAAATGCACCAAGAAAAAAAAGAGCAACTGTTCCTTTGTTTACTTGTCTGTGACTGGAAAATTGTATGCATCAGAGTTACAAAAAAAAAAAAAAAAAAAGTTGCGGCGTTATAACATCAAGACTCACCTATGATCATCCTGAATCCTTCCACAGTGAACTTCTTCTTGTCCACAATGTCGTCCTTCTAGTCTCCTCTAGCGTGTACTAAAACCGGAGTGCGCTTCTCTCTCAAAACTCAGCATCAATGCGTAAGAAGCCTCCGACATCACAAGCTCTACTTTGCATCCCGCCGTCGTTGCTCTTCTCCTGCTGCTTCTCGATTTCACGTCGTAGCTGGAGGAGAAGCGCGCCGGTTCCGCTCAAACATGCGCCCAAATTCTACTGCATGCCAGCAGCCACTAATGGATTCACTGCTCGACGTTCCCTTCAGCACAGCAGTAAATAGAGCTGAGATGAAGCTTCATTCGGGGAACCTGTGCACGACTCCCCCTTCTCCGTTCCTCTCTCACATATTTTGGGTTTGTGTACAACCTAAAGGCACCTTGCGCTCTCATGCAGTGATTGGCTGCAGGCTCAGCCTATAAAAGCAGTCCATGCGCTGCATTTTCTTGGGGTGTTTGGGGTTAATGTTGCTCTCCTTCCTTTTTTTTTTTAAACCAGCCTGACGTTTTCGCACCCCATCACGAGCATAATCTGTCGTTTGCATTCATTCCCAGTGATGCGTTTTTGTGTAATGCATAGAAAATAGCTGGCAGGGAGCAGAGGCAGAGGTGTGGCAAGAGATTGACAGCCTGAGAGAATGGATAGAACGTTTGAGGCAGTTGATGAGGAAATGAATTTAATGCACACTGACTGGCGATGAAAAAGAGGGCTGCAGGGACTCGCTGACAGCTGTTTTGACTCTGCTGATGGGGCCCCAAAAAAGCAAACCTTCACCACAATACCAAGACAAGGCCAACGTGCATCCCACATGACTTCTGAGCACAAGTTTCATTCACTAGACCTCACATGGTGTGTCCATGTGTGTGTGCATGAGAGATAAGGTTTCCTCATTAGTGAGCTGGGACTTAATAATGCAGGTAGGTGTATTGTTGTAACCAATGGACCAGGTGCTAATGTGTGCTGTCTGGGGCTGGGGGGCAGTCATAGCATGACTTTAATGGATGTCACCAAAGTAAACTGAAACCAGACCTGCAGACTCAGGTGACATGTGTGTCTGTGTGCGTGTGTGTTATTTGTTCGTCTCTATCAGGCAACCTTGATTATTATAAGGCCCACATGTTTTACCCTTGAGGATATTTATATGTATAATATATGTATTTATTTATATATCAGAAATAGCAGGTCACACTTGCACACTTGTCGTATTTTAATTTTAGCTGCGATCGTTAGCGGCAAGTCCTCAAGAAGCCCCCACAGTGTTTAAAAAAGTTCTCATTGGCCTACAAATGTGTGAGTCAACACCATTAGGTCAAAGGCAGATATAGTATGAGCAAACCATTTACCATTGTCCCTGAAAATTGGTTCTGGGTGCACTTGTTGAAAGTCACCAGGGATAGGCTGTAAATAAAAAGTGAAGGAAAAAAGACAGTAAGAAAGAACAAAATTCTCTCATCTAGCTCTGAGGCAGCATTTCACATACAGTGGCGGGCGGCAGCCATGTGGTTTGAATTGTATATCTGTTCAGTGACTAACAGCTTGTTTGTCCTTTGGTGGCTGAGTGAGAGGCCAGTCCAGGTAGAATAGAGCAGCTGTTTACTGCAACTCAGAGGCAATGAAGGTGTCACCAGAATTAATGACCGCCAAGCATCATGAAAAGCACATGCACATACACGCACGCGCGTAAAGGAAAATAACTACAAATTATTATCTTTGTCATGGCAGAATGTTAGTTACAGCTCTTGTGTAAAAGGAGATTTATACATAAAAAAAACACGCTTAAAAGGCCTTCTGTCAAAATCCACAAAATAAGGAATTACAGAACACTTAACATCATCTTGTAATTCTCTCGTTGAAATCGCTCCGTCATTTCTTTTAAATGAAGCAATGAACATCAAATCTGTCTCAGCGCATTTATTTTCACTTATTGGGTGGACAGACATTGTAGAGACCCAAATATACATGTAAAAAATATATTAAAATGTCAATTTACAATGACAATATGTCTCCTTTAATACATTTGACATGGTTGAACATTTTCCAATTACCAAGTACTTTGTTTTGATGAGTACCATATCCTGCCTCTGATAAAAGGTGCTTTTCATATTCAAGGTTACACTTTCCTCTTTGACTCTCCTTCCTTCTCCCTTCATACATTCCTTCACCGGTCAGGGGTCAGACCAGGCTGGCGTCCTGATTTTTGCACATACGTGAGGAGTTTCATCAAAGAGCCAGTATTATTATCATATGTTCTTCCAGTTGAATAATTGGGGCGTGCCTCTCAGCTCATTTTAAGATGATCAAAGGAAGACTTGAGCAAATTGTGGTCTGAGTTATTAGACAAGCTCTATCCTGCATTCCACCAAGTCCGAAACAATTCAAAGATCAGTCAAATGAATGAATTGGTGGTTATGTTCTGAATAATAGCAGTGTGTAAAAGGACTTGTGGAATAATGTATAGTCCAGGTGAGCTTGACCTTATCCTATTTTTTTCTGTCACCGCGGAATATAAAAAGCCATTCCCCAATCTGTCATCACCCGATTTCAATAATTCAAAGTTGTTGATACTCGCGGCTGCTTCTCTTCTGTCACAGCGCATAGCCTCAGACATCACGGGCTAAATATTCAAGTAGTTTAAAAATGCTGATGCACAGAAAATTCCCAAGCGCTCTCAGCATCTCTGTCGCTCTTTGCGATTGAGTTTGTCATGCAGTGAGACACCCTCGCTCAAGTGCTGGCTGCAAACGGAGAGGAATTTAATTTGGCCCGCTGTGAGACGAACCAAGTCACACTAATCAAACATGATACTGCAGCACGGCAACTGTACCTACATTCCTCCTCATTACCAGTTGAGGTGTAAAATTGGATCAGATGTCATTTATGTGCTTACATGGGATGTTTTGGACATATAGGGGATTATTGCAGGAGCCAAGGGACATGTGGCTCAACGTCGAATAAATGTCAGTCTAATTCTGATAGGTTCAAATATCAGTTTAGGAGACAGCTCCACTCCCGAAAGCGTTACGCACCTCTCACTCAATGAGTTCGATTATATGTTAACAACTTGATGACCTTTAGTGCTTGATGAAAGCAAACTGTGATCATTTTTGTTAAAATAGAGCTTTGACGTCTATTTCCGTCAATTGCACTGAATGAGTTAATTGGAACATCATCAGAAAAGGCATTAGGTGGGAGGTAGTAGCAAAAGATTTATGAAGGTGAGAGGCAGTTCACATCCAAACACCAACTCGGTGAGGTTATTCCGACACCCTGCAAAGAAATTCTTGCAGAAAGTGACAAAAACTCACAAGTGCAATGTACTATTTGGGGAATTTTCAATGTGCAGATAGCATGCTATCAAATACGGCATCCTATGTGATCATTTTATTCAAATATTTTTGATTTCAGTAAATTTGACCTACTAATGCATAACAATGAAGACGGTGGTGCACGTTTCATCCTGCCAACTAGATTCTACAAATGCATCTTTGTTGATGATTTTGTTCTGACTCACTTAAGATGGGCACCCACGCAACCATCATTGCCAAAAGCCTCTGAAAATAGCTACATTGTTTTCTTCATTCTCAGCTGTTTTCTGTTTGAGCTAATCCTCACAATGAAAAAAAAAATACAGTACTGTTATTTTTATTGTGAGCCTCAAAACTTGACACGGATTTTTTATTTTTTTTTATAAGTGAAGCAAAACGACTATATTATATGTGTTTGTTGCTATAACCGCTTTATTTTTATTTCATTTGCAAGACACACGAGCACCTTCTGTCAACATGCCACCGAGGGGTTAGGCTAGGGGACATCGGCAAGGTCGACAAAGTGGAGCGGTGAACACGTTTCAGCAGGGGGATACTCTTACATGCAAACACTTCTATCCATGATGCCCTCCTTCCGTAGGAACATCAACCCCGCCCCCCCAGGTCGGTGAACTGCACTCGTCTCTCAAAAGCTCCTCTTTCTCTCCTCCGCAATAAAACTTTCACAAGATGGCTCGGCATCACATCTGGCCGAGGAGTGCAGGAAGTCGTATTCTCCTCTCTGATCTATTTATGGCTCATCAGCATTTATACACTCGTGCATTCTGCTCCATGTGTGGGGCCTTTTGAACTGGCGTAGCAGCTCATTCTAGCCGGAAAGCCACACCGACGACCACGAGATGCAAGCCGGGCTGCTACATTTTTCAGGACACTCACTTAACAGCAGTTGCGCCGGGTTGGAATTCTGAGCACTTTAGTTCAGGGAAGGTTGCGTGAGGGCAATTGTTTTTCGACCTGCGCAGTAACAGCCTGCTTTCAAATTCAGTGACTCTGTTCAATCAGACTTGCATTAGAAATTTGAGAAGATTGCCTATAATAAGCAGTGCCACATTTGTATTCATAGTCTTTTGTATTAGGCGTCAAGCAATTAATCCACCATTTATTTCCAAATGGTGCCAGTCTTGCATTTGTTTCTGGCTCCTCTCTGTGTAATTTTCCTGCAGTGCTGCTTTTGTTCTCCACTGCACACGTCACATTCCTTTTTCCTATTGGGCCGAGCTCCTCAGTTCTTGCTTTGAAGATTTAATCAGGCAGATTTTCTTGATTAATTCTCTACGTGTCCTTTCACGGTACATAATCACAGAGTTTGATATGAACTCTGGTTGGATGCACACTTTTGATTGAGCACAGTCCCCAGGCACCTTGATTAGCCTGATTATTCCCATCCAAACACACCCCAGATACCAGTTTGCACGTAAATTAGGTTAATTATATTCCATCATTATCTCCTCTTCTGTTGGCATAATGAGATCCAAACAAATATGCACTAACATGTATGACCCACACTATAGAGAGAACATAAACGTAATCCGATTTTGAAACGTTTTTTTATATAACCTGCGACAATATTGAAGAAACGTGATTGAAGCGCCATTTTTTTGTTACAAGACAAACCAGGCAAATTCTCACATAATTAAATGCTGACATCTAGTGGCCAAGTACTCTTAATGTTATCCATCCAATTTCATATAAGTAATGTCACTAGTTAACCGCTTGGCGGCGCTGCAAATCAGTATTTCTCGAATCCACTTATTTGCTTATTTTCCATATAACAAAAGTGCGCCCAACCTTTATCAAACAAATATCAATCAAAAAATGTCATCAAAGTGAAAAATAAAAATATCGCGTCTACTTACTCACACATTTACTTTTGTCTGTTACATTTTTTTCTCCCTGTTGAGTTCAATACAATTCTCTTATTTTATTTGATGAACGGAATGGTTCCAATTAGCATGCTATGTTGCTATCATATATACACTAGATAAACAGAGATGCAATGTGTCTAATAAATGAAGAATTTTGGCTTCCTAAAAACACAGGTTTGTCAAAAAGTCTAAATTGGGATGCGTGTAAATGAGCTGAGGCTCAAACTAACATTGCCGCAGCTTCCACATCAGAGTGCAGTTTCAGGGTCATAGGGTCAAATAGGGTTAGGTCAACAGCAATTCTTCGATTGATGCTTAAAGTGCAAACATTCCCGAGGGCTTTGTCCATCTTTCCATATTCTTCAACAGAAATATCTTTCATGTCCACTGTCACGTGTTTCTCAGGTCGTTTTGTTATTCATCGTGCGCCACACACTCAGTTTGTTTAGTCAGTATAGTGCAAATACACACGCGGGCTTATGCTAATCCCTCGGCGAAACAAGGCGATAGGTTTCTCCCGAGCATGGGATGTTCGTCAGGATTATCATCTGCAATTCAACCGCCAACATCATATTTAGCTGACAACGTATTTAGCTGGCGCGCTTTCCACACCTCTCAGTCACAAGTGTTCACATGCGCATATTTAGTAATATTGGGGATTTTGAGAGGCAACATGTAATGGCGCCATTGTTGACCATGACTCTTCCAAGACTGTTCCCACCAATGAGCTCTGACCCACACTGACCTTGTCCCCCTTGCCTAAATGACCTCTCAGTGGGTGGCCTCCACACTGACCAGCATGGAGCATGGATGAAATATATTGCATGCATTTGCATGGATGGATAGAAATGTGCGCGTCATATTGCGGTGAAGGATTATTCCATCCTGGTGTTTTTGAAAAGAGAAATGGTAACTTAAGCCATAATCACACATTTCTATCTTTCAATCCGACATCGTACTTCAGCGGTTTTATTAAAAGATGGCCGCAGGATTAGTGCGGATAAACCTCCGAATTTATTGAAAAAGAAAAACAAGTGAAATGAAGTCGGGCATCAACAAGGAAGCTGTAGGCCGTTGAACACAGTTGATTATTTGTCTTTTAATGTCAATATCCAAAAGAAACAAATACAAGTTCAAAAGCAACAACTTATGGAATTAAATATAAGTATTGCTAACCTGAGAGTCCCATTTTTCTTGTGAACCAATCATTTGTTTTCTTTCATTTTGTCTTTGTCTCCACCCAAGATCTACAACACAGTGCTACAAAAAGGAATATTTCCAGACCTTCAAAATTAGGAGACACAAGAAAAACAACACACAAAAAATGGCGAGGAATGACACAACAAATACAAAAACAATCATATAAACACACACATCAGATCAAATATCGTGTAAATTAAATTAGGCAATAAATTAAAATACATTTAATTCATGTAGAATATTGGTTGCTACCAAAAAAAAAAGAGCTCAAATAGAAGTGCTTGGACATTGCAGATGATCCTTCATGAGAATTCCCACTTGGATCCATTTGGTAATCAGTTTGGGAAGAAATATGCAACTTACATCATGTCATGTCATTTCTAACTGCAGCTAGTCTATTGCGCAACACACACACACACACACACACACACACACACACACACACACACACACACACACACACACACACACACACACAGATGATGACTTGGAGTCTACACTTTGCAGGGTGGTTCTGCTAGTCTCTGTAGACGGAGGTTATCTGTCGGGGAGTCATGTGAGGTGCATGGTAGGAGTCATATGACATCTGCACGCCATAGGCGGTCTGAGGCGGGTACAGGCCCTGGTCCACGGGTGACGGGGAGTAGTGGGGCGGGGCTAAGTAGTGAGGCGACGGCTCCTGTTTGCTGACCAGGTTGCTGCTGATGCTGAGGGGCGGAGTGGGGGGCCCCTCGTAGGGGGGCGTCCCCACCCCACCGGTGTTATATTCATTTGGCGAGTGACTCTCATACGCCCCTCCTTTCACGGCCCTCAGCTGGAGCAGGTGGGCGGAGTCAAAGCTGCCGTAGGGCGGACTCGGCAGGCCCGGGGAGGCGTAGCTCGCCATGCCGCCCAGAGGCACGGGGGGAGGGCGGACTCTGTCGTCGGGCCTTCCGGCCACGCCTGGCGCCGGGCCCAGCTGGAGACACCCGGCGACCAGGTTGGTGGTGGGTTGCGAGAGCCCCTTGCAGAGGGTCTCCATGAAAGCTCTGCTCTCCAAGGAAAGACCCCTCTCCAGGGCAGCGGAGAGAGCGCAGATGTAGTTACGGGCCAGACGCAGGGTTTCGATTTTGGACAGTTTTTGGGTGTTGGAGTGACAGGGCATGATGCTGCGCAGGTTCTCCAGCGCGTCGTTCAGGCCGTGCATGCGCGAGCGCTCCCTGGCGTTGGCCTTGACGCGGCGGGCGCGGAAGCGCTCCTGCCTGCCCTTGGTCAGCCGCTTCCTCTTGGGGCCACACTGCTTGGATTCGTTCTCATCATCCTGGCCTGTCGCTTCTTCCTCCTCGTCATCCTCGACCTCCTCGCTGCCCTCCTCCTTGGCCTGATGGTTGAGTCCGCGTGCTCTGCAGCGGTTTGAGGTCAAAGGGGCGTCGCCGTCGGGTGAGCTCACGTCACCCTCCATCCATTGCGTGGGGCTAACGTCCTCCTCGCCGTCTCCTTGTCTCGCATAGCGCTTGATCATCATCGTCTGTGCAAACACACAATCGTCCAATGTGAGCCGTAATACGAGACGAGATTCACTTCATCTGATGAGATGGAACGTATTGAAATTAATATCGCTGAGTTTGCATTATTGGTGATATTTTGGTTGCCTACGAGAAGGTCAAATGCTGTTTCACAGTGCCGGAAAATAAAACCACAAATGTAGTTCTATAATTCTTGTTAATTACTACCAGCCATTTTCAGATCCTATACCTACCTAGTACCTCGTAGATACAAACATGTCTTTGGGAGTTTTATTACCACTAAAGGGAAATGTGCTTTCGGCAGTTTGCAAACATATTTTTAAGGTTGTGTTAAACTTATAATCATATTAATATAATATCTAGTATTGGAGCGCTCGTGTGGATTGGTGGGTGGCGAAGAATGTGCAGGCAAACTGCATGAACTTGTTTTCGTTGAAGTGTTGTGTATAGGCCCAGACAGGGAGTACCGGACGAGAACATCTCAAGGTCATTGAGGAACGAGAACAACAGCACGTCTATGTGGCCCGGCTTCGCGGGGAAATCCAACCACCTGACCTCAGCGATAGCGCCGACGCGGGGAGGAGATGGCCGTCGACCAATCATCTCACAATATTTTGCATGCTTTAATATTCATATTGTGTTTCTTTAAAACTGGGCAACCCGGAAGAATGTGTCGTCTTTTGGTGGTCACAAAAACGCACGAGTTTTAGTGTGAGGGACCCGGGACCCAGGCCTGTATTAGTGCGCTTTGTCAGGAATAAACAATTGGTAAATTTGGTCTGATTGATCTACTGGTCTTCTCTTTGACAGAACGAACTCGCAAAATTGTTAGGTGCGCCAGTGTGTGGATTAGGACATAGCAATTTATGTGTTAAGTGTTGATCGCAATTTGGAGTCAGATCAGTAACTAGAATCCGTAACCTAACACCACAAAAACTTATCATCGTCATGTATTAACATTTTAAAAGTATCAAAAAAATCTCTCATGGTCTCATTCTACGGAATTCTCCCTACCCACTCTTGCTCTTTTTTTTTTTTCATAATATTTAATGCATTTTGTAGAGGACGCGAACAGCTTCTTTGATAATCAAAAAACAAGTTCCAATCCCCCCACATTATTACAATGTCTACAAAATGAGTGAATCCAGAAATTGGTGGATCATAACAATCTAAAACATTTTAAAATAACTTTAAAATAATGATAACATTTCAGCTGGATATTGTAGTTTCACTACATTTCAGCACCGGACAGTTCTCCTTCTCCTACAGTTGCTTATTGGCCCAAGCGTTTTACATCCGTGAAGGAAACAACTTGGGGATCCTTTTCGTTCTTGTTTCTCTGTCTCACTTGGTTATAATCCGAGTCACTGTCTGAACTGGTAAAGCCCCGGAAGGATAAACTCACTGGCAGGTTGAAAGTCCAATCTGGGCCATCGTAGGATTTACTCCGCGGATGAAGCGGCGAGCACGGGATTAAAATGGAACCCTGACGACCCCAAATCAGACACGGAGAACTCGAGACGAATTGACATGTATCTCCAAATGCAGAAATATTACATCCCACTTTCCTTTTAATAGCCCTTGAGATGTAAATTTGATACATTTATGTTACAAATTGTTATTTTCTAATAATCCTTGTGACTGTGTTACAGTTTGCAGAGGTTACTCCCTCTCCCAAACTAGTAAATAACTTGAATTTAACAATTTGAACTCATTTATGCTTCAAAACGAAACAGAAAAAAAAATCATGTAAAATACGCATGGGAGACGTACCTGACCTCTAGAAGTTCGTCCTGCGTCCAACGATCAGACTTTGACTCGTTTGTCCATCAAAGAGAGATTTGTGGCTGTGTGTGCTTCTGCAGCGCTGCGGTGTAGTCTCAGTGAGGGTCACCCTGCAGGGGCTCTGGCTTTAACCTCCACTGACAAGCTCCGCCTCCCGCCAAGCCAAGTTGCGCGTGGCCGGCCCGTGGCTTGAGGCCCACACGACGCTCCCGCGTGTGTGTGCGTGCGTGTGTGTGTGTGTGTCGGGACACCCTTTGTTGCAGTGAGGCAGCACGTTTGGGGAGACGCGCTCAGCCGCCTGAGCTTAACTGTATGTGACAGCTTGAAGTTGCATGTGAGCAGGTGTTTGCTGCATGCCCCCTTGCAGCCTGCCGTCCCTCAGCGGCGGCCTGCTAAACTGTTGCACAAGTTCAGCTCACCCAAGTGGCAGCTCAGACCACATGAGGTGTGCAAGGATTCACGTACGTTGGAAAAGAAGCAAAACTCCTGATGCACGCTGGGCGGGTAGTTTTAAGTAAATCTCAAAATACAATCGAGGCGCCATTCTCGTTATTAGCTGTTGACCATGCATTCCTTTCATAAATGCAGATACTAAAAATAAAATATCTTACTTTAAATGAAATGTATCGTTTGATTATTACATTTGCAAGATTTCTGTAAATGAATGCACATATTTAAATAATTTTATATGAAAAGTAAATAATAAATAATTTGCTTTTATAGCTAAAAAGCCATAGATTACACTTCTCAGTGAAATTTACATAGACGGTGTCTATGAATCATAAGGCTTAAATTACTTTTATCTCTTTTTAAAGCAATCAAGAAGTAAAATGAATCATACATAAAACAACAAACCAAATAAGAAGAGTCTCAAAATATAAAATGCATGCTGGCATTAAAACATCACATAAGTCAAGTGACAATTTTGACTTGGTTGAGTTAGAGGTCAGAATCTGACCGAGGCTCTCGCCCTTTATATTTACCCTGACAAAAAGTGCAAACCCAGTGTGAGCTTCTCGGTCCCTGTTCATGTCCCAGCTTCTCCTTTTCCACACCTGCAGCCTGAATTGGGAATTGCAATGTTGGGCCCACTGCCTCCCCTGGAGAGAAGCTTGCGGCCTCAGACCTTGTGGTATCCAAATCACATAAACATGTGACATTTCATTGCATGCTTTTTCTTTTCTTTTTTTTTTTTTGTCTGCCCGCTCTTTTGGCCTACTTATTTTAAACAACATATGTTCCAAAAAATGCTGCATTTGGTCATTAACAGGCCACTTCATTAAGTACACCCCCACAATTTAAACACTAAATTCTGCCTTGACTAAAGTAACACTGCTTTGCTATGATTTAGTGGTGGTACCTTGTGGCTTGCACAGAAAACATTAAACTAAGAAAATTACACACAATGATGTATTTCATAAAATTTAGCTAAAAAAAATAGCTTAATGCTAACGAGCAATGCTACAGATGAGCTAAATTATAGCATTAGTCTTATGATGTCATCATCATTAAGTGACTAATATTACTATGGCTTACTCCTTGTATAGCCTTATGTTCGGGTGATACTGCTCCCTGGTGGTCAAGACATGTACACAAGAAGGAGGAGCACAATGTCCAAACAAATGTGGCAAAAAAAATTCTTCTGTTCAGTAATGCATGCTTCGAAGTACTATTCTTAGTCCTCAAAAACACAGATGGAACAGATTAATTGCATTTCCATTTATTTCAATTGGGAAAGATGATTTGAATGTGTTAAATGTGCTATCTCACGGCACAAGTAAAATAACTTACATTTTTTTCCCAATTATAGTTTGTCACAGCGTAGATGTCTATTGAATCATACCTTGTTCAGCTATTAGCTTAATTAGCTACATCAAGCATTTATATTTTCCTGTAAGTCTGACACTCAATTGTTCATCCATTCTCTGCTGGTGTCTCAGTATGAACAGAAAACATAATCCTGTCTTTCATATATGTGTGAGTTGTACATTATGACTAAAGTGGTGATAACATTATTATTTTTAAATGAAGCCATCAAATTCACTTCAGTAGGCACAAACTCCAACTCCCTCTATGCTGCAAAATAGGCTCCTGTCCATCTGTTATACTCAAAGTCCATTGAGAGAAGTCACCTCCGCAGGGTGAGGAGTACATACATGTACGTGAGAGTACACTTGTGTTCATTTGTGAATACATCAGGGACTTCAGATGATTGCAAGAGAAGCCATAAACTTCCCCCCCAAATTGTCCCACAACCCAGATCCAGCAGTCTGCACTGTTTTTCTTTGTCCCCAACATGTACGTATATAGTATATAACTCAACTGGGGTACTTGTAAAGTTGTTTATAATATATTGTGGTGGCTCAAGTTTGGAGATTCCATTTGCCCAATATTGTTTGTGTTTGCCTTTTTCCCCCTTCTTTCCTGCAGTGCATAATCTGTAAATGTAAAGTAAGTTATTGCAAGTCCAGGCTGGGCTACAATACCCAGAGTGTGTGATTCAACCGTTTCATACACCCAATTGAGCCCAGACTGTGACTCTCCATATGTGTGCGTTCACTTCATAAAGTATAATATGCAAATAGTGGCGACAATATGGAGAGGATACAAAAAGTGCAGAGAATGAACGTTGCTGCGAGTTTCATGGTCCCCCATCAACTTTTGAATTGACCCACATCCAAGCCACACTTGAACCTCCCTCCAGCCCAGCGCCGACCCGGGGTGATGTTGACCATGTGTCCCCCCTACTAACCATCTCATTGATGGACCCCAGGACCGGATAAAATAGTCCCCTCGACCCCACCCCCTCGCCTCACTAAACCCCCTTAACCCTTCTCCAAAGCCGCTGTTGGCCCCCTGTTGAGCGTGCTCATTGGCTGACCGCCTTCAGGCGTCCCTTTTTCACGGGCCTATTGTCTGGGCCTGTAAGCAGCTTTGTTTCTGCATGTGCAGCTGGGCTAGCCCGCGCTGCCATTAGCCACAACATGCTACACACAGAGCGGGATAATATAATTACAAAACAAAAGTCAGGTGGCTCACGAGAGCTGCCAGGAGAAGCCAATTTGGGGGAGATGCAAGGACACGCTGGCGGGTGGCCAGCTATAATTCGATTATGAAGTTGTGTGAATGACAAAAGACACAATTGAATCTTTTTTTTCTTTTATTTGCCCCACTGTGATTTAATTCAATTGCGTTTGGGCTGCAAAAATGGCAGCTCGAAAAGAAAGAAGATTTACTCTTCCAATTTAGTGGTCACCCGCTCAGCAAATTTGATATCCCGCGACAAAATTGCGGGAGAAACTGTCCCCCTCCAACACGTCGACCGCATGTGAGGCCCAAAGCAGATGAATGACCGAGACTGAGTTTTGCTGCAAACTGACGGCGCTTATTGTGCATGAATGCGCACAGACCAGTGGACAATGGGATCAGTGGCAGATCCATCTCCTGTAATGCTTTCTTTAAACACGGCTGCAAGTGTGTCCCCCTGTTCTGTCGGCAGACCAGAATTTATCCTGTTAGTCACCCTAGATGAGTGAAAAAGACTAAAATCAACCCCCATCCCAGCTGGACACACACACACACACACACACAGGCATAAACGCTGCAGCTTTATCGACAGCTGATATGAGCAGGTTAAGCTGGTGACTACTGTTTGGAGCAGGTCAAGCATAACAGCATCGGTTAATGTCTTTTTGTCTCTGCGGTGCGTACGGCAAAGACTGTTTTTTGGGCCTTTCGGATAAGACAATAAGCAATTGTGTCCAATGAACACATGCGTGTTCCTCTCAAGGCTTGGTTGTTCGTATTGTACCCACTCAGGGTGTGTAAATGGCCATTTTGTGGCCCATTAGGCGCACTTGGATCCTTCCCCTGCCAGAATGCCACATTCTCATGCTTGTGCGTGTCTCTTCAGAAATGTTGAAGCACAATTTGACACATTTTAGATTTTATTTCTCCACTTACAAATGTTGAGGAACTGTTGGTACGTTATAGACAGGTGTCCTAATACTTTTGTCAATATAGTTCATGTAGTGGTCAATGCAAGTGGGACCACATCACTTTGGAATTGCATTTTTTTTCACCAAATATTGTTTCCTCGCTTTTACTCGTCAGTCAATGTGTGATCTGTACAAGTGTAGCTTGTTTAGTTTCTGGGTGTTGCGGGAAATGCAGACCCGATATATTTCTTGCCATCGCCATAAAAAGAGTTTTCCCATGTGTACGTTTGGATGATCAACTCCTTCCCGCCAAGGCTCAAGCGACATCTGAGAAAGAGAGACAAAAATGGGAATCCAATCCAGCAAGTACGGGCAGACAACGTGGGAGGATGACGCTCACTGTTTTCCAGGCCTGGTGATGTAACACAAACTGTAAACAGCCAAGTCAAATTCGGGGCTGCAGCCGATGACTGCAGAGCCGACTTGCTTGAAGTAGCCGTCCCACTTGAACTGCATTCCTAGCACGTCCGGGAAGGTCGTCCACTGCGAGGAGGAAGACGAGACAGCCAGTGAAGGAAGCGCTATACACGTGATAAAGCGAGACGATGTAAGGGTTTGTGTTTACAGGCCCGTTGAAGCTGTGGCTGTAGTAATTCAGGAGCCCTCTTTTCTCCAGAAGGTAAAATTGGATCCAGTTGTGGAAGCCTGACACCTTTCCTCCCTTTATCTCACCTAGAACAGAGATATTTATATTCTTCCATGTGCTTTGAGTGCTTGAAAATGATTATGGAAAATGGAATAAAATGCATTATCAGTGCTTACATTTGTAACCAGCAAAGGACAACAAAGCAGTTCAAACCTGCAAAAATGTGCTCAAAACCACTGGAATCCATCCTCCTGTTGTTGCGAGAGTACAATCCGAACCACATCATCTTCAGGTCATATATGAACTCTTCCTCTGACTTGTAGACACCTTCAAGGACAAAATAACATCACGTTTGATGAAGCAGAATATTGTATGTGTGTAGTGACGTACCCTTCGTATATAAGAAGGCAAAAAGTTCTCGGCCCAGCTCGGTATTGGACATGGTCTCCCTGAGGAAGTCGTCCTGCTCAGCTGTCTCCTGGGGACTCACGTCCTCGTCTTGTCCGGTCATCCTGTTGTAGTTGTCCAACAGAGCCAAGAGAGCCGCATAACTGGGCCTGGAGAACAAACCCTCCTCATCCAAAAAACGGAAAAAGCTGAAAGCACAAAATAAACAAGATCTGATGTCATACTGACGTGATAGAAAATAGTCAAATCTGAGGTGTTTCCTCACGGGCGAGAGGAGAGATCGTCCTGGGAGCCAGTTTGAGATCCAGAGATCAAAGCCTGGGGATCAATCACCAACTGCAAGGCTGAAGCTCGGTTCGAGTCCAGAACGTAAAGTACTTCAGAGATAGACTTGATCTCAGCATCGGTGATCACGGAGCCACCGCCGGTTTCGCCACCTGCACATGTACAGCATCAAAAATATGTGACATAGTTGACCCGAGGACTGCGTACAAACATACAATGTTTTATCTGAAACTACACTGACACCTGCTGGTTGCATGGAGTAATTGATTTCTGCTAAAAATTCTAAAAAAACAACAACCGAAAACGAAAACTACTATTATTCTAAAACTATTAAAAATTAAACCAAAATGAAGTATTGTTGACAAAAATTAACAAACCCAATACAAAAACTAATTAAAACTATCAGATTAAAAAAAAAGTGAATGAAAAATAAAAATGAACTAATCCGACCATAAATTGTGACTTTAAGGGACACAGTCTACCCTGTGAAGGTGAGCAGGTGTTCTCCATGAGGCAATAGAGCAGCACACATCAGTGATATTATTTTCTTACCGTTGCATACATCTGCATAGTCGCCACAGCAGTTGTTGTACTGCGTGCACTTTGAGTTGCAATGGCACTTATTTTGAGAGTTGTACTTCTCATTACACCGACCTTTACATGAAGTGGATCCCGCTTTAAGAAAATACAGAGAAGAACAGATGGAATAGTAAGTTCATGCTTTGTATAGGACAATTTAATGATAATTTGGTATAAACTGTATGGTATAGTAATTGTCTAATTTTTGTATTCGGCAGTGGATAAAGACTTTTTTTTTCTAATGTAAGTGGTCACATTACAATATCTGGCGTGAAAATCTGGATGAATGAGCTGATCCAGGATTTTTTTTCTTTTCAAATTAAGCACTTACCTTTACAAAGATCTGTATAGTCTGAACAGCAGTCTCTGTAGCGCTCACAGGAAGGATTGCACTGACAGGAAAAAGAATTGTCACTTCCAAAGCCACAGCGACCCTGACATGAGTCAAGGGAGTCTAGAAAACAACGGAACACATTATTCGGAGTGTCCCGCCAATCAGCTATACATGAACCCATCCAGATGTGATAATAAGGAAAAAAAAGATCTTACTACTGTGTGCCTGACAGAGCAGAGTGACCCAAAGTGCAAAGACAGTAATGAGCTTCATCCTGGCTCGCTGGAGACAAGGTGAACAGACCCTCGCTGTGGTTTCCCTTTTATAGAACACAGCCCATGTTGGATGTCATCCAGCCCACATGGCCGGATTCTCCTTACAAGATGTTTCCAATAACCTTTATACATGATTTGCTCAGATGTTTGTATTGGTTTAATAATTGTTCTATGCAGTTGACCCCAGACAGTTTTTCTTAATGTGCAAATAAGCTTGCTATCTTTTCTCTGTGAAAGCGCACACCTGTTTAGCACGCTGATTCTACTTTAATGTATATATTTAAAAAAAGATATGGCAGTATCAAGTTGGGAGCAATGAGCAGTTATTTTCATCGAATGAAGGATCATCGTTGTTTATTTCTAAAGTTATGCTTGTTTGTGCAATCGTGCCAAAATACCCAATATAAAAAAAAGTCAGTGTGTCAGATGTTGTGTTTCACAGGTTTTTTTTTTTTTTCTTCAATGCAGCTCTGTCTGAACAGATTCGAATGTGTTAAGTTATGTGTGGACTCCAGAGACAAGTCAGCGTTTTTACCTCACTATTTCATTTCACTGCATTTTGCGTCTATGTATTCAACTGAGATTATTTATTATTTATTAATTATTACTATTTATTACAATCAAGTTATACAGTTGACATTTTATGTTCTATGTTTGTACAATAACATAACCTGTTTGTAGTTAAGTGAGACAGTGATAGTACAACTGTCTGCACTCAAAATCTTCCGCTCTTCCATGAGCAATACACTTGAGAATTACGTCACATCTTTCCATAGATGATTCAGGCTTTCTTTTCTTGTTTTTACTTGCCATGTAGCACTTTGAGATTCCTCTGAATGTAAAGTGCGTTATAAATTATATTTATTATTATTGTTATTATTAGTAGTAGTATTAGTATTATTATTATTACATTCACATAATCAAATATACTGTGTAAATTAATCCCAGGATACACAGTCCTGGTGTTTAGGAAATAGGATATTTTAATTATACAAATAAAATATAATTTATTGATAATAGAATAATATTAAATGACATTATTTTATTGTCTGACTGACAATAAAGGAGAGAAAAAGATCTTGAGACATGAAAGCCACAATGAGAAGTAATCATTGTTGGTCACAAGATTTAAGAATAGTCATAGTTGAATTGTGTTCTTTATGTCTTCATTTACGATAGCCATTGTATTCCTTACTGTCGGAAAAGTTTGCTAAGGTAAGACCACAACCCTTGTCTGAACAAAGGAATACAATGGCTAAGAATAGTCTTGTTTCCCAAAGCATGACGTGAAGGCAATACAAACAAATAATTGAGTTCCACCATGGGTGGAGAACTTATAGTTGGTCTCTTAGCAAAGAGCCTCAAAATTGCCGAAGAACTGTTGGGTCAAAAGGTTATTGAATGTGCGTCTACAGTTATCCTCCGTTACGCTAGAGGGTGGTATACATGATTAATAGCTTCATACGTGTGTCTCTCCTCGGCTTCCATAGACAGCGTGGACGTCAATGACATTCATTTACTGACTCATTGAGCTTTTTGTATAAGTGCTCACGCGTGGATACTAGTAAGATGTCATTAAGCTTTTTATTCAGGTCTCTCAGTAAAGATGTGGCAAAGGTGAGTAGACTGAAATCGATTTCTAATATTGTTTTGAATTCTTACAAGTTTGTGTTAAGCATAAGATGGTTTGTTTCGTCCAGTTCCTGAGTACCGCCGATCTGCATTAAATGACTGTTTTCCAGAAACATTTAATTCGTAAACTATTTTATATTAGATTCGAACAAATTGAATGGATGATTATGTTATGCGCACTTGGCATCGATTTACAATGAAGACACTGGAACACGTAAGCGCGATCCCCTGTCACCTTCAGGTCAGCAGTCACACTTTGCACTCAGCATGCCATCCTCTTCTGGCGGCTGACAAGAGCCTCCTGGTCAAATTGAGAAAAAGCACTGGGTACACCTTTATAAACTGCAAGAAAGCGCTGGAGACGTTTGACAATGACATAGCACAGGTTTGCATTTGGATTTCTTTACCCCACATAATGCTCTGGTGTGCTGCGTAATGTTGACGAACGTGATGTGTCTATCTGTCAGGCGGAGGCTTGGCTGCACGAGCAGGCGCAGAAGGAAGGCTGGAGCAAAGCAAACAAGCTGGAGGGTCGCAAAGCCAAGGAGGGCCTCATTGGTGTCTTTGTGAGAGATCAAGTTGCCGTCATGGTGGAGGTAGTGGAATTGGATGGAACCCATCTCCATACCTTTGTTAAAAATACAAAGTACAAGTTAATATAAAATATTTGGTTTTTTTTTTTCAATATTGTTCATGATTCAGGTCAACTGCGAGACAGACTTTGTTGCCCGCAATGAGAAGTTTCAGCAGCTGGTGAAAGATGTCGCCTTCTCCACCTTAGCTCACCACCAAAATAAAAGCCAAAGTCAGACAGGATACATGAAGGTAGGGTCATGTTTGAGTTTGTTGTTCCCATGCCAACTGCCTCTCACCTGTATAAGTGCCATCATAAACTAAAAATTAAATTCTGTATCTGCTAAAAATCAAAGTATATAGGTACGCATTTAGAATTGAAATATAGAAATAGTTCTTGCACATCAACAAGAACCCCTTTTTGGTTTCAGCCTACAGCTTCCTCCCCCTGCTAATTAGCAATTATAGCACACTTTTTTTTTTCCAGGTATTTAAAGTGAATGTCATTGCGTGTGTTCCAGAGTCTCCTGGTGTCTGAGGAACTGAGCAAACTGAACGTGTCGGATGGAGCCACCCTTGCTGATCAGGTGGCTTTAAGCATAGGTCAGTAGCAGTGATTGTTTCATGCGACAGCGTGATTCCCGTCGTTGTTATATAATACTTTAATTATGCTAATTCTGTCCTATCAGGTCGCCTGGGTGAGAACATGTCAGTGAGGCGGGCGGTTACCGTAAGCGTCCCCACTGAATGGAACATTGGCTCATACGTTCATGGCGGAGTGGCGGGCCAGACCGAGGTGGCCATGGGACGCTATGGCGCACTAGTTGTGTTCCAGGGTGGAAAAGAAGAAGAACAGCAAAGTTTGGGTCGCAAACTGGGACAGCACATTGTGGGAGAGGCGCCCTCGTCCCTTGGGAACATGGATGACCTGCCGTGCGGTGAAAGCGAGACGCGCCTCCTGCCTCAGACCTTCCTGGGAGACCCCAGCAGGACTGTGGCCCAGTTTCTCAAAGGTCAGCAGGCCCGAGTGCTGGACTTTGTCAGGTTTCACTGTGGGGAGAGCGCTGGTGAGGAAACAAAATGATGAAATATTTTTTATGTCACAATGAAATGCTCATTTCTTTTTTAATAATCTATTACAAAATCCACGCTTATATGTAAAATGCATTTCGTTTTAATTATAATGGATGGATGGATGGATTCATGTATATTGTAAAGCACGACAATGACGAAACAATAAGCTACTTGCCCAGTACATTCAAAAATAAGAGAAAACCAAAATTAGTTTTCCACATACTTTTATTTTTTTTTCCCTTAACATTGTGGAATTAAAACCTCTTTAGATTTTAGAATCCAAACTGCCAGATTGATCACGCATTGAAGACGAATCACTGAGGACATTTGGACATTTTGGAATGATCAATGCAAGAGCTGCTTCCTTCAGTCAAGTGAAAACATACAGGAACTGAACACGCACATTCTGTAAACGCTGTTTTTCTTATCACAATGTCAACGCGATGGAGTCATAACACAGATGTCGGTAACTTCACTCACAGCTTTGGTGAGATGTGAAATACTGACAAAACATGAGTTACACTTCATGACACACACACACACCCACACACACACACAATGGCACTGGAAATAAAACTGCATGTTGTAAGAAAGTTTACAGATTTTCAAGGCATGCCTTCACACACATCCTCACAATCACACAAAGGTTAGTTAGAGGCTACAAAGGTAACAATACTCCGTTACAATGTCGATATCAAAGAAAGATGATGGAAAAACAGTAAAAAATATAAAAATCGATTGGATAAAAAGTGAGGATATTGTTGCAGATATCAAAGGACACAACTCTTCTTTTGTCTTTTTTTTTTTTCTTCATTTTGTAACTTCAAACGAACCGGTTAAATCCTCTTCATTTCCACAAACAACAACAATAAAACTCACTGAATAAATGTGAGATAAAATGACTTAAAAAAAACAACATTTTGGTTTAGCAATAGACACAAATGTTGAAAAAATTGCGGTTGCTGCTTCAGTCATTCCTTTCAGACAGCACTACAGTACATTCCTCACAATTCAAAACATCATTCTTACTCTCCAAGTGCTGGAACGTTATTATTAAAGTACTTATAAGTTATTTCCTTGTTGTCAGAAATAACTGGCGGGGAACGCTGTCAGTATTTGCAATCAGTTCTCATATACTATGGGAATTGTAACGGAAGATCCGGTTTACAGTACGTTGTTTCAAATGGCATCCAGACTATGTTCAGTCAACATTTCAGTCTTCGCGTAATTGACACAAGAGTTCCAATCAATCCTTCAGAAAAGGCATTTAAGACAGTAAAAGGGTTACATAAGTGCTTAAGTTCAATTTCATGGATGCTTCAAGTCTTAAAACGAGACCCAATGAAAGATTAAAAGTGCATTATTTTTCATAACATACTGTAAATGTCAATTAGTACCGACGATGGGACTGAAGAGACATCGGAATGATTCGAGATTAAATTAGGACTCTTAAAAAAAAAAAAAAGCAACAGGATGACTCTTCGTTTCCTCCAGCATAAACATGTCAAGACCCTCATAGTTCACCAGAAATGTCAAACCGTGTAGTGTGTAAACTGGTCATCTGAATTTTCTTGATCCAAATTGAAAAGCTTGTCTTTCATCAATTGTCCAGTTGGATAAGAAACATTAAAATGCTTTTTTTTTTTTTTTTTTAACGGCAATTCTTCAATTCTTACTGTGGGGGTGGAACCAGAGCAGAGGGGTGAAGTGTTTCGGCGGGTCGAGGAGTGTTGGATTCTGTGAGTGACATGATGAGAACAGGAGAAAACATTGGATTGACTGTAGTCACAAAACTTGAATGTGAATTGGATCAGAAGAGCTCGCAGCTCTTTTCAAAGGATTCAACGGCAGTAAAGTCAGTAAGCTGCTTCTCTGTGATTTTGCTTCTCACTGACCGTGGTGTGGAGGCGCGCTGCCGGAGTGGCCAGTCACAGGCTGGCCGGGGGGGCATGGGGGCGACACGTGGGCGCCCGGAGGGGGATGGGACTCCGAGGCCGGCGCCGAGGCCGACGGCGCGGGGCTGGGGGCCGGCTGCGGCGCGCTGGCGGATTGCTGAGCCGAGGCCGAGCCTTGGGAGACCGAAGCGGTCTGGGGAGGATGAGGACCCCCGGCTTGGCTGTGCTGCTGATGCTGGATCTGCTGGAAGTGCTGCTGGCGAGCTCTCATCTCGGCGTACTTGAGCTGCTCCATGTGGAAGGACTGACGGTCGGCCAGGAGCTGCTGTCGCTGGTACTCCAGCTGCAAGCGTGGAGACAGACAAGCACACGTTCAGAGATAAGTTCTGCCTTGGAAAGCAACATGTCTTCTCACAGTCCACCACTCACAGCCTCCCTCTCCCGATCCATGATGGTTTCCAGTTCCTCAAAGTGCCGCAGTTTAATCTCCAGTTTCTTCATTTGGGTTTCCACCAGCAGTGCCACCAGAGATTTGATCTTCCTCTCCTCCACAGCAGCCAAGTGCTGGTAATGGCATAAATGACAATTATAGTCCGGTACAAAGTAGATTCTACAGTTGAGCTAGGGATGGATGATTATTACCAAGCCCTAATTTGAGTCAAATGATTTTGTGCCCTAATAGTCTACACACCTTCGCTTTGACGGCCGCTGCTGCAAGCGCGGACGCAGCGGCAGTGGCCAGGTTGCCCTCGCCCACGTCCCGCTCCACCTTTGCCTTCTTTTCGACTTCACTTTCAGATTCTCTTTGGCCTTCCTCACCTTCTTTTCTATCCTTCTCCTTCTCGCTGTCACCTGAAAGGAAGAAAAAAAATTCAAATCAACTTTCCTCCTTTAGTGACAACCTGATTTTCTGTGCATGTGACAGAAAAAACATTTATTAAGTGCTGCATCACGCCTAATGATGTAACATGACGGCATTTTTGCCTACCCATCTCCGACTCAGCTTTGTCCACCTCCCTCTCAACTTCTCTTCCTCTCTCCTCTTCTTTCTTCCCATTCTCTGCTACTTTCTCATCTTCCTCATTCGCTGCATCTTTGTTGTCCTGTAGGGGGCGGCGGTGGGGCATGAATCAACCAGCGTTCACAAAAGCGGGACCAAAGACGCATCCTACCTTGGTATCCTTCTTCTCCTCATTTGACTGGCTGTCACTCTTGCTGTCGTCATTGTTCTCATCTGAGCATTAGGACCCCCATTAACATTTTCAAATTGCCTTGTTGGATTATTGTGTAAACAGGTGTCACCCTACCCGGTCTCTCGCCTTCGTCCAAGACAGTGCCGGCAATGCCACTACCCTCGAGGCCGTAAAGAGGGTCCTGTCGTCCACTGACCCTCGCCGCCTCCTCCACCCGCCGCACGTGAGCTTCAACCAGGGCCGCGGGAACTTCCTCCTTCATACGCGAGAACTCCTCTGAGGAGAAAGGGAGGAGATTGTCAAGTAACTGCTGACTAAAATCTGTCCGTGCATGTGAGGTGCATGTAGTCTACTTGGGGGCAAGATCTCACCCAGAGCAGATTTAGCCGCTGCCGAGGCCACGCGAGGGTCCACTACCGAGGCGAGAAACGCCACTGTGCTCATTACGGGGTTTCCTGCTTGGCTGAAAGGCACCGGCTGATAGGCCAGCGGTCCCAGGGACGAGTAGCTTTCCTCCAGATAGGGGTCTTCGATGGGCAGGCGAAGGAAGTGAAGGATGCACTCGTCCTGCGTGCGGCTGCCAACATGCTCCGACACCTTGTTCCAGTCGTCCTTGTACATCTCCAATCCCTGAAAACAGAAAGATTTACATTCTAGTATCCAACGGCATTGTGATGACAGGTCACAGTGGTCATATTGGTGTACCTCAAGCAGTAATAGTGTTTCCTGCTCTGTCCAATCCCTCATAGAACTTGCTGCACTCTTGCTCTGTGCACAAAAAAATATTACATCATAAATATGGCATCTCACAAGATGGCGGCGCGTGCACACGCAGCAGCCACTCTCTGTCCCGTTCGGTGTTTTGTGAGTGTTTACTGAGTGTTTGTCCGGCAGTTTTGTGTGTGTTCGTTTTGTGTGATACGTCGTGCTACTAGTGCGGCGGGCATGTTCTGCTCAACATCGGCGGAAGTGGGTTTTATGGCGTTCTGGACTTTGGTGCGGAGAGATTAAGGGCGCTCGGACTGCTTCGTCATGGAGCGACGCTGGACTGGCCTGCTCTTCCTCCCCCGGTTGGACTGCGTCGTGAGCTCGGACTGCTCCGTCCTGGAGCATTGTTGGGATGCGTCGGCAGCGGGTCTGCGGGGCCAGCGCGAAGACGTCGGGCCAGGCTTGTGGCCAACCCAGCTCGCCCAGCCGTGCCTTCCATTCTCCTGGCGTACGTTCGTTCGCGGGACGACAAGATGGGTTGCGTTCGCCTGATAGGATCCACGAACCGGACAGTGCGTGCCTGCTGTGTGCTCGTGTTCGCAGTGGCCTGGTTGACTGTCATCTTTCCGGACTCTGCTGTGCATCGGGAGCGGCTAGCGTGCTATCACTCTTATATGTTCATCTTCTTGTTTTATTTTTCCTGTGTTGTTTACTTGTATGTGCGTTGTGAACTCTGTCTTGTCACCCTGGGATAGTGAGAAACGTAATTTCGATCTCTTTGTGTGTCTTGACATGCGGAGGAATTGACAATAAAGGAGACTTTGACTTTGACTTTGATATGGTGTCTCAACTCAAATTTGAACATTTTCATGCTAATGACGACAAATCACATCTGAATTGTTTTGGATGAATACCTTGGCGGAGCCCATCTTCTTGCTGTACATGTCAGTCCGAAGCCCAAAGTTCTGCAGGTCGGCTGGTTTATCTTTCACTTTATCCGGGAAGGACATTATCTGCTGGGGCGCGGGAGTCTACAACAACGCACACGATAAATAACGCTAATGTGTATGTCCGTGTGTTTGCGTTGTACATGTACAGACCTGTGACGTCTTGGGCTGTAAGGGTATCAGACTGGACGGCGTGTCCGCAAGGACGTGGAAGTGGGAAGTGGGTGGGGGGCCCATGGGGGTGGGCCGGCTCTCTGAGTCCACCTGGTAGTTGATTAGGCCCCACTGCTCCAGGAAGGCGTGGACTCTGCCAAATTAAGACTAAATTAGACACTGCTGAAGAAGCGACACATGCACACAATGACCTAAACAGGAAATGGTTATTGTCCACTACCGCGTACCTCATGATTGCACAGACATCTCCAGCCAGGTTCCTGCGGCAGGCGGTAGAGGTGAGGTACTCCTGAGGGTTTAGTCGGTAAGTGTCAATCATGAAGTTCCTGTATGCCAGGTAGCTGTTTGAAAACGGGAGCAGAGAGAACATTTCAAGTATATAAAAGATATGACTTGACGTTGTATGGTTCAAGAATCATAACCAATGATGCGTTGCAAAAACGACTCTACTTACATCTCTGGGGTTTTCGATTTATTCTTCCCATTGAAGAACTCTGGAAGGGCTCTGCGCTCAATAGCATGAACACTAAGGGAATGACACAATGAGTCATGTCCACTCGTAGGTGAGCTTACAAAAAACTATGTGGATTTGTATTACCTGTTGTAATCAAACCAGGCAGCGTAGCTTGGTATGATGATGTGATGCGTCTGCTCCGTCACATTGTCTTCGTGAAGGTCCGCGCCTTTGATTGGTTCCCCCTTAACACTTGAGGAGCCCTCTTCCTCCTCCTAAAGGAATAGAAAAATTGGCCACAAAATGAGGTACCAGCTCAATCTCATGAGACAATTTCATATGATCAGAAATATTCTTTCTAGTGGTATAGAAGATTTATGGTTGCCACTTTTTACCTTTCCTGTTACTTCCATGGACTCATCCTCCTGCTCGTCTGTTAAAATCGCAGAACCACATACAGATTGGGTACAGAAGTTGGAAAGTACAAAGACAAATTTTGACCAAAATCCAGTTTTATTCTCACCCATATCTGCTCCTCCCTTGACTGGTGTTGAATCTGAATCTTTCTTGGTGCTATCTAGAAAAAAAAGATAAAAAGGGAATCAGTTGCAAAACAGACAAAGATTTCTTACAATGAATTCGGAATATTGAAAATTTGGCGCACTTGTTTTGGCTGCATTTCCGTCTTCAGATGATGGAACTGGTGATGCGTCATCCAAATCTTTACTGAGATCTTCTTGTTCCTCTTCCCTTTGGCCCCGTTTGGATTTAGTGTACGGGGTCGTCGGCCTGTCACATGACACACAGACATTAAACTTGGCTATTCACTTTTCATTTAACAACGGTCTCACACCCTTTTTTAGTGTTCTTCTTCTTGCTCTCCTGCGGTGGTGGTGTGGGAGACGGTGACGGCGAGCGCTTCCTCTTCTTGGCACCGACGGGCTTCTTGTCTCTCCGCTCATCCGCAGTGGTCACCTCGTCCGTAAGAGTCTTGGCCGATATCCTCTTCCTCTTGGGGTGGCCTTCTCCCACTTCGTAGTCCTCCTCATTCATCCACTCGTTATACTGGTCCAGGTCTAAAATCCACTTTGCGTGGACCTGCAGACCAAGATGTCAACGTCAAGGATTCTAAAGGCAAAGTTCAAAAGTTCTGTAAGGAAAATTGTCACACTCAATTACCTTCCTTGGCTTCTCTGAGCTGGGGGCATCTTCCACAGAGGCCTCAACCTCATTGGCTGGGATCCAGGTGTCATAACTGCAGGTTGTGAAAAGATTAAAAAAAGATGCTCTGTAACTAAGAAGGATGCTTGGAAAGCTCCAATTGGGAACAAACCTGTCAGGAAAATATCCCCAGTGAAGGAGAACTTGCTTGTCCCTCTTCATCACAGGGCGCACCCACTCTTCTGAAGGAAAAAAAAATGTAAATGAAACCATGGTGTAAACATTGTAGCATTCAGAATTACTATTCAGATTTGCCTTTTTTTTGGAACACGCTCAGACTGAATTTTAATAAGACAAGTCAAACATTTGACCCAAACCCCAAACATTTGAAGCCTCACCTTCTTCCAAGCTGCCAGGAATTGGAACAACAATGTGGGAGCTGGCGCTTTTGTCTTCAGTCACTGAGCCCTGTAAAAGAATCCACAAATAAGAATATTCTAAAGACAGACTGAAATCGTAACTTTAATATTATTTGCTAAAGATCTCACATAGCAAAGTGGTTGGGAATCACTCATATAAACTGTGGTTAAAAACACACCTGATGTCTCTTGATGATGTCTTTCAGCTTGCCCAGAAGTTTTGGCTCTATGTCAGAGCTCAAGTATATGACCGGTCGACTCAAGCAGTTATTCTGGAGTACAAAATATATACACTTACAATACTCTAGTGTTGAGTAAGAAGAATTTGATGAATGAGTGTCATATTTTTTAATCGACAGTTTGTGTGTGATTAAATATACAAGCGAGAAAGACTCACCTGCACTAAGGACTTCTCAATGGTCATGAACATCTCCACGTTTCGGTCCATCCTAGATGGATTCTGAAAGTCAAACCTGCGCCTACCAGGGAATTAGACTGGAGTTACACAAGAAACTGCACCATGTGGGGTCATGCCAGCTGGAAAGAAAGTCTTACCATCCTTGGTCACTTTTGAACTTGTAGGCAGCTGCAAGAATATGGCAAAGAGCACCTCCGGCCTTGAAGTCCAGAAAAGATTTCATCTGAAGCAAAATATTATAATTATTCAAAGCAAAGGCCTTTAAGGATTTGGTAACATGTTTATAGAGCGTGTGTCAAAGACATACAGTCAGCTTGGTGAGCGGGGGGTTGCTGACATGTCGGCCAAACACTTCCTCTTGGAATTGGAGAAGCTGGACCACAAGACTAGACAGAGACTTGTTGGTTGGGGGCTCTGCTTGGATGTACTGAGAGAGGAGACATATTTCATTTATGATTAGGGTTAGGTTACAATAGGGATATAATACTCCTATAATAGTAAATAAATAAAAATAAATAAATACTACACTGGTTGTATAACTAGATCACATGCTAATAATCAGATTAGTCAGAATATAAAATTCTACTATTTACTACCTCTTCACTAGTAGTCACGTTTGAGCATTTATCAATAGCACATTGGTTTTCATTGCTAATTCATTGCACTAGTCCAGGGGTCGGCAACCCGCGGCTCCAGAGTCGGATGCGGCTCTTTAGCCCTCCCCCTAGCGGCTCCCTGGAGCTTTTGCAAACATGCGTGAAAATGGAAAAATGTTTTTTGTTATTGTTGTTGTTTTTTAATATGGTTTTTAGATGGTAATCATGACATTCTTATACTGTAAAAATGTATGTAGTTGTAAATATATTAAAATGCCGAATTTCAGAATGGCGTCAAATAGCCAAATTGCGTCATAGCCTGCGACACAGCACAGGCGAGTTGTTAACAAACAAGGGTGTGAGTGACGGGCCATGGATTCAAAAGGCAAAAAGAGAAAGATTGCTAATGAGAACAAGAGAGTTTAAGAAAGACCGGAATGAACCATTTGCTTTCACTGCCAATGCCAAACGATTGCCTGCATGTTTGATTTGCAATGAGAAGTTGTCAAATCAAAAGAAGAGCAATTTGGAGCGACATTTTCAGCTAAAGCATGCTAAATTTGCTGCCGATCACCCAGTTTGAATTGAAAGGAAAGGCGCAATTGCAGTGCTGGTGGAGAAATTGGAGGACCGAAAAATCGGTTTCAAGAAGTGGATGGCATCTCCAAACTTTACTACTCCTGCAAGTTTTGTTGCAGCCCGGGAGATAATAAAGTTCGGAAAACCATTCGCCGATGCTGAGTACATGAAGGATTCATTCACAGGAATAAACATTTAATCGTGAGTGTTCATTTTGTATTTGTATCCTCCTTAATTATTGTAATAGTTGGCATGCGTACAGTCTATGTTGACCTATAAAAGGCTTTCAGAGTTTTGCGGCTCCAGACAGGTATGTTTTTTTTTTTTGTGGCCAATATGGCTCTTTGAACATTTTGGTTTGCCGACCCCTGCACTAGTTGGACATCAAATCAAACAGCTTAAGCCTCATCAGTTGTTCTACGGCTTAAAATTCAATATACTAATCCAAGTTGTTAAGCGCATTTAATCAATATCCAGTTGCAGTTCAAGGTTCATGTACTAGTGTGCTATTTGTCCTGACTAGCAAAGCAGCTAGGGAGCTCGATTTTTAAGCATTAAAAATACTGGTGATCCTTGAGGGTGAACTTGGCACTTGGCTTTGTTGCCCTTTATTGGAATGGTTTAATAATAATAACGATTTTATTAGTGAATTGTCATGCAGCGTAGACATGGGCAGCCCCGGATCCAGTCGTTGCACGTCACATCCAGCCAACATCTGGATCTGCTCCTCTTGCGCCGTTAGCCGATTAGCAACCTAGCTAGCTAGCGTGCGAGCCCAATGAGTGAAGCCCAGACTCCGAAGCCAGTGCGTGCACCACAGCTTTCGTCATTCCCATCGAATTAACACACGAGGATAAAGGCACGGGCGACCGCATCTGGCGCCGCTGCGAGCTCAGCATCCTTTTGTATCCTGACTCGGGTGAACCGAGCGAGCATCTGGACGCTGAGCTCCCTCCCTCCTCTTTGTCACTGCCTCTAAAGCCCGTGGCTTAGTGTCCACGTCTTCGGCGTGAAAAATGGAAGTCTACAAATCATGCTGCCAGTACCTTTTTGTAATTCTTTCCCAGCCAGACGCGCACATTATCAAACTGAGAGACTGTATCGGACGCTTCGAAATATTTGACATTCGGGCCGCCGTCTTTCTTCCGTACCGCCATCTTTCCCTGCAGACAACTGGACGACGTCGGCCGCCACCCAGAGGCAGCGTGGTGGTATTACAACACATTTGCTGTAATACATCAAAATATCCAACAAGTGTCGCTGTTGTAATCCCCAAAAGTGTGGTTTTTACGCGTGGCGTCAGAAATTAAATGAAAAGATGTAAATCAAGATAAAACTCAACCTAAACGCAAGTTAAAAGACAAAACACTTTTAAAATCTTAAATTAAAACAAAGATGGTGAAATAAATTTTATAATTTATACTAAAAAAAACGGCAAGAACTGATACATTTTTATGCGCGCTTTGCAAGATTAATTCGTTCCATGACCGATTTTGTAATTGAGTTAGCATGTAAATGTATATCAATTCAATTTACCCCATTGAAATGAATTGAAATGGCACTAAATCCCCAAATCATCACAATATGAGGTTTTTAAATAATAATAATAATAATAATAATAACAATAATAATAATAAGTGTTGAAAATGGCGTGTTATTTTAGATGACGTTTCTGGGCTCTCCTGAAAACTGATGATTATGGATGTACAAGGATTCGACCCAATACCAGCAATATAGCATTTATGGTGGTTTTATTCTGTACCCTAAAAGAACATAATAAATTATGATAGATTTAATGCCATCGCTACAAACCAGAGGTGGAGAATCTAGGATCTCTGGGGCATATACGGCCCTCAGAAACATTTGAGCTATGCAAAATGTACTAAACGATAGATTTTTACAAAGATTCTTATCATTTAAAAAAAGGAAAAAGGAAACGTAGACAGCATCGAGACAAGTCTGATCGCTTTCATTTCTCTGACCTTTTTACTTGTTCTCATTTATTCAAGGCTTAAATTAACTCTAGTGTGCATGTGTGAGATAGTGTATTAGTGTGACTAAAGCTAATTTGCAAAAGTCCAAAGACAACATTGAAAAGTGGTGTGCAATTGATATTCCTCAGACTCTGCATGTATGTGTGTGAGTACGTGTATTTGTGTGTGTTTGAGAGAGAAAGCGAGAGTGAGCCTGAGAGAGAGTGAGAGAGAGACCTATTGATTATTTTAATCCGTCTATTTGTGAGTCTGTGATCCTCTCGGATCGCCCTGCCACAGAGGGATTGCTAATGGGGCTGAACGCTTCCCTCCTCAACCCTCACTCCCTGTCCAATTAACTTAACGGTGGAATCTGCGAGAAGGTGCATTGGGATTCACAGAGGATGGGGGATGTCAACCCCCACACCCCAAGTCCAATTGCTCAAAAAGCTCTCATCTGCACCACATTTAAACCTCCTCCCGAAGAACAGAACATACTCTCAACTTTGATTAAAGATTCATCATAAAATTGGGCAAAAGGTGTTTCAAACAGGCAAAGCATATGTGACCTCAAAGATAGATTCTAGATAAATAGTGACACACTGATAAGCCTCACTTTATAAAATGCAAAAAAAAAAGGAAACCGGTTGTTTCGATTTTTTTATTGTGTCTGTTCACGTGTTGAGAATGCCACGAACAACCAAGCTTACAAAGTACTGTGACAACAATGGCTACACACACATGACAGTGGCAGAAGACACCGTTGGATGTAGCATGGCACGCAAGAGGAATGTTTGTGTCCTGCCGTGTCACGCCAGCGCAATGGTGACTTTCATCAGAATCAATTCAACATCCATATTAAGCATCACTCACAGGGGCCCAAAAGTCTCTGGCACAGGTCAAGCGCTACAGTGCATGTGTTGCAATACGTTTTAAAAGTTATATTTTGGATACATTGGCGTATTACATTACTTGATGCATTTTTAATATGACAGGCGCACTTTTGTTGTTCTGTCCTTTTTTTCCTTTTGTTTATTGACATAAATGACATCCATTTACATTCAAAGAGCCACAGTCCCTGGTTAGTGTCTTGTATTCCCTCAAAAGTCAAGCAACATTGGCACAGACTTGGATTGCAGCTTGAAAACTCAGCTTGGATTTGAGAAAGATTTCATGCATGAAAATTGAAAGGAAAACAGAGCGTGTAAGGCACAGAAACCTATGTGTATGCTCAAAACACCTGCATTTGGGGAAAAAAAAAAACTTTACCAAAGTACTTTCACAGGTAAAATGAATGGAATAGGTAGTCAAATGTTCACTTTGCTTGATTTTGATGAGAGGGCAGGTGCTCCTTCGATTTAAAGCAAATTTCAAAGTTCTGTTCAAAGCTACAGCAGGACATCTATAATAAACACAATTTTGATTCTTTAATTTTCAGTTTTGTGCACATTTTTATACACATCTTGAACTTCACTTGAGATGTGAGGTCATCGTTGCGAAAATTGTGGAAAAGGCACGCAAACTATTCACAAACTTAGCGTACATAGTCACTACAGTGATCTGATAAAAACGGGGAATGTTTTTTGTTTGCGTTCTTGAAATTTATTTGGCAGTAGATGTCACTGCAACTGAAAAAAATATCCATGTTACCATTTTGTTCTTGGCTACATTCACTATGGAGATAGGTGAAACCAAAAAGAATCAACAGACATGGCAAGCATGTTGTTGTTTTCATATTTTGCACAATATTTTGACATGATTTCAAATGCAGTTGGAACCAAACCTCAAAGGTCAAACCAAAATTTCAACCAAACAAAGTGTGCTTGGACTTAGAACATAGACATAGAACACATACATACCTTTTTTGCAAACACAGTCAGCTACAATCAATATAGTTATGATGTTATGTTTTTTTTTTTTCAATATGATGTTTATGCTTAACGTATATCTGCGTGAGGAGGTCTTGTCTCTGTCGTATTTAAGTGTGTGTGTGCGTGTGTCTGAGCAAATGTGAAATATTCATGGCATAGAATTACAACTAACCAGGTGTTTGTCTGAGGTAAATGTTAACTGATGAAAATACAATTCTATATTCATTTGCTAGAAATTCTCTTCAAAGTTGGCATGACCGATGGTAGGGCGAGACTGCAGCAGAAGGGGATGATGTCGAGAAGCGTGTCAGTCAGGGTAGATGAGGAAGCCGGAGAAGGTGCTGTATTTGTTGGTGTTGCCGCCGTGAACTTTGCCGCCGTCCAGCTGAACGCACACTTCATCGCCTACGTCTAAGTGCAGGATGACACTGTTGGAGGCGTAGTCGTAATTCTGGTCTGCATCTTGGGCGATGGCGCTGGCCCTCACCTGGAAGGAAAAAAAAATGGAAGTTTACAAAAAAAAACCTGTTGCTCGCTTGTGGCGTCACAATAAACAGAAACAAGTGGCCAAAACAACTTTACTACAAACTGTAAAACATTTATGCTTGAGTTGTTTTCAGTTTCTAGCACCAGTCTGCTCCATCTATATCAATGTAACAATGTCATTTTCATTTAAATGGAATCTTGGTGTGGCCCTTTCTTGGTTGTAATCATGTGATTTAAAAAAAAAAAAAAAAAAAAAAACATAACATTATTAGGTACACCTACACTGCAATAAAATAAGAACAAATGCAATGTTGTAGGGCAAAAAAAAAAAAACTTCTGTGAACTGATGCACTGCCAGTAAGCATTTGAAACAGTCAGAGACTTCATTCATCCTCTTGCAAGCTCACACATTAATAACCACCAAAGAAATGGCGACAACTGATGCTCACGCCACGTGTTTACACGGCTGCTAACAAATGGGATCTAATGATGTCTGTACAGATAATAATGGCTCCACATGCCAGAAATCTTTCATTAAGGCTCGCGTGAATGCGTCTGAATTTGCCGGCGTACCTGCATATGTATTGTCATGTTCATTTCTTCCTCTCAGAGTCAGACACATTTCCTCTAAGGATTTATTTGAACACATTTCAAGGGGGGGAGAATTGTCACTGTGATGGCACCTAGGACAGTTGGATTCATTATGCTGATTGGCAGTTCTTACTCGGTAAGTAAATCTGGTTATAATGAATTGAACCTTTGTTGGGTGAGTCACACAATTGTGGAGGAAAAATTAAAATGCATTGGCGGGAAAACAGGAATCAAAAAAAAAAAAAACTGCTAAACATTCACTATTTTTTTTTTTTTTTTTTTACCAAAAGAAAAAATCCAAAAAAAAGTATGTTGTCTGTTTGGTCCTCGAAACGTAAAAGTGGTTTTCCATCACACATTTTCTTATCGGAGGTCAAGAAAGTCAATTTTATTTGTAGTGCAAGTAACGGGGGCTCATCTCCATCAGTCATGAAGCTTTTGTGACTTCCATATGATTAAAACAAAAAACCAAATCAGTCCTCCATTTAATGATTAGCTTCCGCTTCATCATTTTAACTCATTACACAATTGATTTCTCTGTGGGTACAATTGCTCTATTTAAAAAAAAAAAAAAAAATACGTGAGTAATTTCATTCTCCATCGCAAGACAAATCAAATCAATACATCCCCTTTGTTTTCATTCCACGCACACCATCACACTAATTGTTATCTGTCCGTCCAGCCTCCCCTCCCTGCCTTCATCCCGTTTGCACCGCCATCGCTCCCTCTTCATTCTGGGCCCATCTATCCATCTTTTTGTGTCCTTACACTTCAGTGGAATGCCGGTCACGCACACATTTTCTCTCCTCACCATGGCGGTGTTGGCGGGGAGCAGCGACTAAGCATGTCCCTGTCCGGTCTAAATCGGATTGATTAACGGCGTGCTGCTGTGGCAGGTCTCCTGGGGACCGCAGCACACCCAACCCACTCCTCCTGAAATCAAGATGCACCGGGGTAGCCTACACACCCTTGCAGGATTCGGTAATTGGTAGTTGGACAGCTATTGCAGCTCAGCGCCTAATAGGTCCAACCCCTCAATAACGCTATACAATCACAATAAATGTGGGACAGGCTGCAATGGTCAAATGGACCCATCAAATACTTGCAGGCGGTACAGAAAAAAAAAACAGTTCTATGTCGGGTATAGCGCTCTTTTATTTTATACGAGAGACTGTTTTGCGGGCAAGGGACAGAACAATTCCCTGAAGGAGGCCTAATGGGTATTTGGAGAAGTATAGAATGAAAGAGATTCTGACATTTTGTACATCCAACATCTGTCTACATGGTTGAACGCTGCTAATATTCCCCTGATACTCTTCTCAGCTGAGTTGCAGGCTGACAGGCGGTTGGAACTTGCTGCAAATAAATACCAAAGCGTTTCAATGTGAACTTTTTCTTCTCTGTATTGTACTTAGTCCAAGAGAAGCAATTATTAAAATGTAAATTTTGATCACATACTTTTTTATATGTCTTACAATGCATTGTAAAAAGCTAATGATCAAATAAAAATTAATTTACAACAATAATAATGATAATAATAATTGCTTAGTGATCAATGAGAAGAGCTAGCACTCTGATGCACACCTCTGAAATTGCAAATTTGCTCAAATTACCTTTAAATAGGAGAACTAATCGTCAATGCTGTTAATATTTTTTTCCACTAATTATCAATAATAATTTTACAAGGAAAGGAACAGATCAATATCAATATGTAACCATTAATTGATATAAATCTCTGCAAGTGTCTACACTTGCACAACATTCCTAGGAAATCACAATGTCCCATCACTGGTGTCTATGGGCAACACGTTGCTATCCCCTGTTCTAGATTATTAAATTATCAAAATAACATATTTCTTAAGTACGTAAGTTAACTAAAATATTAGAAATGCTTTCAAGGCTGAACATTTTTCTACAGCTCATATTATTCCATCCATATAGTATTTCATTAAGTTGGTCGGGCATATGTATTGAATGAATTGGTTGGTGATTATTATGGGATGTAGTTCTTTCAAAAAGTCAGCTTTGGGAGATGAACATTTAAATTATAAATCATAAATTTGATTCTATCTTTCTATTTTAATGTAATAGAAAAAAAAGTCATTGTTGCATACTGGCTGAACGGGCTGTGTCTAACAGCCAAGCCGAGCTCTGATATTAATGGGGGCTTATTATAATGGCCTTTAAAAAAAATGAACATCATCTATTACATTAGCTAGCCTAAAAGGACACCTTGTTATTTATTTTTTTTTATGGTTGACTTTCTTAGAGACAACACGGGTGTGAGTCAGCCTCACCTCGGTCAGTGGAGATGCTGACATTTAATGTTTTTTTTTTTTTTTTTACTCATGATTAATTCATGGCTACTTTCTTTCCAGGAAAGAATTCTCATTTCATGCTCATTTATACTTACAATCTGTTTTCCACCATTTACAGAGACATTCATTTTTATATAGTGTAAAATGTTCCTGCATTTCAATTTTTAATATTGAGTTTGGATTTGTTGGTAGCAATTGTGATGGTTTTATGATGCATTTAATTTATGAATAACTAAAAGAACATTTCAATTATTATCGTACATGCTTCTTTTGGGTTCAAGTTCATGATTTAGTTCAGGCCTTTAAAAATGTTCATTCATGTGTGGAGCAAGCTGACCTCTAAAGACTTATTCTTAAATTGCTTCCACTTGTTTCCATTTATTAAACCAATTGGACCTTTTTTTCCGACCGGTTCCGCAGAATGTCTAGCGGAGAATCTAAGCACAGATGAATCTAAGCCTCGGCTGTCACTTGCAATCAGAGTGAAAGTGCTTGTTTGCTTAAAGTGGGTTGAGATGCCGAGGCTTAGGAAGCGAAAACAAGTCAGGAAAGACAAATCAGGATTATTGTCAACAGCCGAGTGGAGTGATAGTGACAAGGAAGTGGATTTCTGTCGGTGGGTCCGAAGTTGTTGCGCTTGATCCTTTGCCGCCGGTAAGAAGAGCGGGACCCCGAGGGACAATAGAGAAGATTACACTCCGTCCACCTTTCATGGAGATGGTGAGCAGATGGTAAATTCACAATAGCATTTATACACCAGTGGATGCCGAGGGTGATTTTGATGTTCCTGAAAAATAATTGTCAATGGTGGAGGGAAGTTTTCCCTTGTTGAGGCCAACCTGAAAAGTCTTGATTTCATTGTTGATTGTGTAATTTCATATTTGAAAGGCAAACATTTCAAAGCAGGTCAGGTCGATCCACATATTTTTAATTGGGCTGATTTTTTCCCAACTAAAGTTATGTCGATTTGAGTTCATGCTTGAGCATTTTGTTCGAAATATTCAGCTTTTTTTGCTATTCGGAACTCTATAAGCTTGTATGTATATTTTTTTATGGAGGACTTAGCTGTTTTTCCTTTCCAAGGTTTATCAGAATAATTTAAAAGCTGCATTTCCTTCATAAGGCTGAAGAGTAAGCTCACAAAAAATGATATTTTCTTCACTTTTGTTTTCTTTCACGCTGCTTCTTAATCCTCTGGTGATAAAAGTGACAGGATGGGTTCACTGTGATGTACGGACCTTTCACAGCGAAGCGAGGCCATTGAGACGGCGGTCTCTTAAACTCACTACAGGGATTGCTGAGGGTGAACTGGATGAGAAGGGCAATTGAAAATGTTTTTATTTTTTTTAAATTCGGTTAAAGGTGCCATGTTCTTCCTGCCTCCATCTACATGTACCAGTCAGAGGTTTCCTGTTTTCATTATCCAGGTTGACAAGGCGCCTTGGCTGCACCCACTAATTGGCATATAAATGCTAATATTTTTCCCTGACATTCAAGACCCTTGGTGTCAAGATTTTGATTAGAAAGTCTCTAATTGGCTGGAGTTGAACACCTTTGAGGAGAAAGGAGAAAAATTAATCGCATTAAAAGAAAATCAGCACTAGCAAGTTATAATAAATGTGCGGTATTATTATTTGATACATTATTTTTCCTATACAGAGAAATTTATTAGAGCACCAGATTTGTTAAATGCTTTAATGCGGACGCATGAAGTAAAATCTAATTGTACTATGTGACCAGAACTGTGGTTGGGGATCACTGTCCGAGACAGCGTAATTAGTAACTCCCACCTTCCATGTCACATCTTCTTGGTGTGAGCACAACCTATTTGATTTCACACTCATCCGAGCCTCAACTTGGGCTCATACGTTTAATTACATGAACCTTTACACCGGCCGTGCGGGTACATCGGCACAAACTAATTACAACCAATTGGAGAACTGCAGCAATTAATGCTCATTTTTATTGATTCTTTGAATTTTTTTTCACCATTTTGGTCATACTAGAGCAATGATAATTATTTATCTTAATTTGCAACATGATAAAGAGAAAAGCATATGATGTGACATAATTTTACATTAAGTCAAAAGTTACTCACCAGTTACTCAGCGCTTGAGTATTTTTTCTATGAGCAATTGTCAATATTTACAGTGCTACTTTTTACTTTTGAATCATCTTGAGTAAAACGTTTGGCTACTCGACCCACTTCAATACAATCAATTAATCACCATTTATATCTGTATATTTTCATATTCATTTGAGATAAAGTTAGGGAATGTTATTGCACATGGATATCGCTCATTAATTTTTTCCCTTTGCAATTGTTTAAAGGCTATGATGTAAATAACACCGTTTTTCAATTCATTCCCCGAATTAATTCTTAACAGCCAATGAACAGCTTGTAAAACTGTATTTGTATTTTTCCATTTATTTACCATCTACTTTATTCATAGAAATTGTTACGCCCACAGATAAAGTGCAGCGGAAATCATTAAAATGTTGTTTCTTTTGCCATGGCAGTTACGTTGACTTTTGAAGGCATTCCTTTACATACACAGACGGACAGCCTCACTAGGAATAATGAGTCTTTAAAAAGAAAGGCACCTGCAGCAGACAAGGCACATATATTATCCTCACCCACACAGCCAATCTTTTTCTTTCCCTGCAACTTTTTACACCTTGCATTGTTAAGGCCGAGTCTCCACGGAGCGCGTGTCAGAGCATTTTGTTGGCTTTAATAAGCCCGCTGCCTTATTAAAGGGAAGGTTTATCCAGCGGTCGGTCTCCTTGTGCTGTACATGTTTGATTCAACCTGTTGCCACACTCACATAATGAGGTCACTCAATGTCACCGGCGGAAATGCATCTTTGGCCAAGATATCGAGATGATCCTGACCGGTGATGTCATCGAAAGACACGTGGACAGCCAAATGACCAACCTTGCACACCGGTTTTGGACCAGCTATAAATATTCTTATTATCACGCCACGCTCATCAGTGTAAAGGGCAAAGTACAACTGGATGGTGAATTATATATCAATTGAAAAGGTCGTCTTGCTCAACACCTCTGTGAATCTTGAATTATGGGAGACAAGGAGAGAGGAGAATTTCTTCCACTTGAGATCTAAAAAGTCAACTTGCACATGGTAACGCTCCTTCATCAGCTTGTGATTGTTTCACGCCGATCTGGTCTCTTTCCTTCAGAGGACACTCGTGTGTTTGCGCTCTCCTTCTATGTCCGGTCTCATGTGGAAATCCATCCATCTCTCCCTCGGCTCACCTGTCTGACTGTCTCGCCGGGCGTCCCTCCCTTGCCTGTGTCTTACTCTTGTCCCCCACTGACAACACAGTGATCAGCACCAGTCTGATGCTGTGAAGATGATTACAGTCCTTTTAAGTGTTTATTATATTGCTATGGTAATTTGTGCGTACTTCAAAAACTCAAGACAAAGGTAAGGGCTGGAGTATTATGAGGGCAATTAGTTATAAGGAGTTTTATAGGGATATATTTTATTTTGTTAATGGTTGTCCCTTGCTTAAGAGGCAGCAAGTGTGTTCCTGCATATATATATATATATATATATATATATATATATATATATATATATATATATATATATATATATATAATATATATTACAATAACAAGTGAAAGTAGTTAGATGCTTTCAAGTATGCCAAATTTGTTAGAAATTGATAAGCTGCCTGTAATTCTTTGGTAAACAACCACGAATTTAAGTATATAAGTTTGCACGGAGATTCATTTTTGCCAATGGGACATCCTAGTCAGCTCATTGTTGTTTTTGTATTGAATCACTCAAGGCTTTAAGACCTTTCAAAAAGATTTTGGTAAAATGATGTAACCACAGTCTCTCTGAAGTATAAAAGGCTTTTGTCTCGTCGGGGGGTTGGCGTGGGAGCGGACTTCGATGAGGACAGCTGGAGGCGGTGCCAAATTCCTATTACCATTTTAATCAATGAACACAATAAATGATTGTGATTAGTGATTTATTTTTAGCGTATTAAAATGATTTTCAGGTGGTGGTGTGTTGAAGTTGATGCGTGATGGAATCGCCAACCACCAACTTAATTGATGCGGTGTTTTATAATGCAAGCAAATTGACAAAATTAAAGTTGTACATATATTTTGGGTGTTTTAGTTAATCAGTAGCATATAAAAAAAATGCCTTGTAATGATCCATTTAGTTGAACAAGTTTTCAAGGTTTTGCCTTTTTGACCTCACATGTTCACAAAATAGACAGTAAAATGTGAGGGAAAGATCAGCCCTGAATTGGGTTAAATAATTTAGTTGATGGAAAAGATAATTAATGGGGAAAGAGTCAATAGGCAGCGTGGGCTGTAAAAGGGTACGTGTAAGGAGGGGCACAGGTTGAGTGGAGAAGATCTCATCTCAAGGCTATGAAAGATTTAACAGCAGAACACGACAGGAATGACAATTTGAAGTCTCCTAATTTTATGTGGAATTGAACTGCCCTCACTTTTTACATTGTGCTTTATGGACATCTTGTCACATCCATGAAAAACGCAATATCTTGTTTTGCTGTTTTTACAGACTTTATAGCTCACATAAATCCTGCTTTATAAAAATGCACGTTTTCATCTGTGAAACCAGACAAAAGCTGGCATTGATTCAAGCGGAACATCAAAACAAAACTTTTGGAAAATCTTCATAATAGAATGTATATGACTACGACAAAATTAATTCAGACATTGATTGTTTGATGAAGTCATTAGTGGGTCACGCTGTGTCATGAGGCGATGATGCCACTATTTCTGTAGTAGATGTCCATTCGGAGGGGTGGGGGTGGTCTTTTTGTGTATGTGTGTGGGGGGGAGTGTTAGGGTTAGGGGTTAAGTGCATCTATCTATATTTGCCAATTGTTTGCCAACAAACACCAATCTATGAGATGCTACAAAACAATATTTTTTATCTACCACACAAGAGTGTGATTCCAATTTCCCAATTTGCAGTGATGTTGCTGTTCAACATTCCCCCAAAAATGTAGCATCAAGAATTCTAAAAATAATAAGCTCGAAATTCTAGCCCCGATAGTATCCCACTCACATTTAATGAGCAGCTGTTTTAAATTGTAAGAAGGGTACACTTCACAATGTATGCAAACAGTGAAACAGTCGGTGCACTAATTTCTTTGCTTTCATTGTCTTGTTCAAGTATGTAAATTAGTAGAGCGATGAACAAGAACCCATCAGCCTGGCAGCTGCTGTCAGTAGATGCACCAAGTAAATCATTTACTGAGCCATCAAACACAAACTCGTATGTATATATATATATATATATATATATATATATATATATATATATATATATATATATGTATATATATATGTGTGTGTGTGTGTGTGTATCCGTTCATTCATTCTTCTCCTGGTGGTAATCCCCATGGTGCCATCACTCTTCTATTCGCCAGTACACATGTCAGAATCAGAGCTCCTCCACAGAGCCAGGGTTTAGTACGCCAAGCTTGTCAGCGATTTCCAGAAGGAAGCATTCAAGGCTTTTGCTAGACATTTGTAGGCTACTTGTTTATTTATTAGCGTCAAAGTCGCAGCTCCTCAGAGGCCAGTTGCCAGCTGTTGCATGCCGGCTTTGTTCCACCAAGACATGGAGAAATTTTTATCCCCTTGTTCGCTTGCCTGTCAATCTCAGCTCCGCTCTCCTTGCTGGCAATTATTTGTACTTTTTATTTTCCATGTAAAGGTTGATTTCTAAGCCGCTTTGTTTTCCATTTCAGTTTGAGTCAACGCTATTTTTAAAAATGCTGATTCATAGATTCATTTTGTACAAAACTGAAATCCATTTAGAAAGAAGCATTTGATTTGCTTTAGTGGGCCCAAAAAAATATTTGGTTTGTCAAATCTGGCTGGCGAGCAGAGTTTTAGATTGATTGGTGACCTGTCCTGGGTGTGGTCGTCTGCCTTTTGCTCATCTGTGGCAGGCTCCACTTCGCCCGCAACCCTCAACATAATAATGGAAACATATTTTACTCTCCAGTCGTATTTGTTAAACAAAAAAAAAAAAATCGAATGATGCCCTTGAATCACATCAGTGCAGCATCAAAACAAAAATAATAAGGACATTTGGAGGTCATACACACTCACCTGCCCGTTCTTCTTGAGGTCAGCCCACATGCTTGTCCCATCCCCTCCTCTCATCAGGACGTGGTAGGTGAAGTAGTAGATGCCGGGCAGAGGGCAGGTGAACTTGCCCGTACTGGGCTCGTAGTAGTTCCCCACATTGGTCACCACGTCGTCAAACTTCAGCACCTCGCTTCCTTCGTGTTGTTTCCGCAGGCCAGCGTAGAATGCGATCTTAGGGATGTACAAGGAAGGGCCATAGCCACCAGGCCCGGGTCCCGGCGGCCCCGGTGGACCGGGCTTCCCGGGCTCTCCAGGTGGGCCTTTAGGACCCGGGGGACCAGGAAGTCCTGGGTTTCCTCTAAAACCCTGTTTGCCCCTACGGTTTGCCAAGTCTGGGGGCTGAGGGGAGGAGCCAGTCAGCTCTCCTTGAGGGGGGGTGAAAGTGTCGCACACCATCTTGCAGCTCCCCAACATCTCGTAATGCGTGCCCCCTCCTCCGGACGCGCCCCCTTTGGTGGTGTGGACCAGTAAGGGGATGGTCACCAGTAGGACCAGGACCATAGCCACGCCGACTCCAGCCCCAATTACGCGCTTCTTGCGGCTGAGGCGGGAGGCGGCCAGCGTGAGGAAGTCCTCCTCCCCCTTGGCTGGAATGGTTGTGCCGGCCAGGCTGAACTCTGGGTGGAACGTCACCAAAGGAATATTGCAAGCGTGTGCTTGTGTGCGGGACTGCTAATATAGGGGCGGATTTTTTTTTTTTTTTTGCTTGTGTCAGTACATTTACTCTCAATCTTTTCGTCTTTTTAAGACAATTTATGAGCACTCTGCACTGACAAGACTTCCTGAATGGTTGTTTTCTTTCAGGCCACAATGTTCTCGTGTGGTGAGGCAGAGGGCTGTCAGATGGGGTCTACAGTATTCCCACTGGGGTTCATCTCACCCACCACATTTGGGGGGGGGGTGACGCTCACTTGGCTGTCCGCTGAAAACTGACAAATACGGGCTCGTTTATTCCACCCAAATTGTTTGCTTTTTACTTTGACTGGCAGTCACCGGTGTATCAGATCGAGATGGGATGACGTCCTCTAGTTTTTCGGTTTAAATGCGAATTTACAGTTCACAAACACCCAGATTCTGAATAACGAGGCAGTGCATGGGAAAATGTTTGTTTTGAAGCCGTTTTGGACATCACAGCAATCTTTATGATCTGCAGGGGAAAAACATTTTAAACACACATTGACACTAGTAAATACTGCAATCACTTTAAATTCAAAGCCATTCATATAATTTATTTGTGCATGCAATATATTTTTGTGTGTAGAATAAACATTTATCTTTCACCTGGAAAATATTCGATGCACTGATAGTCACATGTGTTGTATTTTATTTAGTACATTACTGTATTATACATATAAAATCCATGTATAGTTACATTTCAGGAGCCTACATTCACTTTTATCAATCCCAATCGACAAACTCAGCACGCTAAATCTCAAAATTAAAGAGTGTTGTAATTTGCATAAAGTTTGATTCATTTCAATCATGCACTACAATTAAATAAAGTAGCGAAGTAAAGAAAAACTCACCGTGGGTGTTCGTTCGTTTCCTCCGTCATGATGCAGGAATAAAAACCTCCAAACGAGTGCGCCGGCTGAAGTTGAGCTGCGATGCAAACTTGCTTTTTTTTTTTTAACTATTTAAAAAGAACTATGGCAAGAAACACGGTGGAAACGAATGGATGAATGTCACTTTAATGAGTGACTTAAATTCTGACAAGTTGACGAGACTTCCGCCGCAAAGCGAGCTTGCATGCAGAGCAACAGTTTCCTCACTTGTTGTATTTTCCGCGCGGCTCCTCTTTCCTCCTCAGAATGCGCCTACGACTCCCTCCCATCTTTCTTCGTACCTCCCTTCTCCTCCATCACTCATTCACGCGCAAACATGCACGCGCATACCCCCACATGTGACCTTTTCTGGATTCCGGAAAGTTTAATTAGAGCTCGTCTTGACATATAATTATGTAAAATATAATGACCCACAAAAAATGCTGAAGCTTTCATATCACTCGTGATGTTTGATATTAACAGCCGATTTTTAAAGAAGACAAATATAAAGAAAATGTTTCGGTTCTGTTTACATGACCTGGAAGTTTGACACCCAGCCTTACTTAGCTTCTTTAATAATTAAAGCATCATCTGCCTTTTAATTTTGTTGTTTAAGGTTTGTACCCACTTCAGAATTGTGAGGTGGATATATGCCAACCACTCAGCAACTCATTCGATTTTTTTTTTCATGTTGTAATCTACATAATGAATTAATTCTTCAAATACTTTACAAGTTTCTGTCAGATCCAAGGACAACATTATTGATTTTATGTCCATGGCATTGCCTTTGAGGCTCTTCCCTAAAATATTTAATTTGTCAGTGAGCTGGGTTGAGAAAATGCATCGTAACAGGCCACACATTTCTGTCTTTTGGATGCTAGTGGTGCCAGAATTAGAATAATACCTTTAAATAATATCAGTTTGTTGCTTTGAAATTTTGAGTTCACACAATATTTTTTTCAGCGTAGTTTCCCCCACGTTGAAGCATTTTCTGTTTGTTTTTGTTTTTTGTTTTTTTAGCGGGTTCTTCAGTTTCTTTAAGGGCGATATCGTTACAAGCAAAATCATGAGTAGAGGCTTGCCACTAAGCATTCTAACAATCAATAATGGCCGGGAAAAAAAATAATTGCCAAGCAACAGCAGCAGATACACAGTATAAAAAAAATGGGATGAAAACAAAATCTCAAGGCAACAAACTGGGACCAAATTCGACATCAACAAACTACTTGAAGATTTCCTGCAGACTCAATTCAGCAAATTATTTTGGAACAAACACCTTGCTTGGTTTGTTGTGTTGGTTAGCAACATTGTGGCCGTAAATGTAAATAATTTATTTTTCAAAGTTAACATAAATGACTTTTTTTTTTTTTTTTTTACTGTGGCTAAGGCGTTTCCATTTCTTCTGAGAGTGGCAGACAGCAAGCCTAAAAAGCATCCAATGCTTAGTAAGCTGTAGAGTTTTTTTCGGGTGTAGAGATCCTGTTATGTACTTTGAGATGAGGACACAGCACACAACTTGTGAAAAGAAGATGCTTATGTTTGTGTCGCTTTCAGACCTCGTTAGAGATGAAAGATAAATCGCTGTTGACACCCACCACCAGAGCGCCAACACCTTCCTCTGCCTTCCTTCCTTCCCTCTGGCTTCACAATTCATGGGAGACCTGAATAAAACAAGTGTAGCTTGTCAAATAGCGTATTGCTTTTATAACATTATCACAGTCCATCTGCTCTACGAGACTGTCATAGAAGGGGATCAATTAGAACTATTTCTATGGGTGTTTTTTGCACCAGGAGCTCCAAGCATTTAGTCAGGTGGTAGCCCTCCAGGGTAAAACTCGACTTCTATGAGCTGTCAGTTCTCCACCTCATTTATTCATTTCCCAACTTTACCGAGCAGGGATGCCTAGCAGATATTGAATATGGATCAATAGATCACTCCCCGGGATGCGTACTGTCAGCCGGCAGCGCCCCGAGGCATGTGCCAAGCCTCCGCTCACATTTGCATTGCAAGTTGCAAAAAGAAGCGCTGCTGGTCTGAAAGTGGCAAACTGTGTGGTCTGTATATTTTACAAAATGTGCAAATGGGAAGTCAAGAAGTGAAAACGGTCCAGATAAGCGAGTATGGTGCAAGACTTATCGTTGGGCAAATGTCTTCTTTATGTGCCTTCATGGCTTCCACGTGAGTGCCTACATGCATACATATACGGACGCACACATCATTTACTCGTGACTTCGACACACTGGTGACACACACGGTGCCTCCCTGAATTTAAATGATTACTGCCGAGCTGGGAAGACAATTTAGAGAGAATGAGGTTTTTAGAGCCCTATGAAATATTAACTAAGTCGATGAATATATAAGACGTGAGGTGATAAGATCGGTCCTCCACCGTTTGCTTGTGATATATGATACCGTGTTGTGGTATATCATCCACGTATGAAATGAACTTCTGCAAATGTTTGCACTAAGAAATACTTTCATGGTCACTTTTTTAATGACTGAAATTAGACGAAATGATATTAATTGTCAGTGTGGATGCTGAAATCATCCTTGACTTTTCTGATGTTGGAATTTTTAAGCGATGATCATATAACGGAAACGGGTCAAGGATTTATTGCTATCAAGGGGATGAGTGGGGAAGAGTTTTGTCCTTTAAATCACACGGAAAGTCATCATGTTATCGAAAAGATTTTAGGATGGAATTTTCTGTGGATGTGCTACTAGCGCAGCAAGAAACAAACTCATAGCCAAGCTAGTGGCAGTGGAAAGGGCTCAACCTGACCTGCAATAGCACAGGTCAGAGAGTAAACATGGCGAAGCGAGCATAAGCCTCGCAAGGATGGAGCGGGTTGAGGCAGCGAGGCTAATAGAAATGTTGGGGTCAGAGAATCTCGATTGGGATCCGAACTGAAAAATTCGCACGGGTTGCCCTTCTGTAAGTGTTTTTAGGGCAGCGGACGATATTTATTTAAAATAATTTTTGTTGCGGGCCGCATCGTCGTCATAGTTTCCTTAGGAGGGCTATTATGACTGTCAACCCAAATAAATGTATGAATGCGTCAAATTAAATAAAGTATAGACTACATCATAAATTGATGAATAACTAGTTTTCTGAAACAATTAAATATTCAAATATTATAGAAAGATGAATGGTAAAGAAAATGCTAGCAATATCTCTATTTTTTTAAAAGTGAAGACAATTTGCAATTTCAGTACTGGCATGAATTTGGTTTGTCTTTGCGGGACACATAAAAGGATGTGAGGGGCCGTATCTGGCCCCCGGGCCTTGAGTTTGACACCCATGTTTAACAGGAGATGAGTCGTTCAAATTTGTCACATTTTGTGGTAAAGTCCAAATAGGGCGGAGACAAGCAACAAATTTTCAAGGTGGTTTGAATCAATCGATGAATCATAGACTGTATAGTTTGATATCATTGCAAGAAGAATCAAATTGACATAACCTATTGTAGAAATTGCACAGCCTCTTTTGAAACCAAATATTGGCCGCAGCTCCTCATCAGCCATGAGAAGAATTGTCCTTTTGGTTCAAATAAATGATTCGGACACTTTAGCATGGTTGCAGAAGTTTTTCTGCGTAAACGCTTGCCGATGGCTCTCTGGCAAATGTCTTGTGTTTGTGTGCAGACCTGATTAGAGGCCTTGATTGCGAGTGACAGTGTGCAGATTGAGTTGCACAGCCTCTCTAATTCTCTCTATTAATGAGTTGCTCTCCACACCGCTGGGCCGGACCCCATCTATTAATCACAATTTGTCATCGGTGTCGAGCTCCAAAATCGCCGCCCCCTTTCCTCTCCTCTCACCCCCTCCCAGCCACATTATCCTCCGTCTACCTGTCTCTTAGATTCCCATTCCATCCCATTCGTTTATCTCTTCCTGACTTACTTCCCCTACAGTGTCTGCACAATACTCTCCTCTTAATTTGCGGCCCATGCACCTGTTCCCTTTGCCACTGTTTTTACTTGCATCTCCATCCTCAGCTCTAGCGCTCCTTTTTTCCACCCTGGCGTCTTGCTCCCCCGCCGCAGCATGGTGTGGCATACTGAGTGGGCCTTAGCCCTGAAATTCACATTTTAATTCTACTCGTTCCCCAAGGTTAAGTAAGCATCCTCACAACGGTAAATAATGAATTATCGCTCAAATTCGTGTCAAGATTTGTACTTTGCAATTAAGTACTTTGCCAAAACGTTATGAAGAACAATAGAAGAAAAACAATGCAGTCAGAAAAGTCAGACGATTCTGCAATTGATGTGTATCAGAATGCTTGTAGTTTCAAATAAACACGTTGTGTAAATTGAATTTTCCGTTGTGGGTTAAATTTCAAGGAAATAAAAAACAGCTACTCTTAAACTCTAACTAGTGTGTGCGATGGAGAAAGCATTTTACCCATTAAAGAGGAAATAAGGTCAAATATTTTCTCTAAAATAATACGTTCCATGCACCCCCACTAGTCTAAACACGGCATTCTGAATAATATTACGTGTGTGGTAGATGAAATAAACAGACAAATCTACTCGTTTTCATCCATCTCAGGGGGCGGCCATTTTGTCACTCGCCGTTGATTGAAAATGACCAATCACGGCTCAGCTTGCAAATGTTACGTGACCAAAGTAGGAAAACTGACAAGGGTACAACAAAGACAGTTTTGGGTTTAACTTCCCCATTAATGCTGAACACTGCTATTTTCACAGATAAACAATACCGTGTGCTTTTCAAAAAACAAGTTTATTTCAAAATTAATGCTGTTTTACTGAGGATGGTACAATTCAGAGGTCAAATCCCGAAAGTCAACTGCACGGCCAAAACTGGCTCTGCATCATGTTCAGCAACAATTCCAGATGGAGATATTTGTAATAAGATGTGGTTGCTTGATATGATAAGGTTTAATCCGATCCTCATTCTCATTTGTCAGGAGGTATCACCAAAGATAAGAAATCCAGCATGGACTATTCCAACTGGTATCACCGTGCATGAATCTTTCCTGGACTTGCTCCTTTCGTGCTTCTTTGTAAATGTTCGTGGTCTTCTCAAAATCATATCTTCCAGTCACTGTGAGGAAAAAATGTCAAATATTCGTATGCTTGCCCAGACCTGTTCGATTTCCTTCAATTTCATGTCTGGGAATGCTGATTTCATATATAGGCGAGCACGCGTGTCGGCAGAACCAGACATGATTTTCATTTTCAGTTTTTTCCCATCCATTTGCTGTCTTCACCTGCTGCTTTATTTTGTGTACTGCCTATTTGTCTTACTCCTTGTGCAAATTGACAGCTTGTCAACACATCATTGTCACATCATAGTGTACTATATAGCGCAGGGAATGTTTTATTGCGGAAACGTTTTGTTGCTGCTTATTTGCTCTGTTTCAACAACCACACGCTGCTAAGTTTTCAAAAAAACATTTTGTTTGTTTACCATTAGAGAGACACAAACAATTTCCAGGGGCTCGCCAAACACAAACTTAATCAGTCATGAACGTTTCCCTTTTATGCAATGGACTGTTCCATCTCCTTATTATGCAAACTTGATCTGGGAAAACTTGTTGGAGATTTGAAATTGAGTTATTCCAGTGCACCAAAGATCAGTAGACTACTAGTACGATTTTTTTATTTTTAAACCTGTCCGTGTTTTTCACTGTGACACCAAATGTGCGTAATCGACAACAGCGGATGCCAGCCAATCTTGCCAAATGCGTTAGCGCTCTTGTCAAGGAGGTAAAAAAGAGGAGAGTGACATGAATAACACTTTTAATCAAAAAGAAAGTTTCCTTTACAATACTTAACATGAATGGCACAATGAAAAACAAACTATTAACCAAGACTTTTCTTTGTGAAGCACAAACAGCAGAGTAACCCTATTAAAATTATCCATATGATTTTATTTGTAATGCCTTCCTGGTTCTTGACAATGATCACATTCAAAAGGAGGAATTTTCAAGGGGCTAGCACTTATTTTGTCATTTACAGATAAAACAATTTCCAAAGACGGATGTTCAATCCAGAGAGGGAAGGAGTGGAAGACAGTGACGGAGGACAGAAAGACAGCCAAGTTACAGGCAAGAGCGAGAGAGAGACAGGGGCAACAGAGAGAGACGAGAAAAGGGAGCGATAGTGAAGCAAGACATGGATGACCTTCTTTTAGCTCTTAAACCATGCTGTTCAAGCCATGGCATCACTCAAAAGACAAGGAGACTGCCTATAGCGGCCTGCAGCGACATGAACATGACAGCAGCTGTCTGATATAGTGGACAATACTGGCTTGATAAACATACACTCGGTGTGACTACAGAAGCTTCTGATGATTTGACGGTGGCTGAAATAAGGTCTGGTGACATCACACTGTGGTTTTGATTTCATCCCCTTGTGGCCATCCACAATATTTTTCTTGTATGTTACATTGGATTGAACTCAAAACTACCTCATTAAAAAGATTACCTTTGTGTCATCTAAAGCTCGGTGTATTTAAAAAGGAAACATTCATTGATTAGAAGATTTAAAATATCGCCGTAACCCAGATGACTCTAAATGTCAGTGAAGCAAAATGATCTCATTGACGTCGTCTTTTTAACATGGACCGAAGCACTTTTAAAGTCAAAAGCACCTGATGTTGTGCAAACCAGAATTTGACCAAAAGGAAATGTATGACATCACAGATTTTGTTGTTGTCAATGTATATCTTAAAATGTGAAGGAAAATCTTTTTTCTTTGCCATTTTCCGCTCATCCATTCCACCTTTGGAACTCAAACCAGCTAAAATTCGGCTTGGTCCCGGCTCTCGGTGTGAGTGAAATGTTGAGTATAACACCGAGTGAATAATTCATGCAGGCTCTGACTCCATCCATGTGTTTTCAATAGTGAGTATAGACCGGGAAGCTATGAATCATTCATTAAACTATTAAACTCTTAACGTTGCCTGTTAATTAACCCTTATCCTCTTGCTGTCATATGGATGGGGTCAGCGACTGGCCTGTGGCCCGAGCTTTCCAACCACCTGCTCACTCCTTCAGTCTTTCACATCCCAACTCACGTGGTTGCCACGGGAGCAAGGAGGTGTCTGTGACTGTTTGTCTGCCTTAAGCAGCCAAGGTCAACCCAATTGTACGGACTGAAATCCTAAAACTTGCAAGGCAATACTGTTGAGGAGGTATTTGTTCCTAATATTTTTGAGAGCTGCGTTTTGTGTGTGCGCGAGCGATTGTGTGTGTGTAATTGCCATGACGAGACAAGATGTTGAGGAGTCGGCGATGCGTGTCGTCAGAGCGCTTGAACACTTCACAGACGGCCCGCAGAGAACAAGAGACAGAAGGCGGCGGAGGGATAAGAGGAAGAAGATAGAGAAGCAGATGAGTGAAGAAACAATGTTTATTCTTTAAACGCTACTTCAACTTCACATGGATATCAAACCTTGATGCGTCCGAATTTAGTAAGGAAAAGAATACATTTCATGAGTACTTCAAACTAACATCACAGTCATGACTGACCTGCTGTGCTGAAAACATTTTATTTGACCAAAGAAGCACAGAAATTTGGTTACCATCTGTTAAAAGTGTAGCTACTAACATAATCTTGCCATAATCATAAAAGTAATGTAACTGGATTACTTTTAATTAGTTTTGGATTACTTCAATACTAAAGAAAACGAGCACAATAGAAAGTGGGTATATCGATGATTCTTATTTTTAAGGTTTCAACCTCTACTACATAATAACCTTTTTTTTTTTTTTTTTTTAAGAAATTACGTATTTCACACCATTTACCAATTTATTAGAAAAGAGATGGATTTCTACCCAACTTGACTTTTGTTTTCACTGAGGCTCAGTGTTAAGTGTGTTGTTGACAAGACAAGAGTCAGTGGGGGGGAGAGAGAGAGAGAGAGCAAGAGAGAGAGTGAGAGAGAGCAAAAGAGAGAGCAAGAGAGAGACAGAGAGACAGAGAGAGAGAGAGAGAGCGAGAGAGAGAGAGTCTGATGGCGATGGGGTGACAGGCAGTGACGGTGGCTACACGGCGTAACCTTTCGAGTGGAGCCACAGGAGCATGACGGCCAGACTCGAAGGTAACAGAGAAGGAGACAGCACGAGCTGCTCGGGGCTTGGGGCTTGTTAGCAGAAGAAGCAAAAAAGTCGACAGGAAAGGGAGATGGGAGCGTATTTGTGTCAACTGCGCTTCTGTATGTTTGCGTCGTTGTGTCTCGCAGCAAGGCTGCTCCAGGTAAATGGAGTGGCATTATGCAAACAAAAACAAAACAAAAATCAAGAAAATACAAGTTGATGCAACACAAGAGTTACAATGTGGTACTACTTTTCTATTATTTATCCTACGGTGACCTTGTAACTCAGTGCAACTGATGTTTTTCTAAATTCCCACCAAGACTTAATTACACAAGACTTAATCGTTCATCTTGTCGGGCAACACTGAAGCTAATTAGTCATTTTATCCGTAGATCCAAGCAAACAACCTCTACATATACCGTGTCATGCTACCTGTCTACATTTATTGCATGTGATACGAATGAGTCTCCCTGTATAACATTTCTCTCATTAAAATTTCTGTCCCATCAAGGAGACCTGGTGAATAATTTATGGGCGAATGTCGGTAGAGCTTCCAACTGAGGTCCTGGGTGAGACGTTCTAAGCTTTCTTGAGTCACTGGAGTCTTTCTGCCAATATTGTCCAGCAGCTAAGCCCTCCAAGTTCATTCGCACTGACAGTCAACGCACACATGCAATACACATGTGCCTACAGTATACATAAGGGAGGAATACACTCATACATCATGATGCACATCTTATTAGCATTTAAATGTTCCCATTTGTATCCCACTTGGTATGGATTTGGTGGAAGGACAATTTTGTGTTATAAAATCTCTGTTGTGTAAAAAAAAAAAAAAAAACGCATTTAGGGCTCCTTGTGTACATAATTAAAACATTTTTTTACCTGAACAACAAAAGAAATATATAATAGACTTTCCCGCATATTGCTGTAAATTTAGACAACTTCCCTCAGAGGCAGAAATCAGCATAAAAAAAATGAAGATTCCAGCTAAGAATTGCCTCCTCCCTAAAAACAAAAAAGCACTGACACAGTTGATCAGAATCTCTAAAACTTGATATTTGACTACCAGAATTATTCATATTGTGATATATTCAGATATATTCATCTAATGAACTACAAGCTTGTTTGTAATATTACCCACAGGAATTTCAATTTCAATATTATGCTTTAAAACATGAAGTTAGCTGACATCTTGGGATTCATACACAAATTAATGCAGTTAAATACATATTCCTTTTACACAATTTGTATTCGTGTATAGTAGGGATGCTCAGACACACACAAACACACACGTGTGCGCACACACACACACTGGATTGAGGCCTGCGACTATAACAAGCGCTGCTGTCTGCCTCAGTCGTCTCCCAGGCTTTGGAGGAGGATGGTGAGGAATGTTAAGAAACCAGGGGAAGCCAACCATATACTCTCACTGCAGGATGGGGGTGCAGAGGAGGGACTTGAACGCACCACACAACTCTCTCCTGCATCCATTCAGTCTGCAGAGACTCAAAACAGTCAGGCAAGCAGTGGAGCATCTCTGCTGTTTTACCCATTTTGTTGATTTTTCCTTTTGACATTGTACCCCCCTTTCCCGCATGGTTTTGTGGTTATTTGAAGGATGGATAGAAAGATAGATGGATATATGCATAGACGGACAGACAGTTAGACAGATGGATGGATAGATAGAAAGATTGAATTAAAGAAAGGAGGCTGAGAGTAATGTTGTGGGTTGTGGTTATGGATGCAACACTGTGTGTCCCACTGTTAATGAGGCCCGGCGAGCTTGTTTTTAATGAATTGGTGAAAAGGTGATGCTGGGACTGCTGTGTGTGTGTGTGTGTTGACATTCTCTCATTTAAGCCCCCAGGCTGACTATCACGTTGTCTGATATTGATCCAGCACCGCACCACCCATATCTTTTTTTGTCAATGTCATTATATATAGCATATTTATTCTTGTACAGTTGCTTTTCACATTAGCATTTATAGTGTTGGTACAATTTGAAGTCATTTTGTACAAATTCTCATCTCTTAATCATAAATTGTTTTTTTAAGATTTGTAGTCTTCATCAATTGGACAATGTTGTGTGTGTGTGTGGCATTACACAATTATGAATCTAGACGTGTGCAGTCCTCACAGATGCCACTCCTGCTTGCTGTCACCAAGTTAAACGGTTTCTTAACATCCCGGGGGGGCTTTTTGCATTTCCCTCCTTTCCATGTCGCTCCCTTCCGCTTGCTGGGCGGGGCAGCAAAGCTCAGTGGACCACAGCAGACCTTGTCTATTTCTATCCCCTTCCAGCCTTGGCCCTATTTGATGACACATGAGAGCCCCCGGGACCACGGCTGCGACCTCCTCAGTCAACGTTCATGGCGCGGATTGACAGCTGTCAATCAAAGTCTGAGCTAGCGTCTCACCAGGGGGAACAATTATGGACAGTTTGCATTGTTGTTAGCGTGTTTGCTTATCTAGAAGAGATGCTCATCATTTAGAAATGTCAGAGCTGTCTCATTTTTTTTCCCCACCACCACTTTGGATTTATTGACATTTCTCCAAAATAAAACTCCAAAATCACTCTGTTATAAAATATGTTCAAGATATGTTTCTAGAACTTCAAATATCCATCTTTTCTTTTTTTTGCAATTGGGAATGAGCATGTTTACGACTTAACCAAAGCCTGGAAAGCCAGCTCATTTAATGGCGTCATTTATGTGTCGCCAGTTAAAGACAAAATGTTTCTTTGTGTTGTTGTTACTGGCAGAAAGGCAGAGCAGTGAGCTTTTCTTTGTTGTACCAGCACAGGGACTTTCATTGTTGATCTGTGTTTATTGTTATCTGCAGCTAGCAAACTACTAATGACATAGCCTCCACATCAAACCCATCTTCTCACTGCATACTGCAACTTTGCAGATGTAATGGCCATCAGAGTGAGCTATGAGGTGGGAGCCAAAAAGAAAAAAAAAAACAGCAAAAGACAATGAATACATGATTTTCATTTCAAAGATATTCCTTAAACCAATTTGTCCACATACCGATTTGTGTAAATCGGATTTGAAACAGTAATTATTTTCCATATAATACATGTCTGTACAGTGGAACATCTGAACCGTTCAACTTTAAATTAAATTCCGTTAACTGAAACAAAACTGAGGTCATTCCATGATGTTGACGTTATCATGCTAGTAAGACAGTTAGCTAACACTAATCAGTGCTAACTTTCCACTTGTAATTGAAGGAACTCAAGAAACTGCGGAAACCCAAACATTTGTATAAAAATGAATAAATAATAAAATTAAAAACCTAAAAAAAACTAATTAAAAACCTAAAGTCTGTCCACTTTTATAGAACAAAATAATCGTACTCCGTGGCTTCATCATTGATGTTCACTTAACTAAAATACATCAACTCATATACTATATTAGCTTTGTTTCTCATTGATAAACCCATTCATTTGCTGAAATCAACTGTCTGTATCATTTAGAGAGAATACAATTCAGTGATTTATGTGACTGCAAATAAACATCAATAAGTCTTACAGGAAATGTCTCATTAATTAGTCATGTCTTAATTGGCCTTAAATGCCATTAGTGTGTGTGCTTGCCCTGCCTTCATTATTAACTGCAATCTGTTTAAGCTTTTGCACACACACAATTTGTGTTTTTGTGCAAACCCATGCCAATGCACTGGCTGGCTCATCTTTGATCAGTGGGGCTTGGCATTGGCTGGGGATGGGGGGAGAGGGTGGCTCGAGGTGAAGCGGTGGGTGCGGGGGCTCGAACCTCCCACTGCTACTGATGAAGACGAATGAGCTAACAAGACATGACGGAATTGCTTTTGGAAAAGGGAGGGGGGGACCCAATGCAGTGGCGTGATGTTGCGTTGAGGGCGGCTGAAGGGGCAGGTTGATTTATCACTCCAGTGGCAGATAACCATCTGCCCCCCCCTCCTTATTCCCGAAAACCCAACCTGCCTTATTCACTGTGACCCTTTGGTCTTTAATTAAATCCCCCAACCGCCTCCATCATCCCATCCACGTCCTTCTTACAAGAGTCACGCTACGTATCATACAGACAACAATATACATAATTGGGGGAGGGGGGGGGGGGCAAAGGGTTGGTCGGTGAAATGTCCAAAATGTCACAACCGTGTTGATTTTACATTCCATTACCACCAAGGAGAGTTGGGAGGAAATTCAGAGAAAGGAGGAGAGTAATGAAGCTGGGGAACTGAAGGTCAAAAGAAGAAGGGTAGAAAAAGTGATGAAATGGAGGAGAGGAGGAAAACGGGATGATTAAGATATGTACATAATGTGAGGGGGGGGTATCAGGGATGACAAATTGAGAAACAGTGCAATCCTCCGAGAGAGGAGGAGGAGGGGCAAAGACATATTAAATGGTATAGGAGGCCAGGGAGTGAGATGAGGCCTCCTGATGAATTCATAAAAGACCCGCAGAAGGGAAAAACATGCAGATAATATATTTAGGAAAACGTGAAGCGTTATCAGACAGAAAACATCGCATCACCTATTAGCCAATTACAACAAGATTGGTTTGCTGATGAGCTTGTTAACTTTCAAATAAATGTGTAATGTCAATACAAGAGTAGAGAGATAAGATATTTCTTTAGTGATCCTTGGCAGAGAACCAGCGTTGGAGGGAGGGGAAGAGTTCACCCCTCGCCATTAATCACTGCAGTGCCATTCGCTCTCTGAAATATCAGCCTATTAAAACATTCATTGAGCTGATTAAACTGCAATGAAACCTGGCAACATTTGCAGCGACACTTTCTGTGAGTGATTTATTAGAGGAAAAGGCTTTGTATGCGGTTCCCCAATGTCGGTTCCCCAATGTCGATAAACACCAAGATGGCCGCCAGCTGACAGTTGGCGTTTTGATCTGCAACATACAATATTATTAGTCATCAATTAACATGATGGTATTTTAGATTTTACTTTGGTTTCTTTCATACCTTTTATCACTTTTTCCCCATTTCAGTCTTTTTGGACTCCCTCGGGTCATCTTGTTCCTTTTTGGAATAAACTAACTCCTGTCATTTCAAAATGCCTTTTAGAAATGAAAGAGACAAAAGATAACCATTTGACAATTTAATGTAGCACATAGAATAAAACATACCCCAGTGGAGATGTGCTGTCAGTCAGCTAGTGAGAAGCGTGTATGATTATGTAACAAGAGCTGTCTGTTTCACTTGGTGATCTTGACAGGTTTAGTAGGATTCTGATAACTGGAGCAGAAAGAAGGTCAGATTGTACCAAAATCCAGTTCACATTTCACTGCATTAGCTGAGGTGGAAAAGTTCCATGTAGAACTGATGTCGTATTGATCCATATGGTTTATTACAGGCTGTGCAAGTGTTAACACTGTCCAGGAAGACAGGAGGGGTGATTATCTGGAAATGGCCTTATTGATCGCTTCGGGGCTATGCCTCGGGAGAGGACTGCATGTCCCTCAACGTGCCTGGGTTTGGATGGATGTGACTTAAAAAAAAACAAGGTAAAAACCCAAGCTGAGATGTGTGTTTATGATCATCTTTTTGTCTACAGGGACCTAAGTGATCCAGAGGTTATCATCTTGAAGGGATAAGGAATCGGAACCTCCTTAAAGGACATGTGCGGAAAAGGTACCATTTTGTTGACTGTACTAGTAGTTTGAATTGGTATAATTATCCTTGTTAGGGCAAAACTGGACTTTTTATTCTGAAGTGATTCTGAGTTGTGCGAGCCTGAGGGAAATTGCTCGATAAATTTACATTCATGGGATGTATCTATGTGGTAGGTAGTATTGAAGTTTAGAAACTTTATTTCTGTATTCAAGTACTTTCCTTGAGCATTTAAGTTGTGATTTTAGAATAAAAATAAATGTTGTCATGTATGTTAAAAATGTCAGCATGACCCGAGTGTAGTACTGCATTACTAATATGATCTATAAAAAAAAAAATGTCTGACCCCATTGGGCACCTCTGATTTGACTTCTAAGAAACTTCTGTGCCTGAGGAAAAACAATCATTTCAGTGCATTTCAGTGTGTACGTTAAATTAAATTGTAAATTGTGCATTTTAAATTAAATTTTACTTCATGAAAGTATCTATATTCTTCCTAAACATCACCTGAGTATACTTTCACCACCTCTGTGCGTCATCTGCTAAACTCCGTGTAATTTCTCAGGTTGCTTTGTTACTCCATCCCACTGAGGAGTGCCTTCTTTATTTTCCACCACTGCAATCTGTTTCGAATGAAAAGACTCCAAAACCAATCAGTCACCAATCAATCTCAGAATGAAAAAGTGATTACTTATAAATATTTAATGCAGCGTCTAACAAGCGTTAAGATTCAAACATGGCGATAGTTGTCCAAGATTTAACACAGTACTGTATTTGTTTTTGCTGCCTCCAAGTGGTCAAAATGTTTTGGGGATTTTTTGGGGGATTTTTTTTTTACTATTTACTACTGTTCACTATTTTTTTTGCGATGCTATCTGTATCAATTTATGATTAAATTCACGTGTCAATATCATTTTCAGTGTAATCCTTTAATTATAAATAATTATTGTATTTTTGTACAAGATTGGCAAAAATTGATGAACTAATTGACATATATTTGTCAGGCAGGAATTTTCAAGTCTCTCTGTTTTGTTTATTACTATTCATTTCTGATGGCACTCTTACAATTGGAATTCTTTCCTCACATACAACTTGACTTCCGTGAGTCCATCTCGGTAGTAAACATCAATCACATAGGCAGCATTTGTGGCACACAGTGGATTTATGAGATGTGACAATGAAGTGTTCAGAATAACTCTTGTCGTTGATACCGTATTTGTGGTTCTAAAAATAACCTCACTGCATCCCCTCGGATCCCCCCTTGGATTTAATGTTGTAAAAATACACATGACGAGAATGACTGGCTTGAAATGTGTGTGTCGAAATGTGTTGGCAATTATGCCTGCCTCATCGTATGTCAAGTTGTGCAAGGGTCGTGAATGCTATTACGGTCTGAGTTAGATGTGAGAGGCTCCTTGTGCAGAAGGGCTGCAGGGCTTGTCACTGCGAAGAACCATCTTCCTCGGCCATATTCAGCTCCAAGACAATGGCGGAACATATTTCGGCTGACCCCACCAAGATGGGGAAGGGTCGGGCGATTGCAGTGCTGACCTCGGGCGGTGATGCCCAGGGTAAGTGCTGGGGTTTCAATGTTTGGACAAAGTCAGAAGTTGAGACTAGAGAATAGAAAAAAAATAAAAAGATGTCGACACATGTCTGTTCAATAACGGAACCTGCTATAAGCAATTTAAACAAAAGATGATGCTTGTGGAAATCGACTTCCACTCCTTACCTTTTTTTTTTTTGCGAGATATCTGAAGTATTTGGAATTGTTTTCATTAAGTGACTAAAATTGCATTTTACTTTGCGATGTTAATTTGACTTCAATTAATTGTTCAGGTCCACTTCCATCTGCAGAATTTCTCTCGCTCATCTCCCTGTGACACAGGATCTATTTTTCTCCCTAATTATAGAATCATGACCTCTCTGTCATGTGTTATTAAATCTCTGAAGTAAAGTGAGTGAGCGACGCCACACTTTTCTGCTCTTGTTTGTAACATAAGGCAAGATACTCTTGGCAGATGCAATGTCAGTCTATCCACCTCTTGCCCTTTAAGTGACCCCTGAGTAATGACGGTGCAGCAACTGCTTTCCCTGTAGGTTTCTTCATTTTTATAAAGTTAAAAAAAACGCTTGTCACAGAAAAAGTCAATGATGGCTTGTTAGATAATAGACTATACATGAAAAAAAAAATCCATCTATCTAGTTTTGATAGCGCTTGTGCTCATTAGGGTCGCAGGTGACACTTTGAGCGAGAGGCCCAAAGTAATATTTTGCATGGTACTGTAATTTCGCAATACATGTTTTTGTATAAAACTATTCATCCATCCATTTTACCCCCTTCCTCTCCCTATATTGTTTTCCAATCTTATTAAAGCAACTTTAATGTGTGTTCTCTAGGCATGAATGCAGCTGTGAGGGCCACAGTTCGAATGGGAATATACACCGGAGCCAAAGTCTTCTTTGTCCATGAGGTAATATCATTGATTCGTGTTAGAATTTAGAACCAATAAAGGCCATGACTTTTCTGAAAAGACTATTTAGCCAGGAATGAGACATTCTACAAGTCCGAGGCAATAATGTGCTCGCTCTCTCTGTTTATTGACAGGGCTATCAGGGCCTGGTAGATGGTGGAGACAACATTCGCCCTGCTACGTGGGAAAGTGTGTCCATGATGTTGCAGCTGGTGAGAAGAAAAACAAAAGGCTACATTTAAAGATTGATCGTAGTGATTTGTTTCTCAATGCATTTGGGCTTTGTAATAATAACAAACAATTTTACCAATATACGTCATACAGTTAGCTAGCAAGTTAGGCTAAAGATGCATTGTCATGGCACGTGGAGTTAGTTGGTGTTTTGGATTCTCATTTCATGTTGTTTTTTTTTTCATTCAAATTTGGCAGGCTTATTAACAACAGTCTTCACCAAAAATGTATTTTCATGTAGCAAAGACTTTAAATACAACCATACAAATTGTATCTATATTTAACCTGTGACCATCAGGTCACAGTGACACTCTAACCTTTTGGTCAGTAATTCTAGCAACGCCTTGACACTTTAAATGTGTATGTCAATGAGATTGGCATTTAAATGCCAGAGTTCATTAGACAGCCAAAGTCGCTCGTGCATGGTGCTTTGAATGAACGTCCTGCCTCTCCACCTCCTTGATTCTGATATTGACCATGACACATTCCTCAGGGTGGAACTGTGATTGGCAGTGCCCGTTGTCAGGACTTCCGCACCAAGGAGGGTCGTACCAAGGCGGCCTACAACTTGGTCAAGTTGGGCATCACCAACTTGTGCGTCATTGGAGGTGACGGCAGTCTCACCGGTGCCAACCAGTTCAGAACTGAGTGGAGTGAGCTACTAGCAGATTTAATCAAAGCTGGTGAGGATTTATGGATATTCTCAAAAGTTGTTGATGTTTCAAAACATCTGAGAGCACGATTATTTTAAACCTGTCCTCAGGTAAGATCACAGCAAATGAAGCAAAGGCATCCTCCCATCTCAACATTGTTGGCATGGTGGGCTCCATTGACAACGACTTCTGCGGCACTGACATGACCATCGGCACAGACTCTGCCCTGCATCGCATCATGGAGATAGTGGATGCAATTGCCACCACAGCACAGAGGTGGACATTTAAATATCTCATGCAACATGTCAGAAACGTTCCACAACTGGTGTATCAAAAGATGTATTTAAAATATAAAATCCAAGCCACACATTTGGAGGAGTGTGTTAGACACCAAGTAGATTACTGCTAGAGAAATATTATTATTATTATTATTCAGGGCTCTCTAACTTAATTCGCTTCTTTATGCAGTCACCAGAGGACATTCATCCTGGAGGTGATGGGCAGACATTGTGGGTGAGTCAAGCATCTGTGTGAGCAGATGTGATGATCATGGTGAAAACTTGGAAGTCATAGTGTCGGTCTGTGTTTCTACAAACAAGACCTAAACTTTTAACCTTTGACTTACAGTTACCTGGCTTTGGTGACAGCTCTGGCATGTGCTGCTGACTGGGTATTCATTCCAGAGATGCCCCCAGAGAAGGACTGGGAGGAGCATCTGTGCAGACGATTGACTCAGGTAAATTTGAGGTTTTATTTACAACAATTCCTAAAAATACTGTGAACTATTATCTTCTTTTTCTCTTAGCAAAGGAATCTTGGCAACCGTTTGCATATTATCATCGTAGCAGAAGGTGCAATAGACCTCAATGGTGAGCCCATCACCTGTGAGTATGTCAGACAGGTCAGTAATATAATTTTTTACGATACATATTTTTGTTAGAAATATACATCTGTTCATGAATCCAAAACATTTTGGTTCAGTTGGTGACAAAAAAGCTTGGCTTCGACACCCGTACCACCATATTAGGCCATGTCCAGAGAGGAGGAACTCCCTCCGCCTTTGACAGAATCCTGGTATTTTTCATGACTTAAAATATTTACATAATATTTTTTTTGGGGGGTTATTGGTTTCTTTAAGTCTGCTCTGTGATCAATCAGGCCAGCAGGATGGGTATGCAGGCAGTGATGGCTCTGTTAGAAGCCACACCTGATACTCCTGCAAGTGTGGTCAGCTTGTCGGGAAACATGGCTGTCAGACTGCCTCTGATGGAATGTGTGCAAGTGGTATGTCGCACAAAATATTTACACAACAAGTGTGAGATGAAGCATCTGGGTGCATAACAATGTTCTCGGACATTTTTAGACAAAGGATGTCACCAAAGCAATGGCTGAAAAAAGGTTTGACGATGCAGTGAACCTTAGGGGAAGGTGAGTCATCCGTTTTTATGCTTCCACATTTGGAAAATGTTCAATATTGCATTTACTTTTGAACGTCCATACATTTCTGCAACCTTTTGAGAATAGGAGCTTCGAGCACAACTGGAATGCCTACAAAATGCTGTCGCACATTCATCCTCCAGATACAAAGGCAAGATGTGATTTTTATATGACCCACTTGAGACTGCATGTCTGACAAATGTTTCTGTGAATTTCCACCCACCAGAGCAATGTCAACATAGCCGTTTTAAATGTGGGAGCACCGTGCGCTGGAATGAATGCTGCAGTTCGTTCCGTCGTCAGAACTGGCCTCCTCCAAGGTCACCAGATGCTGGCCGTGCATGATGGATTTGACGGTTTAGCCCATGGCCAGGTAATTTTACGTTACACTCCTATAGTGTTATGAATGCATTACCTAAACACAATACAAGATATATTTCAGGTGATAATTTCAGCTAATGTGCTTTCCCTACGTAGATCGAGCCTATTGGTTGGACTGGAGTGGCCGGGTGGATTGGAAAGGGTGGCTCGCTCCTCGGTACTAAGAGGTGAGACGGTTCCAAAACTTACATGTTGAATACACAGCCCTGATTACTCCCTTTTTTTGTGAAGATCCCTGCCAAGTAAGTTCATCAAGGAGATAAGCCAGAACATCTCAAAGTTCAACATTCACGGAATCGTCCTTGTCGGCGGCTTTGAGGTAGGTTGAGCAGTGTTTTTATTTCTACTAAATGCTGCCTGTAATGAACCATAAAAGATAGAAACAACTTGTGTGTAATAATAAAAGTTCATTTTCACACGTTTTGTTCTCCACATAGGCATTTGTTGGGGGACTGGAGATGGTGGAGGCCAGACAGAACTATGAGGAATTTTGTATCCCTTTTGTCATCATTCCTGCTACCGTCTCCAACAATGTTCCTGGTTCCGCCTTCAGTATAGGAGCGGACACTGCTCTTAACACCATAACCTCGGTCTACATTTTTTTTCCTCCTCACATAAAAACTGCCAGCAAACATTTAACAATGTTATAATGTCCCTCTTCTTTTCATATTTATTTCTTCTAGTCATGTGACCTGATCAAGCAATCGGCAGCCGGTACCAAGCGAAGAGTGTTCATTGTTGAGACCATGGGAGGATATTGCGGATACCTGGCAACCATGGCCGGCTTAGCAGCTGGAGCTGATAATGCGTATATCTTTGAGGAGCCTTTTGGAATTAAGGATCTGAAGGTCTGAGTAGAAGGAATATATAATATATAGTATAAAAATAAAACATCATGACGATCAGGAAAAAAAGACATTTAGTCTTGCGAATTACAGTAAGTCATTTTTATTTCTCAACTTGCTCATAGATGAATGTGGAGCATCTGACGGAGAAGATGAAGACAACAGTAAAGAGAGGACTTGTCCTGAGGTTTGAATGAAATCCCAACAAATCCCTTCTTCAAAGGGTTTACTGTCCCTTTTTTCCTCAGAAATGAGAAATGCAATGAAAACTACACCACGGATGTTCTCTTCAATCTGTACTCTGAAGAAGGAAAGGGTATATTTGACTGTAGGAAGAATGTTCTTGGACATATGCAGCAGATATGGCATTCTTTGTTTATTGTCAATTTATGAGTACAGCAAAAACGGTTGTTTGTGTTTTAGGGTGGAACGCCCAGCCCCTTTGATAGGAATTTTGCCACCAAGATGGGCATCAAGTCTATCCTTTGGTTGACGGAAAAAGTGAAGGAACACTCCCGACATGGTGAGGACTGAAAGACAAAATGCTAAAAAGAAGGATTGGTGCTTGATGTTGTAATATGTGAGTGAAACTTCAAATCTCCAGGTCGAATCTTCGCCAATTCTCACGATACCGCATGCGTGTTGGGAATGAAGAAGAGGTCTTTGATTTTCCAGTCTCTGACGGAGCTGAAAGAACACGTTGATTTCGAGTAAGACATTTTATTGTTTCAGTTTAAATACTGAACATGGATTTTCTATTTTTTACTTTTTTATTTTTCCGCAGACATCGTATTCCGAAAGAACAATGGTGGATGAGGCTGAGGCCCGTCTTAAAAATCCTGGCCAAGTATGACACCCGCCTGGACACTTCCAACATGGCTGAAATGGAGCATGTCATGCAAAAGAAAAGTTCATAAGTAGTTTTTGCATGTAGTAGTTATTCATGCCATTAGAATTCTACGTGACTCCTGTGTTGGCTGTAGCTCTCAAAAGCTGCGGCTTAAAAAAACATAATGATGAAATGAAAATAAAGAGAGCAATAAATTATCTAAAAGACATTGTTGCATTTTATTGAAAGCAGCCAGCAAAAGCAACTTGTTACCCAACCGTCTGTGTTTCCATTAACTTTGGATGATAAGGGTTTACATCAAAATAAGTAATTATATTTGTTAGAAAATGTGCACGGTAATACAACGCATTTCTGATCTACTGAGATGTTTGAGCAACATTTGCAAAGTGAACATTTAAATGCTCAGAACAATTTCCAAGCCTAAAATAAAAAGAAATATTGTGATGACTCTGACATAACAGTAACGAAAACATGACAAAAATATATAAAATATATAAAAATAGATTTCAATATTTTATTATGAATAGATGCAAGTACAGATGTGCTGACCACCTAATAATTATTTTAGTTCATTAAATTTACAATTATTGTTATACATCATTGCATAAAATTAAGCAAGAATTTAGAGCATAAATGAGTGCTAAAATTGGCCACATAAAAGTAATGTAAGACGTATTGTGCGTGCTGACGAAAACAAATACGGAAAAACTACACTACCCATGATACCTTGTACTTTCGGGTAAGGCGGGTAAACTTTTTGATTGGTTAACAAGTGCTTTTCAAATAGAGTGAGCGGTAGCTGTTGATGGTTTCGCCTCCTTTGGACGTGTTCGCTGCTGATCTGCGTAAGTATAAATACCAATATATATTTTGATATAATTTAAATACTACTGCTATTACTGCCAAGGATTTCCACTCGAAATAAGTTACTGTCTGCTACATCGTTTCTCAAAGTTACTCAGTTACGTACGTAGCGTCGTGTTCTTCGGTGTCGTCTGATCGTTAGCTTAAAAAATGTATTCAATGTGGTTAACATGTTTTTCTCCAGCTATCTTCAGACGTCATGAAGTGTTTGGCCGTCGACGACTTGATCAACCGGACAGCTTCGTTGAGCGGGGCACTGCTGTTATGTCAAGAGCTCGAGGTTTGCATGATAAACTTTTTCAAAGTGAGGCTACAGTTTGACGTCGATGGACGAGTCATTAACGTTTAAGCTCATTTGCTGTTAGAAAATCGCGTTATTTTATCGTCTGGGTGAATTTGAATGTTGAACATGGTGATGTTTGGAATCTTTCTCAACATGTGATTTGAACTTTACTTAATAAATCTTTGTTTTGCAGAGACTTGCCAAGCGTGTACCACTTTATGGTGGCACGCTATGTGATAGGGTCATCAGAGCCTGTAACCATCAATTAGGGCTTAAAACGCTGGAGTTTGATCACGTAAGCCAATTGGTAACGCTTGTGGAGCTTGCCGTTCATGGCTATGATGTCTATTCCCGCAACCAAAGCAGTCCACTATACATGGAAAAGATCATTTTCCATGTTGTCAACAACCTAAGCTCTCTTCAAGTCCACACTCTCTGCAGCCGTATCGCTGCATTGCTTTATACCAGGCTGACCTCAAAATCACAGGTTTGACTTTGTACTATGATTCATTTATTTTTTGTATTTTCTATTACATACGTCCTCCAATAACGCTTGTTATTCTACATTGTCTTTAGGATGAGCACTATTATGTTCTTGCGCGGAGCTGCTTCTCCGTTTTGTGGAACAGTCTCTCTGCTGCCATGGATCAGAAGGTCCTCAGTCCCCAAGACAAACTTCGTTGCCAGTTCCAAGCCCTCAACTTCCGTCTGTTGTTGGACACAGAAACTCCTAATCTTTCTAAAGCTCCTGCATACATAGCGAGCGCCATCTTTGAATTTGCAAAAAGTCGTGAAGCACTGAATGAAAAGGATGCCTCATTTGTTCTCAACGAAATGCACGCTCTTTTCTCCAGATGGAGTGGTAGTCAAGATTGCAAGATCGATGGCTCTATGCCATCTATTGATACAACAAGCATTTACACACTTCTTGAAATGGTGCTTGTCATAATCAAGATGCTGTGTAAAGCTGGGTATCATAATTTGGCTTCCACCTTTCTGAATGAAATGGAAGTTAAGGTGAGGAAATATGCTGACTGTCGTGTTGCAGCTCTGGAGCTCGGGAAACAGGCAGTTGAAATCCACTCTGTGGGGACACCTGCTGAGTGTAGTGATAAGTTCTTGAGAGCGTGTGCCAGGACCTTGAGGTCTCTTCCATCGAAGTTGGGTGAACGTGAAGCTCATTCTGTCCTGGAAGGATGTCAACTGGTGATGTGGGTTGTGGAAAATTGCCATAAGAAGGGATTTAGTAGCCCTGTGCTGCTGGCTTGGTTTTCCTTTCTTGAGGAGCACCAAGACCTGATCAAGAGGATCCTGGAGGTTGGTGCTCTTTAAATATTTACTACTTTCCTGTCGTTAGCTCTGCTCAAAAGCACTTCAATCTATTTGTTTTGTCTTGCTTTTATTTGTAGAGCTCAATATTACAAAGTGAGCGCAGCAGTCTGCAGCAGAGCCTCTGCATCAGTATTCTCAAAGGCTTTGGATTTGCCAATAAGAGCTTGTTAGAGTCCCAGGTGAAGTCCCACCACCACCATACATGATGTTTAAATAAGATTCATGTAATGTATGTATATATTTTTTTTTCTGTCATTATGTTTGTTAGCTGGATGACAGTGAGACTCTGGCCAGAGTGCTTCTCTATTGCCAAGCCACAGCTGGACACATGATGACTGAAATGTGCAAACTGCCAGATGAAGACTTTGTCGCCCAAGCAGGTGCTTAGGAGCTGTGTTTGGGGGGGAAAAGAAGAAAATAAATTTTTAATTGACTTTTAGGAGCATCATAGTACATTGTTTCCTTGTTGTGTCTGTGTAGTGGCTGAGGTGAGCAACTTAGGCTGTGGCTTGTATAATCGTCGTCTGTATGATCAGGCCTTCACGCTTCTTGAGCTCCTGTGTCGCGATCTGAGCAAGAACTGTCCTGTTTCGCTCTCTACTGCTCGGGTAAGCTTTGCCACTGTGCTCAATCTCTTTAATGAAGACAGTAATGGAATGTCTTTTGACTTTTCCCCCCAGTTGAACCGACCCTTCATGCTAGCTGTGCAGTCTTCCCGGCGAGCGGGGCACCTGGAACGAGCGCTGGAGTGGGTCATCCTGTGGCTGAAGGTCTTGGGGAATAAAATGGCTTTGCATATGACGGAGCCGATCTCTTTGTGGGTGAAAACCAAGATCGACGCCGCTCGTAACTCTGAAGAGGACATCCGACTCAGGTTCTAATAGTTCAATCTTTTCCGTGGAGTTGATATTTTCTTTGACGGTGTTGATTGTAATCTCCTAGGACGATACGTGATGGTTTTGGTCACGAGGTTCCCGATGAAAGAATAATGCTTTGCCTTTTGGATGAGGAGTTGCGTGCTTATAAGGAGGAAGCAGGCGACACCTCACAGGAGCGCTACAACACTCTTTGCGATCTGCTGGACATCTGTCATGAGGAGAGCGCTCACAACCACCTGCGTGCTGTCTATCTCTGCGAAATGGCCCAGGTTGTTTGTTTTAAGGACTTCAGTGAACAGACTGATTGGTGAGAGCTTCCGTTCAATGTCTGAGGACACTTAACGAGCCGAGTCTCTTGTGATGACATTTGCGTATGCTCCGTTTAACAGTGCGGCTGTTGATTTCGCCCATGAAGCTTTACGGCTCCTGGAAGAAGAAATGGAGACTCCTGAAAACACAAACCAACTGAAGGACAACAAGGCTCAAGCTTTGCTCTGGATTTTTATCTGCACTCTTGAGAAGAATCTCGAGGAGGTGCGCATGGCCCGAGTTACTAAGTTTAAAGTTTGTGTGTTGGATTTTCTCACACAAAAGTTGTGTTGTGATGTTCTTTCTTGCTAGGCAATCGAAAGAGACATCAAGCTTCGGCAGATGCGTGAGCAGACTCCCTCTGTGGAAAATCCAGTAGGGACCAATGATTTTGATTATGAAGACAAGCAGCAGAATGAGAACAACATTTTGGTATACGATGGTCTGAAATTCAGCCTGTCTGCTCAGAACAGTACGTATTTTTAAATGTGATTTCAATTGCAATTTGGAGCCCTTTGCCATTATGTACATACAATTTGTGAAATTTGATTCTTATCATTCTTATTGTTATGACAATTTTGTTTTTGTTCCACAGAGTTTTGCCAACCTTTGGAAAGAGCGCTGACTGAGTGGGCTACTCTTGTGCGGACACCAGTTTTGCCTTCCGTCAGAAATCCTAAACAGACATCAGATTCTATTGCGATGACTGCAGCTCTCTTCCAACTCATGGGAAAGGTAAGAAGTGCATTTCCAAAGAGACTTTACCCATTTTAAATAAGTCAGTCTGACTTAGTTATATATAATCTATTCTGTTTGCTTTTGTTGATCAATTTTACGTGCTGCATTTCTCCATTTTAGCCTCTTAAAGCTTTGGAAGTATATCAACTTGCTATTGAACTTTCCCGCCAACTTGGTGACACTCAAGGATGCGCATATGCCCTCTGTCAGTCGGCCAGCCTCCTCTTGGAAATGGGCTCCTCTGAACTGGCTTTGGTAATGCCATTTTTCTTAAAAAAAAAAAGTTCAAAGCACATTAAACGTCAAGGTCATTTTTGAATTGATCAGAAATTACTTGTGTTTACAGATTCAAACTGAACAAGCAGAAAAAATGGTGACGACTGATGCAAGCACAGAAGAACCCTTCATTCTCTCGCTGGTCATCATTTTGCTGAAATCTCGATGCTGCTATAGTACTGGACAGGTAAATAACAGTAGCCCAGCTGCAGTTCCCATATCTGAAGTTTTAGAGATATGAAATATGTTCTTTTTAGGTTATTATTTTGAACTTATTAGTATTTCCTTTTTCACAGGTGGATCGTGGGGTTTCTTATCTGTGTGACGTGCTTAAAGAGACCAATGAGCAGAAACGTTCCAAGGGCTGGTATATGTTGCGAGCTCAAGCACTCCAGACTTGCAGCTCCTATTTCAGTTTAGACACGGCTTCCCTGCCACCAACCCAGCGGAGCCGCATTTCACAACATGGTAAGTTAGTTCGTTTCTGCTTTCATCATAGCCATTTAAACAATGATGATTTCTGTTTTTGGATCTCAGGTTTTAAAAGCCCAGATACTGCTTTGGGTGAAAGTCTGAAGCTTCTCAGCGGCCTGCTGGTCACTTTTGTGGGAAAAGGCTTGTATGGGAGTCCTGGAAATGCTGCCGACGTACGCTTCATCAACACAGGCATGTTAAATAACAATAATGATCAACATTTTTTAGTTTTGGGCCATTATGACTCTTCTCTTGATCTACGACAGGAAATAATCTTATGTTTAAATGGCGGCTGCTTTCGGAACTGTTGAACTGCTCAATGAAAGTCATTGTGATGAGAACCAGCTGCGGTGCCATCAGTGATGCTCGGCTGCAGTGTCGAGAAGCCCTGAAACTGGCCATCAAGTTGCAAGCACTGAGCCAGTAAGTTCATGCACTTAGTTACTAGGATTGTGTAGTTCTTCCATAACCTTGGTACATTTCATTTTCATTCTCTTAGATGTGCTGAGCTGTTGGTGGTGAAAGCTGAGTTGGAACTAAAGCAAGGAGAGACAGCAGAAAGTGGATTTGATTTAGACAAAGTCAAGAACCTTCTGGAAGTGTACACAGGTTCGCACAAATTAGTAGCTACTTTTAATGGCGAGAATCGGGCACCAGAATCAGTTCCCCGGTGCCTTTTATTTGATGTTGAGTTTCAAATGAGCTTTGTCTGTTCAGATTTTTCAGATCCAAAGTCCAAGTTGGAGGTTAAAATCAAGCCAAGAAAAGGTCGGCCGTCGCAGAAATCTCGTCTATTTCCTGTGATGGAGGATGATGACCTGAAGGACATCCTGAGTACAAGGTGGACTCTCAAAGAGCCAGTTGTGAGGGATGAAAGTAGCTCGCCACCGCTCAAGACCAAACCACGTCGTTGGCTCTCCTGCCTGACGCACAAACCAACCTGCCAGTGCCCTTGCTGCTCGGAGCCCTTCCTAGGACGAGTCACCGCCCGCTGGGCTGCCGGACAGGCCGATATGGTTCTCCAGCTTGACCCTTCTGAAGCCGAAAATGCTTTTAAACTTTACTGGGCGGCATTGGCTCGTTGCAAGACAGTCACTGCCAAACTTGAGGCTAAATTGACTGAATTCATGCCACAGCAGAGCCCCACAAAGGCCTTGCTTATGCATGATGTGATGGGCCGTGCGTACCTTCACATGGCTGTTTCTGGCCTTGAAGCCAGACAAAGTAAGGTTTGCAGCATATGGAAAGTACTGGAAACTGGTTTAGCTTTGGTTGATTCTGTGCAATCCCCGGAACTCAGAGCTGTGAAAGCAGGTCTCATGGTAACCAAAGCCATTGGACTATTGGTTACCTTATCTACAAAAAAAGGATGCAAGCTGGAGGAACTTTTCTCAAATGTGTGGACGTGGAAGGCACCAAAACAATTGAAAGTTTTGAAATTGCAGCAAAGCTCACTCAAGCAGCCTGAAGGTTTACCTAAGTCTGAAAAAAAGAAGACAAAGGTCAAGGCCTCGCAGATAAATTTCCAATTCCCAAGCTACACAGCCAAAGGGAAAAGCCTGGGTCCCATGACTCCAGTTATTCCGATGAGTCCGTTTCCCAAGACCCCAGTCGTCAAGTCCAAGTTTTCTGCAAAGGAGCTTAGCGTTTTTGACTTCAGCACCGTGGCCTGTACTCCAATAAAGAAAGATAAAGCACCGGCCTCAGTGCAGAGTGCGCAGAAAACTGCGCCCAAAATGGAGTTTCAGGTGTTTGATCAGTTCCTACCCACTCAAGACAAAGTTAAGCCCGTACCTGCTGCTCCAAGACGCACCAAGAAATCTCGATTCAAGGTGGGTATCAAATTAGAGGACTAAATTAAGAACGAGACTAATAATTACTTGAACTGTCTTAATTCAGGTGGAGTTTAGTGATGACAGTGACGCAGAGTATAACCCTCGGGAAGTACCGGATGAAAAACTATCCAAAAAGAAAAACACCGCAAGACAAGCTACATGCAAAGATAAAGCTGCCTCTGCTACGAAGATCCAACCGACAAGGCAGGCGAAGAAGAAGAGCTGCGCACTGCCTCAGAGCACCTCGTCCGAAGATGAAACTCCCGCGTGTCGAGCGTCCTCAACAAGACGTGGACGAGCCAGAAAGGTGTCTGCCAAGGAGTTGGCGTTCGAGGAGGAGCCAGAAAAAATGAGGGCCATTGAGGAGGAAACGAATGAAATTCTAGACATGAGCATTGAGTATTTAAGGACGTCGGACAAAGAGGCAAAAGACTCTGCTGCTTCAGGTAAGATGTTCAACTGCTGCACTGTCATGCGAGCAATGCCTTTTAACTTTGTTTGCGCTTTTCGTCTTTAAAGAGACAAATTTTGTTGAGGTGTTGCGGAGGGAGTTGTGTTGCGATTTGGAGGGGAATGACTTGTTTACTAAGAAATGTGGACGTCAAGCAAGAGGTCCTCAAACCCCTCTTCCTTATCCGGACCTCACACCGGGTAAGGTTTTAGAGATTCTGACAATCCCTGAAATACCAATAAAAAGTGTTTCGCCATCTGATTGATTGATTTTTGTTTTGTTTTGGGTCAGACAATGTTTCATTTGAAGATATTCAGGTGTTACTCCGCTCAGCTTGGCTGGCTCTTCAGCACTTCCCCCCTCCCACCATATTTCCAAACCTGTGTGGCCTTCTGGCATTATCGACGGGGCAGCAGGATCCCGTAACTACAGCAATGCTTCATTCCCAGTCTTTGGGCATCACAAGCCGGCATCGCACCATCAGGCACCTCGCCAGCTCTCTCAAGTAAGTGCATTCGCCGTGTGCTGTAACGTTTGATGTTCTGTAGGCAAGTGTGCTTTCTAAGTTGGTTATTTGTTGTGTGTTTTTTCATAGGAGGCTAAAAAAAACATCCGGCGAGCTAGCAGATCAAATGGACAGCTTAAGTCTCAACGAGTCGAGTACCACGACGGAACAGAGGTTGTCTCGGTTGGAGGACATCTTTTCCTTTCCAACATCTGATGGTTCAGCCTTCCCTCAGAGCCACTGTCAAGAGTTGATTCAGCAACTCCAACAACTTCCTTCAGGTAACATGGGGGTGATGTTCCGATTTACTGGAACCTCTTTCATGACTGTGAGGGTATAAGCAAAATGGTTCCACATGTTTCTTTCTCTTTGCCACAGGCGTGACTGTGTGTGTGATGTCAGTGGTTGGAGTCAGATCTCACGAAATGGGGGACAGCATCCTTCTGTCCCGTCTTGAAAAGGGCTCGGCTCCTGTGACTGTACACATCCCCACGTCCACAGAGCCGGTAAGCATGATAAAACATAGTTGCAGGGGGATTGTAAATTAGAAAACAAAATCAAGTCGATCTCAGAGCCAAAGGAAAACGTTTAACTTTTCTTTTCACAATTCTCTTCTGATTTACAGCGCTCTATTAGATGGCTGGTCCAGGAGATGGATAGTATTCTGGTGGATCAAAAGGCTCTGAGCAGTGTGTCGAACAAAGATCAGTGGTGGGAGGGCCGCAGGGCACTCAACTCTCGAGTTGAGGTAAGGAACAAGGGCACTGCTGCTGCAAAGGCTGTGATGTAATAGTCGCTCCAAATGTGAACATTTTTATTTTTTACTTGGATAACAAAGGTGTCAGTTAACGTGTTTTTTTTTTTATTATATACGTATGTGTTTTAGTGTTTACTGAAAGACATGGAGAAATTGTTGGGCTGCTGGAAGAGCCTCCTTCTGCCTCTTTCATCGGATCCCAAGCTCTCCGCAAAGGCCCAGCACCTTTGCAAGACTTTGTGCGCCAAGGGAGTGACAGCCAGTGAAGAAATGTTAAAGGTTTGTGGTGTTTTCTTTTTCTGCATCGCCAAAGCACCCAGGTAAATATATTGCCTTGTGTGTAGGTTCTCCTTTCAGCAGTCCCTCGACTGTCCCCAAAAGAATTGAAAAGTTTTGCTCTTGGAGTTTGTCCCGAATGGGATGACAATTGTGAGCAGCTTCTCCAATCGGCTGATTTGCATTTTGCTGACAAAGAGGAGCCTTGTGGTCATGTGGTTCTCATTCTGGACAAGGTACTAAAATTGAGCTGTTATTTGTCACGTGGAACAATGTGTCTGACCTCTGACTGGATCATCCTGTATGCCAAACTGTCTTGTCCTCTACAGTACCTTCAGAAGCTGCCCTGGGAAAGCATCTCCACCTTGAAGTTCCGTTCCATGAGCCGCATGCCGTCCCTGCAGTCATTAATTGGACTGAGTATTCAGAAAGAGGTATGATTTTTATCCCAATAACTGATAAATTGTGATACATTGTGCGAAATCTGTCATCGGGATAATATCGTTATCCTTCTTCAGAATGACCCTCAGTCTATCTTGAAGCACGGTGTGGACCCAAAGAATACATTTTATATTTTGGACCCTGATGGCAATTTACAAAACTCAAAGAAAGAATTTCAAGAGTGGTTCAGTAGGTGAGTCCATCCATCCATCCATCCATCCATCCATCCATCCATCCATCCATCCATCCATCCATCCATCCATCCATCCATCCATCCATCCATCCATCCATCCATCCATCCATCCACTCTTAAAAACAATACATTTGAAAGACTTTTCCTCACTTTCTACTTTTTTGTCTTTAATTTTAGTGAACCGGATTGGGATGGTGTGTGTGGACATGCTCCTGAAGCGGGACAGCTGGAAGAAGCTGTTGCAGCTAAGGATCTATACATGTACGTTTGTGAGAATCTAATAATTGTTGGACAACCTACAAGAATAAAATATGCCACTAGTGTATATCGTAATCTGAGTTGGAATAACCTTGGTTTTCCCTCCTTGTTCTGTGTCCATCCCTTTGGACTCTTCAGTTATTTGGGCCATGGTGCAGGGGCACGTTTCCTTGACAGCCATGCGGTCCTGATGCGACCAATGAAAGCCGCCTCCCTACTGCTCGGCTGCAGCAGTGCTGCTCTGGCTGTGCGGGGCGATCAGGAGGGACAAGGAATCATCCTCAGTTATCTCATAGCAGGCTGGTGAGAAAAGTTTGCATTTTTTTTTTTTTTTTTTAAATAAATACATTAAAATTTTACATCGAATTGTAGAAAATTACAAAGTGATGTGAGTAATGCATGGTTTATTCAGTTGTAGAGCACAAGATTTCAGTGCACTATATCATTTGCTGTATTTGTCTTGACTATTGTTTTTTTTTTTTTTTTCCTCCTCCGTTTCTCACCCGCATAGCCCCTTTGTTTTGGGAAACCTGTGGGATGTAACTGATCGGGATATTGATCGCTTCACCAAAGCTCTGCTGAAATCCTGGTTATCATCAGAGTCCGGAAGTGCCTTGCTGGATTATATGGGCCCTTCACGCCAGGCCACTTACCTGCAATATCTCATAGGAGCCGCACCGGTGGTCTATGGTTTACCAATTCACATGCGGTAATGGAGGCCAGTCAGCTGCTAACAGAATGACATACTCATATTCTACACTGCAGTATTTTTATTTTTTTTTGGTCTTTCATTTTGAGGTTTTTGAACTTGCAATTTAACTGAAGATTTTAATTGTAAAAATCTGCATTTTACTCTCAAATACAACACCTCTTTTTGAATTGTGATTTTTGAGTAAAATGTTTAAATAAATGTTCACTTGAATTTTTTTGATTGAGTCGTCCCTATTTAATCGTGATTACTGTCATTAAAGTCTGCATTTGATTTTACATGCTGAACAAATGAGTTTTAACTATTTTGTCACGGCTGCAATATAAATTTATTATACAGATGTAGTGCCAATTTACAAATTGATTGATTTGAATTCATATCACAACAGTTTGAAAGCCACAGCAAGTCGAGCGAGTTTCTAATAACTTGAGCTGCATGCATTCTAACGCCCACTAGGAGGCGTCTGCTAACGGAAACGAACACGCCACTTTTCTTGAACCGGAAGCAATCCCTGGCGTCACACTCCCCGGGTTCCCAACATGGCGATCAATCTTGCGGACCTATCGCTCCCTCAGCTTGAGGGACTGAAAAGTCAATTAGACCAGGCAAGTTTACTTTTGTGTATTATTATTGTGTTTATAATACAATATTTTGTTGTATTGATGGTAATAGAACTGAATACACCGTGGGAGAGTTTTGTTTAATGTAGCATGCCCAGGCACTGATGTATCCCTCCACCCCTCCCTACGTTTAAGACTATTTAAAGATAAGGCGTGCTAGCTCACACACATTTGTAAATTAATGCAAATCTGCATAATCTAAATTAGGCAGATCACATGCATGGCAGATCACAGACTTTTGGACAATTAACAAATTAACGTAAATGCATGTCTAAACGTATATAGTTGCGGGACAGTACTGACACTTGTGCGAAATTTTGTCTTGCAGGAGGTCGAGTTCCTGACGTCTTCAATAAGCCAGCTCAAAGTTGTCCAGGCTAAATATGTTGACGCAAAAGATAATTTGAATTCCTTAAACAAAAAAAATGAAGGTGGGTGGAATAGGTTTTTAGATTCTGTGCATTTAGCCAAGGTTGATGAAACTGTCTCTCTCCTCACGTAGGCAAGGAATTACTCGTCCCACTCACAAGTTCTGTATCCTTGAATTGTATTCATCACCAGTATGATTGTATTTTTATCTGATTTATAGTTTGCCATAGATGAGACCTTTTTTGTGCCAAACACAGATACATAGTTTTATTATTAGCATGTTTTCCAAACTGAATGTGTCTTTCCTATACATATAAATTGGAAAGAAAATCCAGAAAATGTTATGTGGGTTACATTTTCCTGTTACAGTTTACAATGTATTTCATATTCTGTCTCAGTCAGCCATTGTCCTTAATTTAACGTATTCTAGATGTATGTGCCTGGAACATTAAATGACGTGGAGCATGTTTTAGTCGATGTGGGAACAGGATATTATGTTGAAAAGGTAAGTAGGTGTTTTAATGTATTCCGTTATATTCTGCTTTATGTCGGGATTATTCATTGTTAAATCTAATTCAAAAATGCAAACCTCAAGTGCAATCTTTGGCTTTCTTGTAGAATGTACCAGATTCCAAGGCATTCTTCAAACGAAAACTAGATTTCCTGACAAAGCAGATTGAGAAAATTCAGCCCGCCCTTCAAGAAAAACATGCCATGAAACAAGGTAACGGTCATCACAAATGTAAAAGCAAATAACAATCTCGCATTTTAACTTGTTGCTGACAAGATGTCATTTTTTGCTTTCTTGTAGCTGTCATTGAAGTCATGAATGTGAAGATCCAACAGCTACAACAGAGTAAACAGGCTTCCAGCACCAAGGCTTAATCGTGACAACACTTAAATGAATGCTTTTTGTGTGTGTGAAAAAGAACTGTAAAATGTCCTGCACTGACCTTTATACAATCTCTTCTTGCATAATTTGGAAATAAAGGGTTAGTCAATATTAATGTGTTGTGACCCATTTGTAAGTAGCCCTAGCACAGTGATGTACAGCCTTATTGTTGAAAACCGTGTTTGCCTAAAAACACGAGCATCGAGAATAAAAAAAAAAATCCATTTGATCTGAGGAAAACAAACAAAAAAGCTCATATGTAATGTTTTTTAAAGGATGTTTTGTTTTGCTCCTGGTTTAAAGTGGTTTAAATGCTACTGAAACAAAATAAACACAATAAGATGTCAGTTCAGTCATGATTAGCCTATCAGCATTTAGCTTGTTGCAAAGCAGCGTCCAGTGATTTTATTTCTCAGTGTGAGCAAGTTAGTAATAAAGGGAAATGTGCTTTTGGGAGTTTGCAAACATATTTTTAAGGTTGTGTTAAACTTATAATCATATTAATATCTAGTATTGGAGTGCTCGTGTGGATTGGTGGGGGCCGAGGAATGTGCAGGCAAACTGCATGAACTTGTTTTCTTCGAAGTGTTGTGGAATAGGCCCGGATAGGGAGTACCGGAGGAGATCATCTCAAGGTCGGTGAGGAACGAGAACAACAGCACGTCTATGAGACCGGCCTTTGAGGGGAAAACCCAACCGTCTGACCTCAGCGACACCTGGACCGGGGAGGAGATGGCCATCGACCAATCATCTCACAATATTTTGCATGCTTTAATATTCATATTGTGTTTCTTTAAAACTGGGCAACCCGGAAGAATGTGTCGTCTTTTGGTGGTCACAAAAACGCACGAGTTTTAGTGTGAGGGACCCGGGACCCAGGCCTGTATTAGTGCGCTTTGTCAGGAATAAATAATTGGTAAATTTGGTCTAATTGATCTACTGGTCTTCTCTTTGACAGAACGAACTCGCAAAATTGTTAGGTGCGCCAGTGTGTGGATTAGGACATAGCAATTTATGTGTTAAGTGTTGATCGCAATTTGGAGTCAGATCAATAACTAGAATCCGTAACCTAACAGTAAAAACTAGAAATAGTAGTTTTTTTGTAATGTTGTCAAAACAGTTGCAATGATATACATTTCAGAGTTTGTACTTTTCCTGTTGTCCTCCCAATACAAGTAGGCTACTTCTACTTTTAGTACAAATGGAATATGAGGAGCACCACCTCTATGTATCAGCATGTCCCGCCCCCTCATTGTATTTTTTGCGTATTTTTGCTGATGAACAGTGACGCACCCACATTCTCCTTGGTAGAGGTAAATATGTAAAGTTGCGCAGCCTTTGAACAGCCGTGATGCGATTCAACGGAGGGGCTCAGTACTTGGTGACGTCGTAGCTGAAAGCACGCTTGATTGGTGGGGGTGTGACTAACTCGGAGTGTTTATCAGAGGGAGCACGTCTCGTCTTCAAGGTGAAGGCCTATTTTTTCTACTTGCGGGAAGAACAGAAGTGTTTGACGGAATACATAATCTCAGGCATCGGGAGCGAGTTAAGTATAATTTGGACTGTCCAGAAGTATTTGGTGATATATATGTTCAGCTGTCTTATATAAGTGTTGACGGGAAAGGTGCCTTTCCGTTACTGTGGAAAGTTGCACAAGGTGGCAGCAACAGGTTATTTATAGTGGAAAAAGATTTTCACGTGAAGTGTTTCATAATAAACACATTATGCTGCATTGGAGAAGAGTGGGAAGTCGGACTTTTCCGACTCCTAAGTGCAGTCGAACACCCATTTGAATTGGGAAGTCCGAGTTGCGAAGTCGGGAAAAAAAAAAAGAACTCGCAGTTCACCGAAAATTTCATTTGTAAGATGCAGGCATATCCAACTCAATGTTCAGAGGTGCAGGGTTTGATTCTGCATGTTCTCCCCGTGCCTGCATGGGTTTTCCTAAAACATACATGGGAGGCCGATCGACCACCCCAAATTGTCTCTAAGTATGATTGTGAGTGTGTGTGCCCTGTGAGTGGCTAGCGACCAGTTCAGAAAATTGATTAAATTAATTTACAATATTTGAAACATATTTAGCTTTATTACATTCATTTAGTTATTAAAAAATAACACCGCATTATATGTACCGACCGTATGAAGTTATATGGTGCAATTAATTAAATGCTATTAATGTTTCTGTATTTGTATTAAGAAAATAATGAACATTCGCCCTGAACTCTTAGCGGTCGGAAGTGGGAAAATCAGATGTTCCACTTTTCCTCGAATGCAGCATCATCTTTGGTCTGTAGATGTCGCTATGGAACCGAAGTGCCAGTGCGCCTCTGCGGAACCGTTGTACGTACTTACTTGCAAGCAGAGGACGACACGCACAGGGCATAGCTGTCACATGCTGCACGAAGAGTTCATCGAAGCCAATCGGTTCAAATGAAGATAACGTCATAAAATGGCAATTTCTTTTTGATTATATAACTAAGGTAGCCGTTCGTGTTACTAAAGTCGTAGTCTGAAGTGTATCGTGCTCGTGTTTGGGCTTGGCGTGTTACCGGGGAGACGGTAGTTGAGGAAAAAGCCGCACTCTAAAGAAGTGTGGTCGAGAGCCTCAATCGCAAGTCTCAAGGCACTCGGACGTTATTTTATAACCACAAACTGAAGCGGACGTCGTCTTATTATCTTACCCAAACATGGTAAGTTTTTTCTTTTTGGCCTAGCAAGGACGCTAGCTAACATGCAACAACCTGTTCCTCCTTTCTAATACATCACCCGCATCAACCACATTTAAAACTGCCAGACGGTTCTTGTAACTTGGTATCAACATTCATTGTTTGCTGACGTTTTTTTTTTTTTAATTGCGATGAATCTTTTAGAGATTTTGGTCGAGTCAAACGCCGGGTGCTTAACCTTTAAAAGGTGACCAACAAGTCACGGTCAACTAGTAAACAAGACAGTTAGCTAACCATGGCGGCTCTGTGTTGTTCGTGAGTCTCGGTAAACTGCGCCTTGAACAAATTGTCATTTGTGGACCGACTCTACTCTCGTAGTGTGTATGTTTATGACGACATGACCCCGGCAGAATAAGATTTTCTTCGAACTTTCGAGTTTGAATCCATGCGTTATGTGCAGTGTGTTACAGGCCTACACGTGACTTGCTGTGTTAGCTGTTATACAACTCAAGCTAGGTAGCGAGCTAAGTGGCTATCAAAGGCAGTTGAGATATGAAGGTTACGGTGTGCTATGGAAGTGGGATTAAGATCCGATCATTTGTTTCGAATTGAACCCGGGCCCTTTATGATATTTGCAGATAAATGTCCACTGGGCTTCACTTGAACGGCCTAGCGAAGTCATTTGGAGCCTTTTTTACGTCAGCGCCATGTGCTCCCACACTCTCCACAACAGCCGCGCACCGCGCTTTAAATAAGACGATGGCGTCTATTTGAGCCTCGTCTTTATTATAATGTCAATTAGAATAAATATAAAAATGATACAAATGCTTATTTGAGTGACGTATGCACACGCCCGTCTTGTAGTCAGGCTGGATGAAAGACTTGCGTGTTGAATGGAGCGTCTGATAGGCCGGCTGAACCGGCATGCGGAAACCAATGAGGCTCAGCTTTGTCACTGCGTAGTATGTGTGTGAACCAAACCGGATTTATTGGAGCTCAGGTTAATGAGCCTTTTCCTTTAGTAGTCGACGTGTCTCTTTACGTGGACGGCAGGTTCGGGATTTGGATCATGTCATTTTACTGAGGCTTGTTGTTAATTCGATAGCATTTGAATGGTATGTAGCGTTACGTCGGTGTATGTAATAGAAGAAAATTTGTTTTTTTAATCTTGACTTTGTGCAACACAATGTTTTTGAGTAATCAAACGTTTCTGTTTTAAGATTCATATATTTTTCATACAAATGCAGCTAACAATTATACAGAATTGCATGAGTTAACAGCTGCAGGGAGTGAAGTGCTTGATGTTTAGCAGTAGATTTTTATACTGGCAGTGTTAGGATGCAGTTTGGTCATAAAAATGCACTGGAGTCATATTTTTTAAATTGACATCAAATTTAGACTGGATTTTTCTCATGATTGGTTTCACGATCACCTTCATCACAAAGTGCATGTCTTTTGCTAATGTAGGTCACCACCAAGGAAACCGTTCTGAACCCCAATGCCAAAGTGTGGCAGGAGATTCCTGCCCACCAGAATGATATCTCGGAGGGGACAGACAATTCTTCTTGGCTGCAGACCTATCCTCACAACGCTGTCATGACTGAAGGTATGAGCTACCTTATAGTCTTTCAAGTTTAGCTCCCCCACAGAACAAATGTCGTGCTTTTATTTACCATAAAAAGCTAATTTAAGTTTTTTGCATTTGTAAGAAATGTTGATCTAGCCTGTCTCTCATCTCCTTTCAGAGTACCCTGATGTTCTCTCTTTTGGGGGAAAAGGATGCGATTCTGACTTTGCTGATAACACTGACTACGCCTGTGTGCCTCCAGAGGGCATTGTGAATGATACTGACCCCTTTGCTGTAGGGTATTTAGCCCTTAACCCCCAAAGCGAGTCAATTGTTGGTGAAACTAAAGAACAAACAATGTCTGAGAGTCTCAGGGAGTCCTTGAAGAAAAAACTGGAGTTCTACTTTTCAAGGTGGGTTGTGTGACTGCATAGTCACAAATTAAATGGATCTAATTCTTCTCCTGGATCGTACTCCGAAACATTTTTTTCCCCTCCAGGGAGAACTTAGCAATTGACCAGTACCTGATATCAGAGATGGATAGTGAGCAGTTTATTCCAATCTGGACCATAGCGTGCATGGAGGACATCAAAGCCCTCACGAATGACATGGATCTCATCGTGGATGTACTGCGAGGTACCCGTTTTATATCAAAAGCAGTGCTTGGTTCACTTTGGTCAATTATTAACTGACGCTTGCATCACTGATTGTTGAACAAAGTATGTCAGCGGTTGCTTCAGATGAGGTTTTCAACTTTTCTCTCTCTGACAGAATTGCCACTGGTTCACGTCGATGAAGCCGGAGAGAAAGTTCGTCCAAATCACAGTCGCTCAATTATTATTCTGCGAGAGGTTCCAGAAACTACACCAGTAGAGGTAAAGATGACACCCATTGCAAAAAAGGATCATTTGATACTTAACATATTTTTAGGATATTATTTTGCCTCGGTCAATATTTGTTCTGGGAAAAAGTCGGTGAAGATGTGACTAGAGCCGTAAAACGTGTTTTGCAACTGTTGCAGGAGGTGGAGGCTCTCTTTAAAAGTGAAGAGTGCCCAAAAATGATAAGTGCCGAATTTGCCCACAATAGCAACTGGTACATAACGTTCCAGTCAGATCTGGATGCACTAAAGGTATGCAATTGCATTTTCAATTTCAAATTGGACTTTATTCAACTTGTGTTAAGTGCAAGAATCCTTTCTGTTCTCAGGCTTACAGATATTTACGGGAGGAAGTGAAAGTGTTTCAGGGCAAGCCAATAATGGTAAGTCGATAAGCAAATAGATCTTATTGCTCCTGGCAAAAGTGTTTTGACATTTTGTTAAATGGGAGTGTTGTTAGATAGATCCCATTTCAGATGAAATACTTTTTTTCTGCCTTGAGTGCGACTGCCATGACCCCCAGTGATGATCAGTATCGCGCTTAGAAGGACCCAGATGCACTGACACTGGCTAGGAGGGAGCATTGCTTTTCTCTATGTCTGTTTTCTTCTCGCTCCTTCTTCTCATCTTCATCTTCCCATCATTTCCCTTATCCCACTTTCCACCCCACCCCACCTCCCTAGTCAGGGCAGTGTTTTATGGCCTAATGACCGTGAGATTATGAGATCTGAGGGGACAAAGATGACAATTATGTTTCTATCACCAGAAATTGTGCTATTAAAAAAAAAAAACCTCAAGTCTTATCATTCCTGCTTTGTCCTTCCAGGCCCGCATCAAGGCAATAAACACATTCTTTAGTAAGCCGGGCTTCAGCACCGTGGACCCAAGTGTGTACAACCAGCAGGCCCAGCCTCACATTGCATTTGGCTCCCCTGTGTACATGCAGCAGGTGTACAGTGCTCAGCAGCAATACCCAGTCTATCCAGCTCTTGCCCAGTCCTGGAATGCAACAACAATGCCTTACTTTGAAACGCCACTGGTGAGAGTGTTTACCACTTCTGATTATTTTATTCAACTCTTTTTTTTTTTTTTTTTTTTTTTTTTTTTCTTCTTTTCAAATGATAAAATTGATGTTGCCATTTGCAATGCTGACCTGGCAAATAAAATAAAAGAGCAAATTGTACTGTTTTTTTAATACAGTTGCATAATGCATTATGTGACATCATAGACAATTGTGAAGAACAGGTTACTTGTAATAAGGGTGCAGTAATTATGTACAGTAACAGTACTCTTCACTCGCTTGAAAGTACACAGAGCGTGTCACAATTAATACTGTTTATCTTAATTTTATTTTGCCTTACCTCTGTGGCATCCAGGCACCTTTCCCAAACAACGGCTTCATGACTGCCTACAACAGTGTGGGGAACTATAAAGCAACTTCAAACTGTAATCCTCCTGTGTGCAGGACCCGGTAGGTCACATTTATGATTTCATGATGTATTTTTTTTTCTCCCTCCGACTGTCAAGTTGATGTTGATTATACAATGTCTTTTATTTTTTATTTTTACCATCATAAATTGGAAAGCAAGATGTCAAATATAAATTTTATTAGAAAGCAAGTAGAAAGCTTTTAATTGGTTTAGCTTGTTCAACTCCAACTGTGTTTAATCCCGTTCATGTCTTGTTTTTCCTCCTAATAACTGTGTGCGCATACATTAGTCATATCCAGATGTACAGTTAATAAAATGAGTCCTTTCTGTGTTCCTAGGAATCATTTAAAGGGACACTTTAGGCCTTGTGACACACACGTAGCCCCATCAATGGCTCCCCCAGCATTGATGGATGGCCTGTTGAGACCTTTGACCTCACAACCCCCTCAGACACCAGGGACCTTGATGGCCACCACTTCAGTTAGCCTTCCCTCCCTAAGACCTAAAAGCACTTCTCCGAAGGACACCACGCCCAGCGGGGATTTGAGTATGGATGTCCGAACAAGGTGTGTAAATCTCTTGTTAATTCTAGTTGAGATGACCTCTTTAACTGGGGAACACCATAAACAATTTTGGTTTTATTTCAGGAGAACTAACAACTACAGGGGCATGAGGAGGAAAAGAGATGATGAACATACCATGGTCAGCAAACTTTGGACTATTTTAAATCAGATTCGAAACGGTTTATATTTTACCCATCTAAAATGTGATAATTTACCTAAATTCCAAAACAGAAACAGACAGAAGTCGAGGTGCCCCCGCCACCAAAGTTTGACCTGGCAGCTTCCAATTTCCCTCCTCTGCCGGGATCTGCGGTTAGTCTAACAGAAGAGAAGACACCAGAGATGCGGCTCTCTGATGTAGTACGTGGTCTAAAAGTCACCAGCAAGGTAATTAATAATTCTCTTTGATAACCAGATGTCCAAGATTTCTGGAGAATCTTGTCAATATTATATTCACCCTCTTCTGTACTTTTTTAAGGCTGTATACAACAAGGTAGACGAAATGAAACCTTCAAACGTCTCAGAGCCTCCAGCTCCAAGTCCTGTTAGTCCAGATGTGACACCTAGTGCAGAGGTGATGCAAAAACCAGCCCAGCCTATTAGAAGGTGCAATTTTCCCCCTACACCAAGTATTCAATACGAATCAGATAATTGCAAGGTACTTATATGTTGTCTTTGTGCTTTAGAAGTTCCTCACCGATCGAGAATGTGGGTGAGGTTGACATTATGCCAAAAGAAAAAGTGTCACCAACCGTCAAGCCTGTTAGTCCAACAGAAGCATCTTCCTCGTGTAGCCGCGGTGTTCTTGAAGTGGCATCTCCACCAGCTGACAGCACAGAACAGGTAAAGAGCCACTGGTTGCTTGGGTCAGCTTATTGCACACACACACACACACACACACATGCACACACATTAATTGCTGACTCATCCTTCAAACAATTCCAAAATGGAGAGGCAGCATAGTAGAAAATGGCCGATTTTGAATCGACACTCAGTTTAGAAGAGGCTCTCGTTAGTGATGTCATATAGTAAAATATGCGCAAAGCTGCATTTATTTTGACATGAAGTAGAGTATAATACCAAATTTCCACAAAAGTGTGTCGAGGCCTGGCAGACGGAACAAATGAAGTGTTCATTAGATGTCTACTGAACATACTGTACAAAGTAATCATGGTCGATATTCATTTCCTTTCTTACCTCTCGAACCAGGAGCCGAAAAAGCTCAGCTATGCAGAAGTGTGCCAGCGACTTGCTAAAGATGGACCACCGGCACAGACAACCTCTCCGGCGGCCCCTGTCTCTACGGCCGTTCAGCCTCTTCAGGAGCTCAAGGCTAATAGAGGGGAGGAGCCACGAGCCAATCATAGGGATGCTGTGGATAAATCAGACAAAGGTGGAGACAGCTGCCCTCCTCGCCAAGTCACACGTACATTTTACGGCTATAATCGCGCCGGCCGAAATGGAGGTGCGGGGATGAAGAGTTGGGAGCATCCCAGAAACATGGGTGGGTACACAGGCAAAAGCTTTTCCCCGCAGCGTGGATTTCGAAAAAGTGGCAAGGAACAGAACATTCCCCCAAGGTCACCAAAATAACACAACAATCCTCAAACTGGGACACCTGTGTAAATATTTAATCTTATATCAAAAAAAGTCTGTAAATAGGAATATTTTAGGTTAACGTTGCTTCTGACAAATGTTTTTCATGGCTAGTGCGAGTTATTTTTTTAGTTCTCCATGGTTGTCAGCCGTGCTCAGCTTTTGGGTTAGCAAGAATGGGCGACCTACGTTTTTATATATGCCCTTATTAGGCCTGGTTCACATGACAAGATTTTAAAATTATTGCCAGGGTTCAATCGTGACCGTTCATACTTTGGAGTAAACAATGGATGAGAAAGAGGCATTGAGTAAAATATCCCCGCTCAAATTTAAGATATTTTTTAGCCATTACGGTAATCGGCACATCTTTACGATTGTTGGGAAGGGAGATTCAGGGCTAAAATTGGGCTGATTATCCTGGCATGTTAACCAGGCTTAGTCATTTAGGTAGTGTGAGTGACTGGTAGAACCATTGCTGTGATCCCAAAAATGTCTAACCTCTCCAAAAATACATTGCTGATCTTCCAGTATCTTGAATCTGGCATATAGGGTCTGAAGTCAGCAACATGAAGTGCAACTGAACTAGAAAGAGAAAATTGAAATAGGGAACTCGACAGGTGAGGATTTGAGTGACCGAATTTAGAAGGTGTAATTTTTTGCTTCCAGTGTGACGTTAGAGACGTGCAACTATGTCTGATTTGCAAAGTCTAGTGGCCCTTTGTGAGTATTTTTCACTTTGAGTTGTAGTCCAGTATTGGAGTGAAATGGTAGCAGTCAACTTCTGAAATAAGGTGTTTGAAATGTAAACAACGTTTATAGACTTGACAAAGTATTTTGCCCATCTCTCAGGTGTTGTCTTTCCACTGGGCTATTTCGCAATGTTGTTTTGCAGTTTTAATGGCAGCTTTTGTGTGTTGGATTACAAACAATATCGATTGAATTGTGAGTGATCGCTTTGTTGCTGATTTGCAAGCTATCACATTGTCTTCCTCAGTTTGTCACGAGGACCCCTTTTACAGCAAGTTAAGGGAGCACTCTGGAAAATATTAAGGTCGAGTGCAGAGTAAATAACTCTTGAGTTAGCCGGCTGTTCATTAGGGATCGGCACATAGCAAGATTGCCACTTCTTGTGCGTGACAAGGATAACAATTTAAGGCAATACTGTGGAAAAAAACATTTCATTTAAGTAATAGAAATGACAGGGAGCTAATCTTATCACAATAAAAAAAAAAAAAAATTATACCTTTGTCACACTTAACTGTCCCATGTGATTTTCACAGTATATCCCAACGGCTATATGATGTCAGTTCTCTTGTTTGACAAAAGACCACAAGATTAGGTACCCTGATAGATCAGACATTGTTTTGAACATAGTATGATCTAATAATATTTCGACTAACATGAAACCTGGGTGATGAATGAGACATTCATGAAACATCAAATGTAAATGTAATCGACACGTCACACGTTTTGTCAGGTTTAACTGTTCATGTAATTAGCCACTGATTTTCTTTTAAACTGTTGAATGTTTTTAGTGGCGTACAACTGTTACGTTTGGTTTTGCCGTTAAGTAGTAGCCAAGACCATTTTTTACTATAATTATTACTGTAATAGATGTCTATTGTGTGTTGTTCCAATGTTAAACTTCAGATTGTATTGAATATTTGTAAATAGTCATATGGATGTTAGCAGAGAAATATTTTGATGTACTTAACTGTCCATTTACTATTTTGATCTCTAGGCATGATAAATCAATGCTTTTTTGCAGGTTTTTTTTTATTTTTAAACTTCAATGAATCTGATAGTTAAGTGGGCTTGCGTTAATACAGATGGAAAACTTGGAATTGGAACATTTAAAAAAAGTTGTAAATCCTTTACTTCCTCTGGTTTTGGTCTTCTGTTTATTATTTTAGAATCACATTGAAAGCAACCTCAAGTGCCTTATTTTTTCATTAGAAGTGTACCATTATCTCTGAGCAATTATTGTTTGCTGGTGGTTAAAGTCGTCTGTTAAGTGTCTCTAGACACATCACTGAAGCATTTGTAAATGAAAATTCCACACTGGTATGGCATGTATTGTTTTTATTTTAGAGCTCGCCGTGTGCGCGCGCGCGCGCTTGCGCACTTGTGTGTTTTAATTTTTTTTTTTAATGTGTTTAATGTGCGTCCACACTGTCGGATTTTGGGTTAATCAACAATGAATGGATAACGTTTGAACTGTGTCACGTCAATTGACTGAAAATGTACGTTGAACCGCAGATGCGGTCAATGGGTGGTGTTTACATGCCTCCGCGGCGATCCTTTTACGTAACACTGGGCTGGGGTTCCAGCTCTCGCGAGATTTTGGGGATGGGAATGTCAAGTGTCAACAACGAGGAGACGACAGCACCGCAGCGTTGGTGTCCGGACTCAGCAGGGAGGGGAGAGACGAGGCTGCTCGAACGTCGGGTGAGCCTGGTGAGCCCTTTTTTGGATCATCAGACATGTGTTGTATAAGCAACACGTTGTAATAAATTTGTGGGTGTGCTTCAATATCGTCTCACCATAGAGGCGTGCTAATGTTAAGTGGTTAACTTGGCTGCTGTGTTCAACGAGAGCCCGAAGCTAACGAGCGTAAGCTAGTTGTTAGATTTCTTAGCTGACGTTTTGTCTTGAGCAGACCAGCGAAATTAATAATAGGAATGTTGGTGCTTACAATTGCTACTTTAATCTCCACAGTGCGTTGGAAGTGGCCATGATATTAATTTACACGTACGTAGCACCGACATGGCTGTCAAAGAAGCGTATGTTAGCCCTGGGCCTGTCCCAAACGTTCCCGGGTTTGGCACTTGATGTGAAACTACTCACCATTTTTAAATGCCAGGTTGCTCTCCGTCATAAACATTACCACAACAATTTTGTCATCATATTTTGTGAGGGTGTAATGTCAGAGAGGTAATGTCTGTATCATCGTGCGCTAATTGACGCCTCGGCATCCGTAGTTACAGAGACCGAAGATGATCTGTCAAGTATTTAAGCAATTTAAAGCTGTATTTTCTCAAATAAGACACTTTGGGATACAGTTCATTTGTCTTGCCAAGCAAATGTCTACTAAATAAACATGATGTTGGATTACTGATGTATTATCTTGAAATATTTTTCAGAACTTCAATGAATAATGGGGGATGACCGCCCATTCGTCTGCACTGCCCCTGGGTGTGGGCAGGTAATTTGATCATTTATGCGCTCGTTTGTTTTATTTTTTAATCCATGTACATAATATACACGTTTTAATACACACAAATCCTTTATTACCATTTTACCAGTTTGCTTTTTTATTTATTGCAGAGATTCACCAATGAAGATCACCTTTCTGTGCATAAACACAAGCATGAAATGACATTAAAATTTGGTCCTGCTAGAACAGACTCTGTTATTATAGCAGGTAATATTATTTGGGCTTGCACAATTATATAGGCTATGAAACTTGACTTAGAGTTAACTTTTTTTTTTTTTTTACTTCAACATCCTCAGACCAGACCCCCACACCCACACGTTTCCTGAAGAACTGCGAGGAAGTTGGACTATTCAATGACCTGGCCAATTCCTTTGAACAGGACTTTTGTAAAGTACAGGAAGAGGATCACAGGACAAAAAACACAGTGAGAATGAAAATACATTGAAATAATGAGCTTTAGTTGACCTAAATTGTCAGATAAAATGTCATCATTTTAGTGAATCATTTTTAAGGCAATTTTCATATGCTTTTTTTCCCTTTGAAGGCTTCAACTTTACAAACACAATGTGCAACTTCACAAACAAAATGTGCAGCAAAGGTGGAAGATGAAGATCCTTTAGAAGTGGATTCCTCTCCTCCCGATAGTCCGGACTCTTCCTCCAGCATGTCAGACATAAGTAGAGATTCAAGGGTGAGGAGGGGCAAACTTAATAGTCACAAACACTGCTTCCATACAATCCTAAATGGACATTTCTTTCTGCGTAAGACTTACAGTGGTTATAAAAATTGTGTTGAGCTCAACTAATTGCCATTATTTGACAACAGGAGATTCTGACAAAGCCAGTAGTGAGTTCTGCCCCGACTCCAACCATTGTGCGTCCAGGTTCTCTGCCTCTACACATAAGCAATGATTCTCTACACCCTACGCTGCCATCTCCAACATCTGTCATCACGCAGGCGCCGCCCTCCAACCGACAACTCAGGTAATCAAAGTCAGGTAGTCTAAGTTGTCCTCTATAGATCCACAAGGCATCCCCAAATAGTTATTAAATTGCATTCTTTTTCACGTTTTGAACGTAATTGCTTCACATCAGAAAGAAACCAAATTCATTAGTCATTTTCAATTATCGATCAAATCCCTGACTTATATTGTCCACAGCTCACCGACAAGCTCTTATCCCCTCGTGAGGCACCTCGTGAATGGGCAAACAGTCCCTCTTCTGCCCAGTCCTCTGCAGATCACCTCAGTCATATCTGTGAGTCTTTCTCAGTGTAAACGTGGATGAGTAAACCTTTAATTCATATTCTTTTAATGCTGTGCTTTATCCAGTCTGAAGCTCCTCACCTTGTTGTTGTTGTTATTTAACGCTGTGTGAAGCTGGCAAGGCCTGGCAACTCGGTGCCCAACATTCCTGGGATCCCAGGACCTCCATTGGGCGGGGCCAGCAGTAATTCATCCTCCCCATCAGGTTGCCATCTGCAATCCGAGACCAAGATGGTGAGAAGTGTCAAGATGAGCCCACTCACATGAGATGCATCACATTAGACCTCATCAGCAGTTTTTCGGGTTAACTCGCAACTCATTGCTTGTGTGTCTGCAGCGCTTGAAAGCAGCCCTAAGTAATCAAGGCTCTGGAGCACATGACGATGGTGGCGGGGGGGCAGGATCCTTCCCAGCCGTCCCCCAGAAGCAGGAACAGAGCCAGCAGCCTACTCAAAATTCAGATGCACCCTCACCGGCCCAACCACAGGTAGTCAACCTTCTTCAAACAATGTGGGACGCAGTACTTCTTGGAGCTTTTGTATTACGTTGCATTGGTATTAGATTAGTTCGAGGAACTGTTAGGGGAGCAGCTGCAGCTGGGCTACGAGTGGGTCATTCAATTCTTGACATAGTTCTTATGCAGGCAATCCCCATCCCCAGGTGTCCCCTGCGCAGCCAACTGGAGGCCGGCGGCGGCGAGCTTCTGAGATGGACCCCGATGAGAGGAGGCAGCGTTTTCTAGAAAGGAACCGAGCAGCTGCCTCGCGCTGCAGGCAGAAGAGGAAGCTGTGGGTGAATTCTTTAGAAAAGAAGGCGGATGATCTTGCCAGCATGAATGTCTCGCTAACGGTGAGCGTTCAGTCGTTGCAGGCTAAATTGTTAACAGGGTGGTCAAATTTCACATGTTCAGGGGATTTAATAAGTATAATAAATACGTTTGAATGATTACTGGAATGTAAAGAACAACAAATGTCACTTGTTAGTCATTTTTCACAAATTTGAATTTGCCAGAATGAAGTAACGCTCCTAAGGAATGAGGTGGCTCAGCTGAAGCAGCTCCTCCTAGCCCACAAAGACTGCCCCGTCACTCTTATGCAGAAGAAAGCTGCTTTCCTAGGTGAGCCTGCTACTAAACCAAACCATTTGTCATGCAGTGTACATGTACATGTACATGTTCTGTAGCATCCATCCATCATCCCATCCATCTAATGTGTCCTTACTCGCTCACCTCTCTAAGGGTGAATGTCTTTCTCTGCCTTTAGCTGCAGGAGGAGAGGAAGCGTCCCGGGAGATTTCAGCCGAGCCCATCGGATCGCCGGCGGCGGTCATCCAGCGTGGACCGTCTCCCTTGGCCCCGCCCTCCAGCCCAGGACCCACCATCAACGGCATGAGTGTCCGCGCCGCAGAGGCGGTGGCCATGTCGGTCTTGGCCGGCATGGGATCGGGCCAGCCGGGAGGGGTTGTCATGGTGACGCAGTCCCAGTCAACCCCGAGATGATCCGCTGACGCAGGAAGCCAGTATAAACTCGAGTGGCATTTTGGAGGCTGGACTGGTGCCATTTGTTTAACTAAGGGAGTACCCCTAACCACCCCCCCCCGCCCAAGATTAAGACCCTCTCCTCCCCTCACGGCCAATGATAATCACACAAAGACAGCATCAGGCCTCCTCCCTCTTGCCCTTCCTCTGTGTGTATGTAAATAGAGAAAACACTCACATGAGACATGTTTGAATGAAAAGTACGAATGAAAAATCATCATCAGTCTTTGATCACTTCAGTCCCACACAAAATTCAGTGCCTGTCTGTGCGTGACCCCCAAAGCAGGTTTTCATTTAAATATTTGACTGTGATATCATTCACTGGCCTGGCTCGGCTCTCTCCTTTGTGCTCAAACAATGTAGGTACTGATGCAGTGACATGTTGCAAGCTTTTGTGGCTTCCTACCTTGCTTGTGTTTATCTTTTTATCCGACACTTTAATGACATGCCCCCCCCTCCGACCTCCAGTAACCGTCAAAGTTAGCTCAATTGCCTCTAGCTTTAAATACATCGCCATGGCATTTGATAAGCTTATGCAATGTCCTGAACATTATTTTCCGTCCAAAGGTAGCATTAATCTACTGAAAATATTATTACTGTAGTTATTTTCCCCCCAAGTCAACAATCCCCAGAGTTCTCCACGTCATTGTTGAAAACATTCTTTCACTGCTAGAGATAACAATTGTTTTTTTCCCCCCTCTTAAATATTTGAAATGACTAAATAGTTACATTATTGTACTTTCACCAGTTTTTTTTTTCTTTCCTGGAAGCTGATGATTCTCAATGATTGTTTCACTTTGTGTTTGACTATTCTTTATCCAGGTCAATCATTTACTCTCTCTTAAACAGAGTGCAAGCTTTCCCACTACCATTTAGGATGAAGTTATATCTCCCAACACTGCTCATTAGTTAGGGTTAAATAACTTGAAGCCAGCTGAAACTTTTGAATCACTGTAGCAATTATCCAATGGTTGATGATACTTACCGGTTTGTCAAGTTAAATCTAGTTGATGGGGTTTTTTTTTGTCAGGCAGTTTTTGGTGGGTAGTTGCTAGTTTGTGACAGAACAGGTTATTGCGTGACAAGCAATTTGCCATTTTTAACCAGACGTAAAAATTATGACTGCATGGATTGTTGAAAGTTGAGGTGTACCACTTTTTTGTCACAGTGTCATTTTATTGAGCTACAATTTAGGAATTTTATAACATTAAGGAATTCTAATGGTTAGCTTTAGATGGCCTCTACAAATGGAAAAAAAATAAAACAAGCAAATATTTAACCCTTTCGCCAGACATTTCAGTTGAGGAACGAGTAGTGCAATATATTTTTCTATCGATTATCAATGTTTTTGCGTTTAGCCCAGCCACTGAGAGGGGTGTGGTCTAATGCGGTTGACCAGAGAAAATGTGAAACTTGTTTTGAATGAGTGAGCTTGGTGGTTGTTTATGCATGTCTGTGGAGCATTACAGATTTCCTGAGTGCTTCACAACATTTGGAAAGTAGTTTTCTATTGTGAAGTAGACAAAAGTGGTTGTGCAAGGTGCTTCTTTTGAATTGTTGTTTTTAATTGGAGTTTATTTTATATCACATTGTACTTCCAACATTGTCCTGTCCTTCCCCTTGTCACTGTGCCGCCTTTAAAACAACTTGTCATACGGTTCTTTTTTTTTTTTTTAAATATAAATTGCACTGTCTGTATTTTCCCCTCTTTTTTTTTTTACCAGTCTTACATTTATTTAACAGAGGTTGAACCATATACACATGTCTCCAGTAAATATTTGTTCAGAGGGAGTTTCTCAAATACTCAGGCCTCAAGTTGGGAGAACTACTTGTGTATAATTCGTTGTCTTGGGCAAATAAAATAATTCAATCGGAAAAGACAGATTCATCATGATGTTTTAATTCAGCTTTAGTCTCTCTGTACTCGGGGCCTCTACAGTTTACGAAATAAAGTCACAGTTGTCGTAAATTATGTTAGTGACTTAGCAACTTGGAGAAACAGCTACTACATTATTGTGTGATATTTTAGTGGAATGCTTGTATTCCATAAAATTGTTATACAGATCAACATGATTTTTCTGTTAATTTTGGGTGGTTACAATATTTATATATATATAAATATATAAATATATATATTTTGCATAAATTAAATTGTTGATGACGTCACCAATCCGCGGTTGCACAGTCAAATCGGGTGAATCGTGCCCACGGTGCTTGCTATAACACAAAGCTACCACTAGAGAGCACTCAAATGCCGTACTCCATTTGACTGTTTTGCTCAGTCACGTGACCACCGACGTCGACTGGTTCCCCTGGTCCCTCAGTAGTCATGGCGGTGTCCGGGAGTCTCCGGGATGGAGTAATCACCACCACCGCCGCCGCAGCAGCCTCTTGAGTCTCCATTGCCACCTTCATGCGGGACTGTATCCTCCGTCGGCCGAGATATCACGAACACCCCGCAGGCTGCTCAAGCTACCTGCTATGGCCGATCGAGGCGTCGAATTGTCGGCTCTGCCAAAAGAGGTCAGGGACCAGCTGGCGGAGTTGGACCTGGAGCTGTCCGAAGGTAAGGCGGCTTTGCCAGCAGGTGTAGTGTTGCCTTTGGATCAGGACACGATTGCAAATCCCCCTCTTATCACTGGCCACCATTTACATTTTTTTTTCAAGCATTAGCTTTCTTTTGCAACATCATCTTTGATTAATATGGTTGACTGACTGTATGTCAATATTATTGCTACACTTTGACACGTTTCTTGTTTGTGGCATGTTTCTCTTATTGTGTTGATGTGTAATCACAGCTCCATGAGCATACACTTATGTCAGAGAAAATGGGTCAAGTTAGTTAACCGGGGGGGCTTCTGTGTGCACGGCATATCCCTACATGCAGTATTTTTATATGCATCTAAAGACATGATGCTGCATGCACCTACAATCCATCTTTGCCCCGAATGTGGAGCAGATACAAGAGGCTTACTTGTTGTCTGAGTGCGAGAAAACAAAATGGAATATGGTGCTGACTGTTATGCAAGTCTGTGAATCACAGTGCAGCAGCCTGATTGGTGCTGTGCAGCTCTCAGGTGCCCGAGGGTGGATGAGTAATGTCATGTTTGGCATGAAGAGCCCAACACTGGAGCCCACTGGTACTGTGCTCCAAGAGGAATCGTGGTCCAAGCTAACCGTAATGCAATCTTAATTATCATTGCATCATATATGCACAATTGTATTTTTTTACACGGACCATTAGATCATCATCTTCCACATGTGTGGCGAAATCTGAACATGTCAGACCGAGGCCCAGTTTGTAACTGTTTCAGGCTGGAGTGCAAGTAGTAAGGTGACTCTCTGATTGGGGTTGTCCCAGGCCTCAGACGCTTGTGTCTTTGCTTGCAACTTTACACCAAAGGTTCTGCGCTGTCCAGATGCCCTCGGCTCGTTGCCACATGTTCCCCAACCGTCAAACGCGTCGGCCGTCTGGATCAGTAGTGTGCTCTGCTCGGGCCGGGCCGAGCCAAGCAGCATCTGGCCTTACAAAAAGTCGAGAGCGCTCTCATGGATATCTTTTTCCGGCAACAATCTTCCCATTGTTGTTTGAAGCGGGACTCCCTTAGCAACAAGCAGAGGAAAAATCTGCATCACTGGTTGTTTTCAGTATTTTGCATGTGTGTGCGCGTATTAGCCCGTGTGTGTGCGAGTGAAACACCACCCACTTTAACGTCTTTGCAAAGACACAAAGAAAGCCATTGAGGGGATCAAAGACTTTGTGATTGAGTCGGACTGGAATTTCGAGCTGTGAGCCGCAATTTAAAGCTGCTCAACTTGCTAGCGCGCAGCCCTGTTTGTAATCTATTTAGAGTTGCTATCACTTCATTTTTCAGTTGCAATGTGACGCTTAGCAGTGAAGAAAAAACAAAGGATGTACTCTGAACGCTAATCATTTTTTTTTCCTTATCCAAGAAAAAAAAGGACAATCTCTTAATCCAGCATCAATTGCTACAGTACATACTGTACAGTCACAGGCTTTACATGTTAGCATGTTGAAAACTGTGGCGGAAAGGCTAGTCCTCCTCGTTAGAAGCCCGAGCCATAGTGAAAGGGGGGGTTGGAAAAACGAGAGATTACGGTCCTGGCTGTGCCTCTTAATCTAGGTCACAGAGCATCAGGGGGCAACAATCCTGCCACACTGGGCCAGGATGCGACGCATATCTCGCAGCTACCACCGTGACACCACCGAGGCCTCATCTTTATTTGCTCCTCTGTTTCACCTTTAACCTTTTCCCACCCCAAATCAAAACAATTCTTTCTGTTCGCCTCAGTCTTCTTTGGAGTTATTTGTTTATACAATAACTGTCAAAAAAAAGTCTACTGACCTGAGCATTGCCTTTTTTTTTTTTTTTTTTTGCTTGACTTTAGATGAGTTTTTGTATGGTCAGAAGTGAAGCTGATTTCGCCTATCCATTTAAAAGCTCATTAAGAGCTGCGCAGTGCACAGGCTGTTCCTGTGCTCTCCGCGCCGCTCGAGGCCACCAGGCGGACCTCTGCTGTGCTCCGTATGTCACACAGGCACATGCTATTTTTTGGAAAATGAATCCAAAGTGTTACCTAACATCTTAACCGTCTATTTTCATCTTGCATAAATGCGAGCTCCCACACATAAACACAGCACCAACAGGCACTATGGAGGGGTACGCATGAAGGCTTTGTGGACAAGAAAGCCTGAATAATTTAAATGAACGCTCCACACAAACGCACACTGTCAGCTGGGTCACGGACATTTCTTGCTTTCAACTCCACAGTGAACTGGGGGAGGATTAGCAAGCTCACAGTTGGACCTCCTCATTTTTCTCTTCTCCTTGTGGCTCATCACATCTCTGACTCATTGCTTTTTCAAAACACAACTCAACAGATACAATATATGAGATTCCTGTGTTTACACTGAAACTAATAATTACGCTGACTCTGATATGTGGGGACTGAGTGTGCTAACATCAGTTTTTTTTTTTTTAAATAAAGATGACTCCCTTTATTGAGCAATATATGTGTACATCATTATAGAGTAATGCAGGCCGACATGTCAGCACCACATTGTGTTAGTCACTATGGACCCCATGCCCAGCCCCCAGCCTCTCTCTCTTACATACACATTTAGAATTTCCTATAAGTCCTTTCTGAATTAAGTCGGGCAAACAGCAATTGAAGGCTTTGCTAGGCTCTTAATAGGGGAAATGTTAACTCAGTCCACATCTTGAGTCTGTACTTTTTTTCAAACTCTATTCACACCTGTTTATAAACAGTTGTTCAATGTTCAGGAAAACAAGTATTATTTTTCTTCCATCATTTCTCAATCTTAAACGAAGCTTGCCGTGGAATTCCCTGGAAGTGACTAGCGTGGCATTAGATTACATTTTTATTCACACATCAGTCACAACCGGAAATCTTGCTTGAGAAGATCAGCATTAAATGAAAGGGCAGAAAAAAACAGACCAGAGTTGAACTAGTTGTGCCCCTAAAATTTTGAGTGGACTTTTTTTTTGTAACATGTTTTTTTTTTTTTTGTGGAGCATTTGTAGCAAGACTATGCAGCGGCATAGTGTGTGTGAAGTGTTGTGTGTCAGGTGTGTCAACCACACCTCTTGTCTCTCCTTGCACAGTTGAAGTGGAGTCACGTCTAATTTTCCGATAACACCCTCCACTCCTTTCCTGCTCCCCCGAGGCCCTCTACATGAATTTGTGTGTGTGGAATCTATGTGTGACTTTGCATGATGTGTCAGCATTGCCATCCTGAGCTGAGCTTAGTGTGCTGACTGAAACCTGAGTCACCTGAATTTATAGCCACACCTTCACACTCACTTCTGCCTCACACGTCTGTTGCTTTTAAAAAGCATTCATTTTCCGCTTGATTATTTTTTTTTTTGTAAATGAGTTTTTAATTCTCTAAAGGTATTCAGTATTTCTCTTATTATTCTTGCAATATTTTATTTTTGTGCTCTGTATGCTGTCTATTTACATACACAATGTCACTTAGAAGCCTGATGTGTTTTTTTTTTAAGAAGGATTTATTATCCTGAATTCTACTGTTGCGTTATGTCCCTAAATGTGACAGACATGAAATAAGAGGACTTTTCACTGTTCAGGACACAGAAAGCCAAAAAGACTGTTTTATTGTTACAATAGATTCCAAATTCCAGGAAAGTGACTGCAGCCAAGATAAAAACAAAACATTATTTGTAGCCTGTGTGAAGCTATTTGCTTTGGTCTCTTTTTTGGGTCTTACAAATTTTGGATATTGGGAAGTTGAGGTTTGTTTAGCAAATAAGCAACAATCACAACAGGGAGGACAGTGCTGTGTTCTGGTTCCTTAAAATTCAGTCTGTTGCGTTTTTTTTTTAGCATATTCAAAGTCAGACAGTCTGTTTGTAGACATGGATATGTTTTTGCTTTTATTGCATGCTGCCTCAGAGCATCTCCTCATCCAAAGGGAGGCTCCGTTTTCTATGAAATAACAGCTGTAAAATTCAGGCATGTGTTCAGATCTTTTTCATTGTTCGGGTGTCTGCTGAGATTTTTGTCATGTTGCTGACAAAGCAAGCGAGTGTGTGATGAAGGAAAAAACAAGAGGGTGGGGGGGAATAGTCGGCAGATAATTACAATTCAGACTGAGTGCCTGCAGGGTGCAGGGAAAGAGAGTCAATGCAATTTAAATCATCTGAGCTGAGCAACGAGTGAACCTTGGGAAACTGCACCGCTTTCACGCTTCTCTCTTTTTGCTTGTTAAAAATTAAACTCAGTCCTCCTCGCTGTTACGATGAATGCACGCTATAGCTCGGAAACATTTGATTGTTGACCGGAGAGCGGATGCAACTCGGTCTTTGTGGGAATTTGGGTTAACGAGACGGGGCCTCGTCAACATCAGCAGAGAAGTGTGTTGCCTCCCAAGTAGATACAAGATTCTTTTATTCCATCATTCAACGAGTTTTTTTTTTGGGCTGTCCCACACATCAAGACGAAGCCAGAGCAACCCAAAAAGTGCCGCTGTGCATTCTCCAAAACTCAGCGCAGCTTTGCTTACCTTGCATGAAGCCACCACTGGCTAATTTAACCATATACTTAATGTTATTACATTTCTTGTACAGATATTATGTTTTCTTTTATGGCTAATATATCAATTGGAGGTTGACCACCATGTGGGAACCTTTCAATAGTTTTCCGATCGGTTTAACTCCTCAGCTGCCTTTGATGGAATCAAGAGAGCGTAATGGAAGTGGCATAGAGTACAGCTGAATTTCAAATCATCCAGATGGAAGAGTGATTACTTAGAGATTCATTTAATGCTTGTCCAGACCCCTCCCCCCACAAAGACGCCATCTCTCGCTCTCCTTCTGCAGTGAAACTGCCTGTTCACATGAGCTAAAAATAAAATATTGTGACTGAGTAAGGCCAACCATTCTGTTCATGCATTACTTATGGCAGTGTTTACTTTTCATCCATCCCCCCAAGGAAAAAAAAAAAAAAGATCCACGTGCCTTAAACAGTTGTGCTGTCCGGCTCTTTGTGTGAACACTTAAATTATTAGTCAAGGCTAAACTTTGCTTTAGTTTGATTGTGTGCAAGAGACAATAGGCAGAAGATTTATTACTATTAATTTATTGCTTCGAATATTGGCAGACTCAAAACAATAACTGAGATGAGTCACATGGGGATAATGATGTATTCAAAAATGTGACATGACTGACCTTTATAACTCATTCACTCCCATTGACGTCTGTAGACGTCAAAGATCCATTTGTGATTGGGTTGGCAGTGAATCGGGTGTCAGCGTAGCAGAATCTCCATGATGTGGTTGCAAGGGTTAAACAGCTTGAGTACAAAAAAAAAAATCAAACTTGTTCGTCTTGATTGTCACATCCTGAGCTTGTGTGTCGTGTTTTATGTCATGTTAAAACAAGCCACGAGACACACATCGCAAGAAATTGAGATACCAGTATAATGCAAAGTCACAGTTGTGTGTTTTTATCAATGAACACAAAGTCATGAATTTCTTGACCCATTCCCCCTTGAATCCAGTGAACTCAACATTTCCGAATGGAGTGGGAGTTCAATCTTTTCAAATACGTTCTGTCCAGTTAGCGTGGTATTGTTTCTACTAGATTGCTAATTATTTGGTTCTACTTGTATTTATAGATAAGTTGTGCTTGAAGATTAGAATTTTCCAACATGATTCCAACCTTTACTGCTTTTAGGCCTTTATTCATTTTCATGGATCGCTTTTCTTGTGTCCTTGTGATTTTATTTAAATTCTCTGAATCATCCTTATTTTTGCTCACTCTCCACGTTTCCAAATTTAGGGTTGTTTTGTTTCCTCTTGTGTTGCAGTGTGGAGCATGTTTGAGTTTTCAGCATCTGTCTATGGGCATCCATCTGTTTTTGTGTTGTTGTTGTTGTTTTTTGGTCACCATTGCACGCACTGTAGAACAAACGTTACTGAATAAACTTTGAAATCATGTCTTTTCTTTCCTCAGGTGACATCACACAGAAGGGCTATGAGAAGAAAAGGACCAAACTCCTGGCACCGTACATCATCCACACCCCAGGTGACTGTCCTTTTTATTTTATTAATCAGCTTCATGTATGTATATTTTTAAAAATTGGAAAGTCAACACTATCATCCCCAAGGTGGTGATTGCTGCCCCCTAGTGGCATCACAAAACTACCAACCACTATGGGAGGTTTCCGTAGAATTATATTTTATGATCACGACCACAGCAGGAACTTCCAGTTTGAACATTATGCCAACCAACCCGATGAAATTAAAAGTGGATCTTGAGTCGGTTCTTCATTTGCAGCTTTATAGCGGCTTTGACCCGCCACAGAAGAACACGTGTCTATGGGAATGTTTGTCCGTGCATCCAGAAGAACATTTCTGAGGTTACTGGTGCTGAATAAGAAGTCCTGCCTTGCAATCTCCTTTCACCACAAAACTGTTTAACGTGGTTGAGGTCAGGACTTAACTTCTTCAACGCCAGACTTATCTAAGCACTGTCACGTCCACACAGAAAATGAACTTTTGTTGATCAGATGACAAATTCCAATTTTGACCAATTTGGCTGGAAAAGTAGCGAATGGATGTATTGGCGATGCTTTTTCCAAGTTCTTCAATAATTATCTGCAGATGGACAAAACATTGTGTGCTGCAGCTACAAAAATGCAGGAACGTTCTTGGAATTTATCATGGACATTAATTCTTGAGTGAGCAAATAAGTAGAACAAGAAGATATTGATCCGAGCCATAAAAAAACGTCACTCGTTGAGTGTTCCTTCTCATTTTTGAACTCTTGCCTGGAGTCTTGGCAGTGATACTCAACATTTAGAAGCAAGTTATGTACTACACTCTTGAATGTAAATATTATATTTTGTTTCCCCCCCTGCAGTCGAACCACCCCCAAAGAACAATGTGCAGCCACCCGCTCCCAGTTCCTCTTCCAGCCACGGTCCTCCCCCTTCTAGTTCATCCCGCTACCGTGAAAGACGCTCCCGAAAGACGCATCGCAATGGCGGAACCAGGGATGACCGTTACAGATCAGGTGCGGAATGCAAATTTAGAATTTCGAAAGTCATGTTTTTCCCTCAGAGACTATTGAGCAGCTGGGGAACCCCATCAGTGAGACCCCCCCCCACCCCTCCTTTGCAAAATGTCATCACTTCCTGGCCATGTAGGAGGAGGCCTTGTGGAGAACACAGGAATGTTTATCTAAGAGGGAAAAGACAGCTCAGCAGTGGGTTGCAAGCAGAAGATGTGAGACTGTAAAATAAAACTCCCTCCGGATTGACACACACTTTCGTCACTGTACTTTTCATCTAATTCTTATTAGAAACTCTCCCGTGGCCAAAAGACATTTTAAATACCACGCTGACCCGTTTTTGTTCAGAAACAATAGGATAAAGGTATTTATTAACTTCCACTTGGGTGTAAAAAGCCCCGACTGGCACAATTAGCCCAACAAGCTTATTAGGTTAAGACTGAAAATGTGCTCAATAAGTGTTCAAGCAGAATATTAAGAGTTGTTAAAGTCCAATTGGGAAATTATTTGCATGTTGGACTTGGATCATATAAAGTGAAAAGCTAGTGTTTGTAAAAAGAGCAGCTTCTGAAACAAAACATGTCGGGATCCCCCAGCATGCTATCGCCATGGAAACTTATTTAACCTCTCAGACCCGAAAGGAATCATCCTGTGGCAGCCACAACGCTCAGCAGTTGTGTAACTGTGATGCCGCATTTGATGTTTTGCTCTTTTGATGCCTGAGTGAAGTCAGTCGAGGAGATGCTGTGTGTCACCGAGTGGGTTGCTTCCGTACACGCTGCGAATGCGTGGCTGCCCATTTAAGTCCTCCTGATGCGCCTGTGGGTGTCATCAAGTGAAAGCATCTGCAATTATGTGCGTGGGCTAATGAACAGTTAGCCTCCTCTTGTCGTGATTACGCTTCCAGAGAGGAAGGGCAACCTTTTTTCCGTTCCTTCCCTGACAACTGATTATTTAGCAAAACTAAAATGATGGCAAATGTTACAGGATGTTTTCATAAAGGTCTTTCTGTACAAAACACTTGTTGTTTGTTGAGAACTCTTGCAAATTTGTCTGAAAGTTGCAATCCAACAAAGATATTTTAGTTCATTATAATTTCAATATCCTTTTTATCTTCTGCCTTATCAGATATTCACTCTGAAGCAGTACAAGCTGCTCTGGCGAAACATAAAGAAGAAAAGATGGCATTGCCCATGCCTACAAAACGACGTTCAACTTATGTGCCGTCCCCCATCGAAACACGAACGCCACCAGGTAGGAAAGGAAGGCCTTCACAGAATCCAGTTTTCATACCAACGCCACATCATTTCTCTCAGACTCCTCATCGGGCTCTGAGGATGAGACGTCGGCGCGCAGGCAGTCGTCGGTGGTCGTCCCCATCCCTTTGCTCAATCCCAACCAACAGAGCCCCGATTGTTGGATCAACCGCTCGGCCCAGGGCTCGTCCACATCCTCATCGGCTTCCTCCACCTTGTCCCACGGAGAGGCCAAGCCGCAGCCTCACAACCAGCCTCAGCCTCAGTACAAGCCTCAGTACCAACCTCTGTACAAGCCTCAGTATCAGCCGCAGCCCCAGCACGAACCGCCACCGCCGCACATGGCCGCCGCCATCACCGACATGATGGCTCACAGTCGCATTGGTGAGCAACAAAACACAATTTGTAAAAAAAAAAAAATCCTACATATGTATTAAGTATATATATTTTTTTATCAAATGTGGTCATTTTTCCATCCCACTACCCGCAGCCCCCCACGAGAACAGCGTCCCACCTCCCGATGTGACGGCAGTCGCCCTTCCAGCCAGAGGCCCGCGGGTCGACTTGCCCTCCAACACGACGGCCCGTGGGATGAGTCGAGGGCAGAGTCGCTCCAGCATGATGGAGACCGCAGACGGTAATCGTCCACTTTGTGACTTTTTATATTCTTCTAGCAACCTCTTAAGGCTTTCTCTCAATTAAATTCCAGTTGTGTCATTAATCGTACTGTGCTGCTTACTTCTGCTTTCGCTCTTTCTGCTCTGTCACATGTTTTTGACTGGCTGGTAGGAAGAATTAATCTCCAGAGTAAGAACACGCTTTCATGTGTATTGTCCGCAGCCTTGTGTCTTTGCTGTTTTGACCCTACTTCTCCCTATTGTTTGTAATAAATGCATACAAAAATCAAAACACACAGCGGACATGGCAGTCCCAGTCCAAAAAAACCACTCTTGACCTAAATCTCACCTTGTTTTCCTTGTGATGATCCCACTCAACGTGTGCTGCTTTTTCATTCCCAACCATGACGCCATTCCAAATGTTTGATGAGTCACATTTTGTGGGTTGAGAAGCAGCAGACAGTGAGAAGATATGACGCTCAAATGACACTTTTGTTCGTGTGTGCACGAGTGTGTGTGACCGTGTCGTGCAAATCTCCACCGTTTCTCTCCCTTGGCCTTGTAGGAGTTCCGGTGAACAGCAGAGTGTCCACAAAGATCCAGCAACTTCTCAACACGCTGAAGAGACCAAAGAGGCCACCACTCAGTGAGTTCTTCACCGATGACTCGGAGGAGATAGTAGAAGGTGAGACATGATAGCTGTTGATCATTTCACACACAAACAATGACAATTCTACACACTACAGTTTAATTTCTTTGTTGCTTTTTTCCCCCTACATCTGCTTTCCACTACCACGCTTATTTGGACTTTTACTGTCCTAATGCCGTCCTGATGTTCTGTCTATCTCAGTGCCCCAGCCGGATCCCAACACACCCAAGCCAGAAGGGCGTCAGATCATCCCGGTGAAAGGCGAGCCCCTAGGGGTGGTCAGTAATTGGCCACCAGCCCTGCAAGCCGCGTTGGCCCGATGGGGGGCGACGCAGGGGAAAAGCCCCGCCCTCACAGCTCTCGACATCACGGGCAAACCGCTCTACACGTTGACTTACGGTGAGACTTGATTCTATCCGTATCTCAATAATAATGTGCAAGCAAAGATGGCTCATAATCTGAGACTATATAATAGAATAATTTTGCGTGTCACGCTCCATCCATTTTAGGGAAACTTTGGAGTCGCAGTGTGAAACTTGCCTACACACTCCTAAATAAGTTGGGCAACAAAAACGAGCAGATACTTAAACCCGGCGACAGGGTGAGGACACAAAATGATATTGTTACCTTTGTAAAGTCTGTTAGTTTGCAGCAAAATTGGTGTTTTATGTTTTTGAAAACAACACAATGTCCATTTAATGACTTTGTAGGTGGCACTCGTGTACCCCAACAGTGACCCGGGGATGTTCTGGGTGGCCTTCTATGGCTGCCTCCTCGCTGAGGTCATACCTGTACCGATAGAGGTGCCACTCTCTCGCAAGGTGAGGGTTTTTTTCTCCGGAAAATATTTTTGTTCATTAGGGGTGAAGACAATTAACATTTATGTGTTGGATATGTAGGATGCGGGCATCAGCCAAGTGGGCTTTCTTCTCGGCAGCTGTGGCGTGGGCCTTGCGCTGACCAGCGAGATATGTCTGAAGGGTCTTCCCAAGACCCCCACTGGAGAAATAATGCAGTTCAAAGGTTGTTAAGGCAATAACGTCGTGAACATTTGGCTACATTTCATTGATCAACCATTAAATGTTAGCTATAATCAGATGTGAGATTCTGTTTCTCTGACTCCAGATAGGGATAATCTCAATCTGGGATTTTTTTTTTTTTTTTTTTAAATAAAGCATTTACCTTTCTGGTAGGCTGGCCTCGAATGAAGTGGGTGATTACGGACTCAAAGTACCTGACCAAGCCTTCGAAAGATTGGCAGCCTCACATTCCGACGGCCAACACAGACCCCGCCTACATTGAGGTGACCCGGGGCTAAAACTTTGCTGACTTGACAATAAAAGGATGCAAAAAGGAGTCCACCTGATCTAAAATGATCTTTTTCTCCTCCTTTGCACAGTACAAGGCCAATAAAGAGGGCACGGTGGTCGGTGTGGCGGTGTCTAAGGTTGCCATGCTAACCCACTGCCAGGCGCTGACACAGGCCTGCAACTACTGCGAGGGTGAGTTATTGAAGGCTGTGCTTTTGTCTTAGAGCTTGGATCATGGCAGTCGTTATTAATTTGATGCCCTATATCTGTCGCAGGTGAAACGCTAGTGAATGTTTTAGACTGTAAGAAGGACATGGGTCTCTGGCATGGGGTGCTCACGGTGAGTGGGTGTTCGTGGCTATTCACAGTTAACCGCAGTAAAACCAAAAACATTAGTTATGGAAAAGTGTCTTATTATAAATAATGAATCCCTTGTTGTTATTAATATCTAAATTATCAATTAGTTTCCAATACGGTTATTCCCTGGTGCTGTTTGATCGTGCACTCTACATTATGCAAGTGCTGTCTCATGTTGCTAAATAAGACAGCCACATTTGCAAATATTTTGTTTAAACTTAACAGGGTTTTATACATGTATTCATTTTTGTGAAGGCATATTTTGGGGCACACCTCTTTGATTTCATTTTTTTGGGGGGGTTTTCCATCACAATGTATGTCAGCCTAATTCTTTACACTGTTTATTATTTTCCTTTGGGTGCTTTGTTAACCACATGTTGTTTGGTAACAGGCTGTGATGAACAGGATCCACACTATAAGTGTTCCCTACGCAGTTATGAAGGCGTGTCCTCTCTCCTGGGTACAGCGGGTTCACATCCACAAAGGTAAAAACACTTCAGGATCACCTTGAGAATTACTCGCTGGAGACACGACAGTATATAAACTATTTTCCCACAGCCCGATTAGCTTTGGTGAAATGTCGGGACTTGCATTGGGCCATGATGGCCCACCGGGAGCAGAGAGACATCAGCCTGGTATCGTTACGTATGCTGATCGTCGCCGATGGCGCCAACCCTTGTGAGAAAAGCTTATGATCTTTTCTTCCAATCCGCAAAATCACACCTTGAGCCCCGCCTATTTCATCCTTGTTGTTTGCAGGGTCGGTTTCTTCCTGTGATGCCTTCCTGAACGTTTTCCAATCCCACGGGCTGAAGCCAGAAGTCATCTGTCCTTGCGCCACATCCCCTGAGGCCATGACAGTAGCAATACGCAGGTGTTTTCATTGACCTACTTTTGCATCCATCCATTTTTGTTCTCAGTATTAGAGCCTGGCTCAGTTGAATCATTCTTAAATCAAAATAATTCGAGTCAGTGAATTAGTTTTGATCTTTTATCATATCTTTCATGTAGACCTGGATTACCGGGTGCACCCCTTCCTGCCCGTGCCGTGCTTTCCCTGGGCGGCCTGAGCCATGGCGTCATCAGGGTCAACACAGAGGACAAAAATTCTGCCCTCACCGTGCAAGACGTGGGGCACGTCATGCCAGGAGGTGAGCTTAATGCACGAAAAAATGATCTCAAGGAAATAACTTTCTTTCCCTCTCCACTTTGTGTGTCTCCAGCTCTGATGTGCATAGTCAAACCAGACGGACCTCCTCAGTTGTGTAAAACAGATGAGATTGGTGAGATCATAATTAACTCCCGGGCTGGTGGCACCATGTACTACGGCCTGCCAGGGGTCACCAAAAACACTTTTGAGGTATGAACATGGAGTTAAAAGTTCCGCCTGCATAGATTGCTTCATTTATTTTATCTTACCACCCCCTCCATCCTGGTGCTTAGGTGATACCGGTCAACGCTAATGGAGTTCCCATCGGAGAGATTCCATTCGTGCGCTCAGGACTCTTGGGCTTTGTTGGGCCAGTAAGTTGGATATTTGATCCCCTGAGCCGTCCTCCCTTAGGTTCGAACAACCCGGCTGTGCATTCACAGGGCAGTCTGATTTTTGTCGTGGGCAAAATCGAGGGTCTCCTCCAAGTGAGCGGACGCCGACACAATGCTGATGACTTAGTGGCGACTGCACTCGCCGTGGAGCCGGTCAAGACTGTGTATCGTGGGAGGTGAGAGGGTGGATGCTCCACTAAGACGCTATGTTGCTCATTTCAATATCTGTGTGTGGATGGCTTGTCAACATTGAGTCATTTTGAAAACAGTATCAATTTACTATTCATGTGTGTGTGTTATCAGGATCGCTGTGTTTTCAGTCACCGTGTTCTATGACGAGAGAGTCGTGATTGTGGCTGAGCAGAGGCCAGACGCCAGCGAAGAGGACAGCTTCCAATGGATGAGCCGAGTCCTTCAGGTACTGGCCCAGATGTTTTAGTCTGTTTTGATTTTCACATTCTGTCAAATCAAACAATCAGCATTCTCCACCTCCTTCCTGTTCAGGCCATTGACAGTATCCACCAGGTGGGCCTCTACTGCCTGGCTCTGGTCCCAGCCAACACTTTACCCAAAACACCTCTGGGGGGCATCCACATCTCCGATACCAAGCAGTTCTTCTTAGAGGGCAACCTGCACCCTTGCAATATCCTCATGTGTCCGCATACTTGTGTCACCAACCTGCCTAAACCCCGTCAGAAGCAGCCTGGTATGTGTGCTAAGCAACATCCCAGTAAAAGAAAAATAGTTTTTTTTTCTTTTTCAATCAGCAATAACATTTACAATAAATAACACCATTCAAATGTTTCTTATAGTTGGCGTTGGTCCCGCATCTGTGATGGTGGGCAATCTAGTGGCAGGGAAGAGGATTGCTCAGGCGGCAGGCCGAGAGCTCGGTATGATCGACGACCAGGATCTCGTCCGCAAGGTAATTTGACCTTCCGCTCGTAAACAGCTGCTTACTCTTAAATGTCTTTTACACATCTTGGAAGGATGGAGTACATGAGTGTGATGAAAGCGTGCGGTATGGAGACTCTCTTGTAGGCCTTAGGTCAGATTGGAATGTTAAAAAAACGACATTCTCTCTGTTTTTACTTGTCTTTGTGGATGTAGCTCTGTATGTGGCCCACCGTCATGGTAAGAATTCTGGCCCCTACCAGCATCTTCCTTATTCCCCTGTTTTATTTTGCTCACGCTCTAACTAGTGCTGTATTGTGCTTTCATTTTGGTTGCTTGTGTTTGACACATGCAGAACTATGTGCATTTTCATGTCACATAGGCTATTTTACCCTTTGTTTTATATTTTCAATTTGCTAGTTATGAGCTGGATTGTTTATTTCATGCTATGTCGCTGTATGTTTAGGAATGCAGCAGCTTTTGCTTTGTGTAGATGTTTAAGGTTTAGTTCCATCCAGGCCACTCAAGGGTGATCATTATTTCTTTGTAGGATTTAATTTGACCTTATATTATTTTGCGAGTGTACCTTATATTATTGTGGGTGGTGACTGTGCATTGAACATAATAAGGTTGACCTACCAGTGAAACAATTTTTTTCCCCCCCAGCATCAATACTTGACAGAGGCTCTACAGTGGAGGGCGCAGACGGATGCAGATCATGTTCTCTATGTTCTTCTTAATGCTAAGGTAATTAGTTGATCTGGCAAATCATACTGATATGAATGAAAGCATTTTGTTACAATTTCTCTCCAATATCCTGCAGGGTGTGGCCGTGAGCACGGCGACCTGCGTTCAACTTCACAAGCGAGCTGAGAAGATTGCCGCCGCGCTCATGGAAAAGGGCAGCATCAACACTGGAGAGAACGTGGTGCTTCTTTATCCTCCTGGTCGGTTCTGCTGCGGTTATTCCAGTTGATTTGATTGATTGATTTGCTGACTTTGTTTTTGGAAATCTCATTTGGTAAGGTATTGATTTGATCGCGTCATTTTACGGGTGCCTATACGCCGGCTGTGTCCCGGTAAATGTCAGGCCTCCTCACCCTCAGAACCTGGGAGCCACACTGCCTACTGTCCGTATGATCATTGATGTAAGTTTCTTCACGTGTGTTTATTTCTGATGATTTTACTTCAGTTGTTTACACGGCTGATGATCATTTATTAATTTTCTCCTATGTTCAAGAAATTCTAATATCTGAATAACAATAACATGCAAAGTAGATTTACATGACTGCTTTTTTGTTTTTGTTCTAAACTTCTGAAGTTTGACTCAATGTTGCAAAAAGATGTTTCTTGAAGGAATTTAGCTCTCATCTCGTTGTCACCAGGTCAGTAAAGCGGCATGTATCCTCACCACTCAAAATCTCATGCGAATACTGCGCTCCAAGGAGGCTGCTGCATCTGTAAACATTAAAACGTGGCCAACAATCATCGACACTGGTAAGTTACTTGCAATTTTTTCCAAACACACTCAAACACATACCTGATTATTATTTTTTGAACTTTTCTTCACACGACCTATAATTAATCTCCAGATTTAAGCTGTTTCATATCGTATTATATTTGCTGAATCCATTTCTCTCTGCGATTGTTTTCAGACGACCTTCCTCGCCGTCGACCTCCTCAAATCTATAAGCCCCCCACAGCGGAGATGATAGCGTATCTTGACTTCAGCGTTTCCACGACAGGCATGCTCACTGGGGTCAAGGTGAGATGAGACAAGATTTTCTTCCAAAGATGAACAAACATGGATTTGTTTGGAAGAAATCAAAGTTAAATCCTCAGCTTGTGCCCTTCTGGTCCAAGATCAATTATACGTTTGTCCAGTTTCAATAATTCCCTAAGTGTGGCACTACGTTGCTGTACGTCGGCGCCCTCTAGCGGTTTACAAAAAATCACAGTTTAAATGTTTAGGATAGACTTTTTCTTTTAATCCAGTTCCTGTTTTTTTTAAGTAGAGTTCAGTTGTATTTAGATATGTAAATGAAATATATTTGCATTGAATATTTTTAGCTGTTTGTTTAATCAAATCATTAAGTCGTGTTTTTATCTTATATTTAAATGGAGTGTCAATGTTCAAATTGTGCATAGTCTATGATGGCTTACAATAATATAAATTTTAGTTTATAGGAATTAAACCCGTGCCTTGTTTTCACTAAACACTGAAGCTTGCGTCGAGTGGTCCAATTGTTCATTCATTTTAACAATTAATGCTGTTTTATTGCTCGGCCCATCAAATCGATATCGGTATTAATAGACACATGCACTAAGTGCTGTTTTCCACTTTGTTGTTCAGATCTCGCATGCAGCCGTCAGTGCGCTGTGCCGCTCTATCAAGCTGCAGTGTGAGCTCTACTCTTCTCGCCAAATCGCCATCTGCCTGGATCCTTACTGCGGTCTGGGCTTTGTCTTGTGGTGCCTCGCTAGGTACAATAAATTAAACCTGCAGTCACCTTTACTTTGCCGTCCTCTAATGGCAACCCGCTTTGTTTTCTCTTGTCTTGCAGTGTTTACTCAGGTCACCAATCCATCCTCATACCTCCTTTTGAGTTGGAGAGCTGTTTGTCTCTGTGGCTAAGCAGCCTCAGTCAGTACCGCGTCAGAGATACCTTCTGCTCTTACTCCGTCATGGAGTTTTGTACTAAAGGCCTGGGCACGCAAACAGAGTTGCTCAAGGTGCAGGCTGCCATCTATGTCATAGAGTCCAACTTTGTGCTGGTATTAATAAAAGGAAATCTTTGTGTGTGTTTTTTTTTTTTTTTTCCCAGGCCCGTGGGGTCAACCTGTCATGCGTGCGCAGTTGTGTAGTGATTGCAGAGGAGCGCCCTCGCCTGGCCCTCACGCATTCCTTCTCCAAGTTGTTTAAAGATCTAGGATTGTCAACCAGAGCTGTCAGCACTGCTTTTGGCTCCAGAGTTAACCTGGCTGTCTGCTTGCAGGTAGGTCAGCTTGAAAAGAGATTCAGTAAACAACAATCTAGGGCATTGTGTAAATGATGTAACACTTGTGTTTGTGTTAGGGTACCACTGGCCCTGATCCCTGCACAGTCTATGTGGACATGAAGTCCCTCCGCCATGACAGGTAACATCAGCAATGAAGGCTTTATTCATATTTAGTATTTTTTTAAAGGCATAACTTTGACAGATAAACACGTTCAAATGCAATCAAACGTAAATGTTATCTCTCTTGTCATTTCAGAGTGAGGCTGGTGGAGAGAGGAGCACCTCAAAGTCTTCCCTTGATGGAATCTGGCAAGGTACATTAATTGAGCCATAGAACAAATTTTACATTCGAAAAAAACTCACAAAATTTGACTTACTCATGTTTTTTTTTTCTCCCTTCCCCCAGATATTGCCAGGCGTCCGAGTCATAATCGTAAATCCAGAGACGAGAGGACCGCTTGGAGACTCTCATCTGGGAGAAGTAAACAGCCTCCCCCAAACTTGCATTTTAAATTTTTGGCATTAGTTAAAGTTATGTCTGCTTTTTTTTTTTTTTTTTCTCGTAGATCTGGGTGAATAGCCCTCACAATGCCAGCGGCTACTACACCATCTATGGAGAGGAGAGTCTACAGGCTGACCACTTTAACACCAAGCTCAGCTTTGGGGACCCACAAACCTTATGGGCCAGAACTGGTTACTTGGGCTTTGTTAAGAGGACGGAGCTTCTGGATGCCAGTGGGGGTAAAATAGGCGCTCATGCAACTCATGGAAAATCCTAAATTATAAACATGATCAAATAATACCAAACTGATGTATCTGCACACTCAGATCGTCACGATGCTCTTTTTGTGGTGGGCTCACTGGACGAGACCTTGGAGCTTCGAGGGCTTCGCTACCACCCCATTGACATTGAGACATCGGTGTCTCGTGCCCATCGCAGTATCGCTGAGAGGTGAGAATACCCCCCCCCCCCCCCCCCAAAAAAAAAAATCATGCATGTTTTTTGTTTTTTGTGCTTTGCAACCTGTTGTGGATAAAACATATGTTTATTAACATACATGCAGGAAATAAACCAGTATGATCTTGTTGTTCCTAGTGCTGTGTTTACATGGACCAACCTTCTGGTGGTGGTGTCGGAGCTGTGCGGCTCAGAGCAGGACGCGCTGGACCTGGTGCCTCTGATAACAAACGTGGTCTTGGAGGAGCATCACCTCATTGTGGGCGTGGTTGTCATTGTGGACCCCGGAGTCATACCCATTAACTCCAGAGGGGAGAAGCAACGCATGCACCTTCGTGACTCCTTCCTGGCAGACCAGCTGGATCCCATCTACGTTGCTTACAATATGTGAGGGCCCGGTTGCCGTGTGCGGTCACAGAACCCTACTGCATGTCTGTGACCGGACCTGTCGTGTTTGATTTTCACTGTGTTTTATTGATAGATTTGTGCAAATCATTCCGGAGCAGCAATACCAAGCTGCCGGAAGTGTTTGATTACAAAAGTCTGCGTTGACTTACACGTTTGGTTTGGCCGACCACATAAGACCACTTTTGAAATTCCTTATTATTGCCTTTTAAAAAAAAAAAAAAAGAATTATTCCAACAAACCTCTTGAAACACGTTCCTTAGTGGTGACACTGATTCAAAGCGCTACTTACTCAACTTGAAATCTTTTTTACATGCAGCTTTCAAACAAATGCACACACATGCATGTGCTGAGCCGGCGTCGTTTCCCCTCAATTTTTTGTTTTATGCGTGTGCGCGCGTATGTATGTGTGAAACTAATGAGCCGCTTGGCTTTTTGTTATTTAAATGTCCTAAGATATTGAAGCCAAATGTTTTCACAGCTTTCCTGCCCTGATTTACTCGATTTCCTGCCTTATAGACTTACAGCCATACATTCCTCTTATTGATTTTAATAAATCTATTTTTAACGGCTGTTTATCCTCTTTTGGCTTTTATTGGCAATCCCAACAGACAGCCAAAGGATTCAAATAAGAGACTGCACTTCAAAGCCTCTTTGTATTTTCGATACTGTTACTGTAAAGCTATTTTTAAGTGGATAAATGTATAAAATTGTACACTCATCAGCTGACGAATCCTCGATGGTTGGCTTGGTAGCAGAAAGAAGACTGTAAATAATAAAGGAACCAATGATGGTCCTTGCAATATTAGTCGTGTGACAGAGGGTCAAAAGAAATACTTGTAAATCATTAATAGACATGATACATATAATGTTGCACTTTCTTCAAAAGCATCTATTTTATTACAACAATAAGGCATTATAAGTAACATTTCAGGAACATTATCTGGCATGAGGGCCTCATGGGTTTACCAGTAGGACTGTTGCTGTTTAAGGCCATTAAAAGAAAAAAAGAAAAAAAAAGAAAATAGGCAGCACTAAAAACGCGCCTTTCTACCTTCCCGGCACTGAAAGCGCTTTACACCGTCGCCTCGTTCAGCCAATCACACACACTGACGATGAGCGAGGTCACAAACTAGCAATTTGAGCTTGTACGTGTAACGACGACAATGGGAGAAACAATCAAATGACTGTTTATAGGTTGCCAGGTCATTTTGTTATTACTTTTCAAATTTAGTGCACCAAATTCATGATATGTGTTTTATCGGTGTAGTCTAGGATGACATCGGTTCTCTTCCACTTTAAGGTCATTTGAATGTGTTGTGTTTATGGAGCTTTGTAAAGGTTTATTTGCAGTTTTTTTGTCGTTGGGGTGGTCTGCAGCAAGTCGTATTTAATATCTGGATCTGCACGCGCTGGTGGCAAAACTGGACTAAAATCCATTTAACTCATGGGGGGTTCATTTGCAAATGACCTGCAATTGTGTGCTTTTCTCGTGCTCTTTGCCATCATTTGTAACGACTTCATACTGAACAGTAGTATCTCGGTGATGAACTTTTACTTTCCATGTGTAGAAAATGTTTTTAGCTTTTAAACGTTGTCGCATTACAACCTAACTAACACTATTTTGCGAGATTTACTCTTGGAAATGCAGCGCTTTGCACTGTCGTTACATTCTGTACTGTAAGTCATCTCAAGATATGTTTAATCCCCGTTTCAAGTCCAGATGGAAAAAATACACCCCACAATTCATTCTTTGCTTTATTAATGTGTCCTACTTTTGCAGCAGAATGTTTGCATGGGACAAACAAAATAATGTGAGCTGTGTCTCATTTTGAGGCAGAGGTTGGAACAATATATATAAATATATATATAAATAGTATTGCTTTATAGACATGTATATATTCAGGGAACCAAACTCAGCTAACACAGGGATGGACCAGGCGGTCTCGTGGTGCAAATCATTAAATATATTTCAAATAAACGTAATGAACAAAGAGGAGCAGATACTGTCTACCTGCATTGCTAAGAAATCTCCATATTATTTTGGCTTCCTGCTCTTTTGTCTGTTCTAACACACTATGCAAACCTGATGACGATGCGGTTTTGTTCAAGCTTGCACAGTCCGCTCAACAATGATCATACATTTTAATTTCTACGAAGTCACTGATCATGTTTGAAAAGTACATGAGGCGATATTAATCTCTCTTGAGTTGTTCTGTTGGTATTGTGTATGCAACCTCAGCATGTTGTGTAAATATTAAATATTGATTCATTCTTAACTCGTCCATGAAAATGTGATTACGTGAAAAGGAGACAGTTTAACTCCATGAAATCCAGGCGGTACACCCCTTGTTTGTTCTCATTTATTTTATCATTTGCTCAGTTGTATTTTGTTTTATACTGTCAAAGTAATACAGAAAAAAAAATAAAAAAATAATCATCTCTGATGACCTTGTGCAGTGGTTTGCACTTGCGTGCACTCCTACATTTGTATTTGATGTAACAGGATCATTTCCAGAAGTGCATCAGATGATCTCATTTGCACAATTTGTTAGTCTCCCATCAAACAGCTAAAGGGCAAAATTCACCACAGGTGTTTGATGTGCATTTCACTTTATTTTAGTACAGCAAAATAAAGCATGTTTGCTGGGTCACATGCATCTCAAAGGCATCGCACCACACCGCCCCTACAATATGAGGGACTAATTCAAAGGCAAAACATGTACATTTAGGACATTTAAAAATATTTAATATCAAAGAAATAAAAAAAAGGCTTACTAAAATTATACAAGAAATGTATAGCGCAAGTAGTCATTTAAGAATTGTAGTATACTTAACTACACAATACTTGGTGACATTTTTTACATTACACCTCATAAATACTCCATATATTTAAAAAAACAAAAATTAATATTAAAATAAACCAAACCAAAACAAAGCGTTTCTATACGAAATGTAACTGGATTTAATCAACAAAAATCAAAACGAAAATTAAAACAAATTATAATGAAAGAAATAAAACCCATAATATGATTATGCCTTGCTTACTTGGTGAAACAATGGTGTTATGTTGACATAAGACATGTGTAGTGACGACTTCATCCAGAGAGGCGCTAGCGCAGCCGAATGGACGTGAGCTGCTGTTCAACCACAAGAACAAGAAGAGGAGGCGGGCGGAAGGCGGGGTGACGTGCCCCATCCTCTGTGACGTACTTTGTCACAGAGACTCTGCCGTACGAGGCCTAAATTTATGACGTCAGGTTTTTTTTCTGTCGGACACTATCGATCATAGATATTTTGTGAACATTTTCGGGCTGGATACTAGCCTACTGTATCCGACAGCTCCCGGTGTATTTCTAAATTTGAGTTCCAAAGGTTTTTCACCAAACCCGCGGAATAACTTTCCTCAGTATTTGTTACGTGAAAGTCTAAATACGAGTTCTCCCAAGCCCACGCCGTGATCGGGAGCTGTACGGCGGCCTTTGAAAGGTAAGTTTGTCCCCGACTGTTGCGTTCGAGGTAGCCGCCTGCTCCGCCGTGGTCGTAATGGCGGCTGTTGCTTCGTTTAACTCCTGTTCGCGCCTCACGAAGGTGAGGTGGAGTTCGCTTAAATGGCTCCCCCGTGTCGCTGACGTCTCTTGACGCGGCCAACCGAATGCCAGTGACAAGAGTTGCACACATTCGCTCACCAGAGACTTACACAAGTTCGTCCATGCTGTGAAGCACAGTGGCGGCACTTGGCTCACGCATGCCCCCCAAACTGTACAGTTGAGCGCTGCAAAGAGTCAACATCCGCTTTTTGTCATTGTTTTGTTTTCTTAGGTTTTTTTTTTGCAACCAACAAGGCAAACTAGATGCCTTTGCAAAACCAAAAGCACCTACAAGGCTATTTCACCAACGTTTCTTTCAGTTGGAGTTGTCCACTTTTTTAAAAATGTTAAACACAGCAACTTGCGATGCGGGGAAGGAATGGGGTTTGTTTAAGGACGTCACAGAGTGCGGGGCCTACTTCCGATTTAATAATGATCGAGTTGAAAATTTCAAAAGCGACTAACGACAATACCGCAAGAGGAAGTCACGCTTGTGGGTCAAAACGATGAATCCATCAACTTAATCATTTGAACAAAATCTGATTGATAGCCAAAAAAAAGCCTGCCAATACTCAAACCATATTTTAGTGGCTGGAAAATTGTCCTCGTGCCAAATCGGAAAAATACTGCCTCTACTGTTGCTTTTATTAAATCTGAAAATAGAACAGCATAATTTTTTTTTTTTTTGAGCCAAGAGTATTGTAGCACTCTAATGTTATTGCCCTAAAAAGACAAATAGCTCATAATCCATCCATCTTGTTTCTCCCCAAATTTGGTTATTAAATTGTAAAAATTGTAATTTATACTTTGTCATGCTTTGAAGTGAGTGGAGATTTTGCTCTATTCATAAAGCACTTTAAAAACATTCACAGCTGCATACAAAGTGTTTTAAGTAAACATCAGGGATACAAAAAACACAAATACATCTATATAATAATATTAAAATAAAAATAGTAAACACAATAGAATGCTAAAACAATGCTGAGTGAAACGTGACAGGAAAAAAAAAAGTATATTCAATGTTTAACATAGAAGTGTAGGAGGTTAGCAAGGTATGGTGGGGTGAGTCAATGTAAAACTGAGACCAAACTCCATAAATTCTGCACATCAGAAATTATAAAGTTAAATAACAAATTCATTTTCATGTATGCAAGATTGATTTTTTTCTGCTTAATTCTTATTCCACAAATGCAATATTAGTCAGAATATTGTATTTAGACTAGTGGGGGTCTTCTACTCTAAAGGGAAAAATCATTTCCGTGTTTCTGGTTTCCGTCTGCCATGTTTCTCAGAAACGTGATATGCTTCTGACTTTGCTGACTCAATTGCATATTCTTTGCTTTCTCGATCTTACTCAATATCTCACCTCTTCCTCATTTCCCTTTGTTTGCAGGCAGAGATGCCAAATACATTAGTGTTGCTAATTGAACCTTACGGCACACTAATATTCTGAAACATTATCCTGGTTCATTGGCAGACTTGAGTTTCATCACCACATTTGAACAAAGTGTCAAGGTTAGCAATTGGGTTTTGAAGGAGGTGTGTGTGTTTGTTTTTATTCTTGTAGATGTCACTTGGTGGTTCTCCTGTGACCCTCGTCCAGCTGCCAGGGGGCCAGCTACAGGTTCAAGGAGTGATCCAGTCTCCACAGTCGTCGGTCATTCAGGCCCCGCAGACGCAGGCTTCACAGGTCAGACCAGTGGCAACTTTCAAGTAGTGCTGTGCGATATGAATAACGTTATCCCGATAATAGTATACAGCCCAAAGTAGTATTTTTACTTCAATTTAAAGAAAATAAATGGCGCGTTTTCTTGTATTTCCTCATTATTTATAAAACAAATATTAAAATAAGACACAACATTTTATTTAGAAAACAAATGAAAATTACTCAAGATACATCAGATTAAGTAAATAAAGATTTTAACCAATAATGAATAAACGAGTTTCAGGAACACAAATTCATCAGCTTGTGACAAAATGAAACCTCTTAAGTCATTTGCTCTTTTATATTTTGTTTTCTTTTGACAGACTGAGATAGAAAACAAGCTCTTATGTGAAACAACTGTTAAAAGGGTTTTCCCTCCTTTTCATCACTTTGCGGTTTTGATAGTTTTTTCCCCCCCTTTTCATCACTTTGTGGTTTTCATATAACTTGGGTACTTTGTTGCTACTCTGTCTTTAAGATGTAGACCAAACCAAACCACGGTTTCCTCTTTTTGGCCTACTATAAATTAATCAATTGGGTCCTAATCCAAATGATTTAGTCTCATATTATACAATTGCGTTTTTTCTTTCGCACAACGATGTACTGTATATCGTAATTGCACGGCACTACTCTCAATCAGATCATCGGTCTTTTTATGATTCTTAGTGCTAATTATTTGCCACACTTTCATGGTAAAGGGTTCAGATAGTGAGGATTCACAGGATTCATCAGAAAGTGGAACCACACCACAAAAGACCAGAGAGCTTCTGGCCAGGCGACCGTCGTACAGGTGAGGAAACCAAAAGCTTACTCAAAACACCATCGGTTCGAGGTCAAAGCGACTTAATGCCTTTTTTGTTTGTTTTATAGGAAAATCCTGAATGAGCTTTCATCCGAGGGTGTCCCACACAGTGAGGGCAAGGACAGCTCGACAACCACGGGAGTGACGGGCGTCACCATCCCCGCACCCATATATCAGACCACCACCGGCCAGTACAGTACGCAATGCTCCTCTACTCCACGCACATCCAACAAATGGGCTCCGACATGATTTTGAGCCAAAATTTCCTCCGCTTATTCCAGTCACCGTAACTCCAAATGGAAACATCCAGCTGACAAATCCAGGCCCCGATGGAATCCAGGAGCTTCAGGTTGCCATGGCCAACCCGACTGGAGGCCAGCAGGGCACCACAATCCTTCAGTATGCTCAGACCCCTGACGGCCAGCAGATATTGGTACCAAGTAACCAGGTGGTTGTACAGGGTGAGAGATGATTTCTTTTCGGGGTTTTTTCCCCCTCTCTGCACCCCAAAAATGTGACCTGATCCAAAGCCATTACACAAATGACCACAGTCATTGTGCTCTTTTTCTAAGATGCAGGGGGAGAAGTACAGACGTATCAAATTCGTTCAACGCCGACATCGGGCTCTCTGTCCCAGGCCTTAGTTATGGCTTCGTCTCTGGGATTGCCTCAGAGCAAAAGTGAAGATCCGACGATGAAGAGGGAAATAAGACTCGCGAAAAACAGGTGATTGCATCGCAGTATCTTTATCTTATAGCGGAATGGTGAAAAATACATTTGGTGACTGCTTTTCTCACCACTTTGCCCCGTTTCTCGTCACAGGGAAGCGGCCCGGGAATGTCGGCGGAAGAAAAAGGAATATGTCAAATGCCTTGAGAATCGAGTGGCGGTGCTCGAGAACCAAAACAAAACCCTGATAGAGGAACTGAAAAGCTTAAAGGAACTTTATTGCGTCAAAACAGGGTAAAGAGTGCAAGTGCAGAGACTCGTGTGCTAGCGGGAACAGCTCTCAGCTTTTTTGGACACCGTCGTGTTTCTGGGAACGCTTCAGGTTGACATCCACAATCGTTTTACTCCGCTCAATGTAACAATGATATAGACATATATCTAAACAAAAAGAATTTGGACTTTTTTTCCAGCTATTTTTTTTATTTACTAATGCTATAACATTTATAGTTGTGTATATTTTTTAAACTGGGAGGTTTGAAATGATGAGCTTTTTACCTTTTGACTCTCAATTTCTAAATGTTCTTGTTTAAAAAAAAAAAAATGCTGTTTGGTGTTTTTTTAGGTCTACCAGCAGCATTTACAGAATCGACTGTATTAGTTCTATGTGAACACGTTTGCCACACAGAAATTTCTCTTATTCCCAATAAGGAAATGTTACAATTTTCATACTTTGTGCAAAGGGATATAAAGGGTAACAGAATTACAGTGTGATTGTTCATTCTGAGACAATCTGGACAAAATATTGCACAGTGTCAGGGTAATATGTTATTTCATGGTGGAAAGGGCGGCCTTGTGGAACCGTGTATGAAATGTTGCTGATGATGTAAGTAAATAATATATATTTTCACTCTATTTTTGCTCATCATTTTTTGGCATGAGTGAACGTCTCAGCGAGGCATAGGCAACTTTTTCCTACAACAAAAAAAGTATATTAATATAAATTGAGTCAAATTGTTATGAATTGTATGTTGGATCAAGTGCTCAGCATTATGTTAATTGATTTATATCATTAGACTGATGAGAACAGTCTGTCTAAAATTTTACTTGATGGAATAGCCCATAATATGAGGCCGTATCATTAAAGTCACTGGCGCCTCAAAGTGTTTGAGGTGGAGCTCAGAAAAGCCAGCTGACTCCAGCTCTTCCCAGGTCGCTCTTGTAACGCTACACCCATCTCCGATATAGAACCACAAAGGGTCGATTATATATTGGAGGCAGTATGTCCATGTTGAGGGCTTTGACACCACATGTTCCATAAAATAGAAGGCTCCACCCTAGAAGACAAATACAGTGTTAGTGTTTATACATTTAATTCATCAGAGTTGGTTCGATTGTTTGAATTAATTTTGCTCAGTGTGTGGAAATTGTGCTTGCATGGTCCCCCAGCATTTGGTTACATTGAAGATGTTTCCCACTCCTGTCATGATCTATGTATAGGTATAAGGAGGACTCCACTTCTACAAACAAAATTTAGTCCATCAACAAATGAAATGAAGCCTAGCCTTGTGTGTGGAGGGCAGTCAGAAATATTTTTCTTGTTAATTGTGCTAATTGGGTCACATCTCTTTTATGGCCACACATTTGTGTCCATGTTGTATTCATAGCATGCCCATATTATGGTTTGTGCATCAAGGGGCAGGTCGCCATGCATCCACAGCCTCCCTTTGCAACATGCAGATGAATTGTATACAATATTTAAAATGTAATGAATAATTGCATTTTAAACATGCATATGTATCGTGTAGGCAGGCCTGCATACCTGCTTTGTCTATTAAAGTCATGATTTGTGTTTTTGTATGACAAAAATGCAAAGTCAAACTAATGTCCTTTTTTTTTTTTTTTAATCAAGCCCTCATATGAGGACACTCACAGTTTTCAGCACACGCCGAACCTCTCGAAGAACCATCTTCACGTCTTTGACAGAACACAGCACCAACGTACATACAACAACGTCCACAGACTCGTCATCCAGCTCCATCATGTCCTCGGCAGAGGCAACCAGAAAGGCCTCATATGTCAGGTGCTTATTTTCGTCCATGCTCTTCTTCAAGTAAGTCTCGAAGTGAGGGTTGGGGTCCACGCACAGCACTGTACACCCATACGGGTAAAACTGAAAGTTTGCCCCGGTGCCGCTACCTATCTCAAGCAGACGGAGCGAACCGTCGCTGTTTGCAAAGCCGTGCACGTTCCGGAAGAGCTCTCTCTTCATGCGGTGCATTTTGTTGTTGTATGAAATTGTGATGTTGTAGACTAGCAGTGGAAAAAGGCGTTTGTAGGCGGCGAGTAAACCAAGTGTCTTCGCCAGACGCAAAGGCAAAGTCAACAACAAGCAAAGGAGCCTGCACGCTTTTAGGAGAAAATAACTCATATTTGGTAGGACTCGACAATCCCGGTCAGACTTCTTTCTGGAAACGAAAGAAAACACGCCTCGTAGGAAGATTATACGCACGAAGTAATCGCCTGAAAATGTTTGATGCGCTTCACGTAGTCTACCACAAGAGAGCGCTGTTGCACCACTGTTACTCCCACTATTGTATGACGTTAACAGGCCGCCATTGAGGTGCTTTGGGCGCCTTCAAAATAAAAGCATTATGACGCACGCATATTGGTGCAACGATAAAACAATCTCTTTTGACACTGAGCCACTCTCTTTCAGCAAAATCCAAATTCTGAGCATTGTAACCAGGAACTTTCTGAAGTCGAGTTGGCTAGTGTCGATAATGTTAAGCACCAGATTTTTTTAAATCGTCTTCTGCTGTTGCATTTCAAAACGAAACATTTTCTCCAACATTTCCAAAACATTCGCGTGAGGTTCATCAAGACTTTAAATAGTTCATTGTGAGATTTTAAATTCTTCTTAACCTATGGGTGTTCTGCAAGTGAGCTGGGATACGCTCCAACAAAAGATACTTTTTCAAGACCTGTGTTAGAACAAATTAATGAGCAGAGTTCCTATTAAAAATGAAATGTGCTTTGAATCCCTTGACTCAAAAAATAAAATGAGCATCAGAAGTGCCTTGGCGATCAGCACTATGGACCAGAGATGGCCTCAAGTGTCAGGTGAGTGGGCCATAAATCTATTTTACTCCATAACCCATGATGTGTGGTTTGTTGAAGATGAGTGGCGCTTTCATATGTCTTAGTTTGAGGTCAGAGAAGCCGGCAGATTCCAGATGTGTCCATGTTGCCCGGGTGACCTGACATCCATCACCAATGTAGTAGCATACAGGCTTCAGGACGTGCTGGAAGAAATACGTCCACGTCGACGGCTCTGCGACGACATGCTCGAGAAAAAAGAAGCCTCCACGCTGCAAGGAGAATTTCGGTTGGTGTTAAACATTTATCTGAACATTGTTGGATTTAAAAAATTTTTTTAAAGAGACATTCTATTCGAGAAACACGACTTACAGGCCTCAGAATGCGACGCACCTCCCTCAGACTTTGCGAGACATTGTCCACTGAGCAGAGCACCAACGTGCACACCACCACATCCACGCACCCATCCTCAAACGAGCGCATGTCCTCCGCTGAGACCTCCACGAATTTCTCATACGTGATGTGGGGGTTCTCGAGCATGTTCCTTTGCAGGTACTTCACATAGTGCACGTTGTTGTCCGTGCAGATCACCTGGCACAAAGAGATCAGAACATATTATTCCAGTCAGCTGTAGAATGGATTTAAAATCCTGCTACTGGTGAATAAGTCACTGAATGGTTTAGGTTCTGAATACATTGAAAACATTTTTTACAAATAAACACGGTAGGGTTGTAAGGTCAGCATACTCAGGTCAATTAGTGACGCCCAGAGCTCAAAGCAAAACATGATGAATCAGCATTTAGCTGTTATGCCGCGCACAAATAGAATAAGCTGTCAAGAGAATTTATGTGGGAATGCTTTTAAATTAAATTAAATTAAATTAAAAAAACGTTTCCCCCATACCTATGATCAAGGTCTTAAAGCCTTTCTATAATCAACATTTCTAAAACCTTGTTCTTGCACTGTGCGTTCTTTCGTGAGCTACCTTTTGCTTTCAAATGTCTTAAATTCTTCAATTTCTCCCAAATTTTCTTTTAAATGGCTTGGATTATTATTATTATTATTATTATTATTATTATTATTATTATTGTACAGTATATGGCTTTAAATGTTGTATCTTGAATTATGTGAAGCAAGCACATTGAGCTATGTTGTAAAGCTGCCTTGCCTTGCAACCAGCCGGGTAAAATCTGAAATTGGAGCCGGTGCCGCAGCCGACCTCCAAAATGGTGAGCTGCTGTCCGGGTTGCTTGAACTCAGACAGGCAGGCGAACAGCTCCTTCTTCCTTTCGTGCATCTTCTTGTTGTACAGCTTGGAGACATGATACAGGCAAAACGGAGCGACATGTTTGTAGAGTTTGTACAAGCCCACGGCTTCCAGCAGGTTCAAGGGCACACATAATACTCTGACGACTAAAGTACAAAATGTCATCAGAAAAGACATTTGGAACCAATCTGTGACCATGCAGTCTTGGCTGTCAAAAGATAGCTGCACAAGTTAAGTTGGACACCGTCTTCAATGTCGCAAATGCCTGTGACATTTCAAAAGAAAATAAATTAACTCACTAACTAATTGTGCAATGTTCATTTTCACTGCTACAGTTTGCTTACAGTATGAAAGAATTACTGGCTGTCTATTCGTTTGTTCTACATTGAAGCAACCGACACTATATTTAATATCTAATATATTCTAATATTACTGCCAATACTACAACCGGAAGCTCATTTGCCAAGCGTCAACTTTTAAGCTGTAGTGCGATCAATGGCCGCTAGAGAGCAGACGAGCTCATAAAACAATAACCGTAAGTTGCCGGCGAGGTCAAACTTGACTTTAGTGATGGGTGAATGGGTGACATTGACATACGAGTTTGATTTGAACACGCTCGTCACTCAAGTCATTCATATCAGCTTTCCCCGTTGCTCATCACTCAAGTCATTCATATCAGCTTTCCCCGTTGAAATCAGTAAAACGCCATTTCAGCCCCAGAAAAGACACCACCAAAATCGGTATAAGCCTATGTATGCGTAATATTGGTTCCCTAAAATTGTATTCATTTATTCCCAACAATATTTCTCCATTTATAGGATTTGTTTTTACTCCATACTTCCATGTTGGATTTTTGTTGCTCAATCAGAGCTCAGTCTCTATGTTCTCCCATGTATCCGTGTTCCATAAGATAATTCATAATGCAATGATTATTATTATGATGATGAGGATGATGCCTATCATTATTATGCATTTTCATTTCTGTTTTCCTCCATTTTCTATAGCCCTTATCGTCAAAGGTGAACTGGTAATCCCATCTGACATTGGGTTGGACACTGTATTAAATAGAAAATGCATATTATACGACCGACAGCGCCACCTGGTGGGACATCGCCCCGAGGTAATGCGGAGTCTTCATTGTACGGGATTTCTCCTTGCATTGATCCAGGGAGGTGCAACCTTGTAACGCTCGTGCTTGGTGATAGAACATTTGACTCTAATCCTTAAATTTTCAAGTCTCGTTATGAGGGCTGCGCTTGAACCAAATTGATCTTTCCGTTGAGCGTTGCCGACAGCGCCCAGGCTGTCCAGCGCATTTATAACTTGTATCACCTGCGTTGCTGCGGTCTTCCATTCGCTGTTGAGACTGCAGGCATTTGCCGACACTCCCTAACAATTTGCCCAGAGTCATCAATTATGCAGGGCAGCCGCGCGCACGCCGAGCCAAGATAGCAGCTGCGGCTTGAGCATCGGCAGCAGCAATATGGCGACAACCGCAGTTGCTCCGCACTCTTTTCTACACCTGCATTCCTACGAACGCCGTGCGGATTCTTGTTGAGGCGCGGGAAAGTAAGTAGTCAAGCTGTTTTAGCGCTTTGTGTCATCGTTCGGTCGCCGCGCGGGTCGCAGTCCTACTTTGGCCACTGACTGCATCCCGTTGCCGCAGAACGCTCCCCCTCTCAGCATCCTTCCTGTCTCCCACGGAGGGATGGCGCGGGCTCGCCAAACTCTGCTTTGGACAATAATGACACGAATGTCGCTAATCTGAACGTGCGTTTGCTGGTGATCTATTTTTTTTAAGTCGGTAAAGCGAGAGTCAGCATGTTTGTTTGGGGTGTTGGCCTTGCATGTTCGGAAAGACATGAGACTGGTCCACACAGCATACGCAGATACAAAGTGTGATCAAACTTCTCCCAGTGGCCGCAGCGACTATCTTGTTTCCATTTCTGACGATGCCTTTCCATCATGATTTTTTTTTCCTTTTGATGCATCTCATCACCCCCATCTTTGCACCATTGTCCCCCCTAAAAGATGCGTCTTTACTTTGGGAATACTCGCGGTGGCACCCCCTTTTGTTCATTCCCCCCTCGTGTGCTCCATTGGGGTGTGGTAAATAGCCCAGAGGAGGATTATTTATAAATGTATGCTCTCTGCGGTATGGACCGAGTTCTGCTGATTTGGGCTGCTTTGAGTTGTCAGGATATAATCGGTGCCCTATATGAGTTAATGTGGTCCCATAGCAGCAATATACTGTTCCATACTGCAGTAGGTCATTTTAGACTTTGGCTGTACGACACTTTGCTGCTACCGAATGTCTCTTACATGATTTTGGATACATCTTAATGATGAGAAGAAGGGCGAAAGCGTCGCGTCATATATATTCTGACATTAGCGCATTTATTTTGGTGGATGCTCTGAACTCATCTTTTGATCAGTGCATGAATGAAATTGCACACATAGGTGAGTGTGTATGGGAGGTTATTTGAGGCCTTTATTATTTGGCAGCCATTCTCATCAGTGAGGCTGGACACAGGCCTATTAGATTTTAAGTAAGATACAGCAGTGCAATACTTGAAAAAGTGCATTTCTGGAGGAGCGGGGGTGACAGAAATGAATGATGAACTCCTTTGGTCCCGTTGGTTATTATCGAATTATTTACTAATGAGGGAATGTTGTGGAAGCTATTATAATTGTGGGTTTACTTTATTTAATGCATTCGGTAGAACCTCCAAGGTCAAACACAATCTGTTAGGGGACACTGGTCTGCCTGTCGATTTGATCTCATTTCAACAGGTTTAAAATCTTTACAGTCCTAAAAGTCGTAAAAGGAGAAAGAAACATTGATCACTTTTAATAACAGAATGTAAAAAACAAAACAAAAACTTGGGCTGTATTCGATTAATCAATTTCGTCATTCTGCTGAATTTTATCATCTGTCTGGATTTAATAGGTGATTAATTGGGCCTTAAAGCCAAAGTCAAGTCAAAAATATTCTGTCCATTAATATGTTCTAAGTGCCCAGACATGTTATTCTGGATAATATGGTGTTTGCTGAATATGAATTAAGCAAAAAAAAAAAAAAAAAAAATCCACCCATTTTTATCCATCTCGCAGGGCGGCCATTTTGCCTTATATTGCCTCTTGCTTTTGACTGAAAATGCCAACACAATGCCCAAGGGCTCATATTAATTATACTAATCAATATTCAATAGAATTCAGTGTTTAGACTAGTGGGGGCCACGTAAAACATATTATGTGGAAAATGTTGTACTTGACTTCCCCTTGAAAAAAAATTAGGCCAAATTCAGTGCAGTATCTGGTTGCAACAGCAGAGGCGTTATTTATTTAGTCTCAATTTTGCGGTTGAAAGACGGCCCACATTGAAACCAATGTCAGACTCCTCAATACAACATTATACCGTACGGCCCATTAAAAAAGGAAGAGGCAAATTTTCCACAAATTGTTGGTTGACTTTGGAATTTTAAGGCCTATGCTTGTTCAAAATTTACACTACCATTGTATATAACAATGCAATATCTGGAATGTACAAAAGTCACAAGCACTCAAACCATGTTCTCAATCTTTTCATGAGAAGAGAATAACTTTTCTCATTATTGTTATGTCAAATTCAACTTGAAATTACTTGAATTTATGGAATGCAAAATCAACTTTAATTATACAAACCTCAAGTCTACATCTTGAATTAAGATTGCCCTTCACTGCTCGCATTTTGGTGGTAGCAGCAATAAGAAATGACTGCAGGGGATGACAGATCAGCGTTTTATATTGCAAGCCGTGTGTGCGTGTGTCTCACTAATCAAAGTAACTGTGGCTCCTCTTCCTCTTTTGACCAAATCCAACCAACTCCAATCAGATGTCAGGTAATTAGACAAACGGAGGAAGAGGAATGAAGCGGCTTTGTGTCAGATGATGGGATGCAGACAGTGCTGTGTGCGTGTGCGCGCGCGTGTGTGTGTGTGTGTATGTGCGTGCGTCTTTCCCTGCACAAAGGACACAGCGGCTCACTGAACATCGACAAGCTTTTTGGGAGACAAACGAGACTCAGCAATTTTTTTTTTTCCTCGTCTCCGACCCACTTGACTCTTAATACATTTTGTTTGAGATTGCTTATTATTGATGATTCATTGTGGAGTGTGTCTGCCCAGGTTGTAATCAAAAAATGCCCCGCTCAAATTGCATTGTGACGTGTTGTCCTGTGGACTCATGAGTGTATTGATGAGTGTTCCACTCTTCCACAGTCTTGTACAGTGACACGGCCGTGCTTCTGCATCCCACTTGCAATCACCTTGAAAGTAGATCAATGGGTGGAAGGATACTTGGAGGTTGAGCGAGGTTGGGTTACTTCAAGCGCAGTTCATTCCTCTTCTGGGTAGTGCTGAGGTGATGGTACTGAATTGTTGGATCAATCCGCCCGTGGACTTCCTTCTTGCTTATTGAATTTCACGTCTGTAACATTGCATTTGTTCGGCGTGTGGAAGAAAGCCGAGCAATTTAAGCAGCTTGCGGAGTGTAAAAGAATTTTCCATCCATTTTCTGCTGTGTCTCCCATTCAGGGTCACGAGTTAAGCAAACATGTAAAAATAAATATTTTCTCTTATTCATAAATGCTTTTGTCTTTCAGAGCTGGATGCCTGCTATGGAAAACAAATAAAGAAGAACTAGCTGCAGGATGAAAACATGGCCGCACCCATTCTTGCACCCCCAGGACCTGACAGCTTCAAGAAGTTTACCCCGGAGTCGCTCGCTAATATCGAGAAGCGCATCAATGAAGAGAAGAACAAGAAACCAGCCAAGCCCCGGTCGGACAGCAGTCATCGCGACACGTCAGACGACAATGAGCCCAAGCCCAACCGGGACTTGGAGGCTGGCAAGAGCCTGCCCCTCATCTATGGCGATATTCCAAATGGCTTGGTGGCCACACCGCTAGAGGATTTGGACCCCTACTATGTCAACCAGAAAGTTAGTCACTCACATCATGCAACATTCACACAATGTCGTTCAATGTCTGGAAAGATAAAAAAAAAAAAAAATCTTTTTTTCTTCACCGCCGGCCTCCAGAGCATCCAATATGGCGTCTGATGATATTTTCGTTTTATTAGCAGCAATGCAAATGACCACGCTACAATTGTAGTCTACTTGGCTGGTTGCTAATATGCTAAGCAGTTCTCCGTCACCTCAACTAGCATTTACATTACATGCACATGAGTTACCCATAATTTACTCTTCAATGACATCTGGCGAGGATTTTATTTTAACCAACCTTTGGAAAATTACATTCAAGTCTAACTTCTAAAGAATCACTTTAGCCGTTTCCTTGTATTTCCACACGTGTGTAAATGTAGCTATGATTGAAGAAAAAAAAAATTGTGTGTGATATATTGAGTTTGATGGGTTTTAGCCTTAATTAGAAGACACTTTTTAATGGAAGTTATTGTTTAACCTTTATAGCAAGGATATGAAAATCTCAAAGATGGCATTTAATCATTCCAAGCACATTTCATTGTCAATGATGTCAAGCAAAACACTAATGGGAGGCCCGGTCATTCAGTTCTTCTGGTGCCTGTTTCTGAGAAATTCGATAGAGCAACTTTCGCAGATGAAGTGGAGAGGTCAGGACAGAAGCATGAGGTACCTGTACCCTTGTTTTGTTCTGGTGAGCCACGGGAGGAACTAGTCTTTGTGTATCGTAGATTGCTTGTCTGATTACCTTCGTCAACCACAAAGGTGAGCGCTTTTGTTTTGATTAGGATTTGGAGGTCAATAGGAAAATCACATTAGAAAGTTTTCGAATAAGAGAACATTTTTAGCAGCCACTTTGTTTTTGTGTTTGTCATTGATACCAGAACATCTGGTTTAAAATCATATGTTCATCAATATCTGCTCAGAGTTCTATCCTGTAAAGCTCGATGCAGCACTCGAATACTTCTCGAGCCAGTTGTGCTGGTGAGGTATCAAAAGATGTTGTTTAATATTTCTCTATTTTTGCAGCTGCTACTGACTTTATCACACCTACAGTATGTGGGCGGTAGTAAGTTGGGCAGCAGCTCAGTCTTGTTTGCTTGCGGACTCTTGAGCTGCCCGTTCAAGACCTGCTGCACATGAATAATATGACTGTAACTGCTCACAAAGTCTTCCAAATTTGTACCCAGCCACCTGAAATAAGTCATTTATTCTACTTTACTAACTGGAACACAAATGCTACATTGTATTCCTGGAAAATTAATTAATTCTAATCAATTTTATCTCTATTTGGTTCCATTCTTTGGGATTACAATTCAATCCAGTGTCACCATGTTTATTCACGCTATGCAAAAGGTCTCGAAAGGCCAAACTATTCAAGTTAAATGAACTCAAAGCAACAACAAATGATCAGCAACACCAACCGATTTATTATTAGAGTACATCGCTCAGAAAAAATGATTCGATATGTACCTTGATGCAAAGGTGTGACACGATTCTAGAAGAGAACATTTTAAAACCTATTTTCCGATTCAAATCGATTTTTGTTATCTTGCACTATAAAGGGCCACAATTTCTTAATATTATTATTTTTTACAGATTTTTTCTAAATTTAATAATAGAATGGAAACAATTCTCCAAGTCACACCAGATTTGTACCAAAATGAATTAATATAAATAGGCCAGACCGAGAAATGGAAAACAACATTGGCACAAATTGTCCTGACTGTCATGTGCAGTATGACTTCTTCTCCAGCCATTAACTCACATCAAATGCAAAAACTAGAAATGATCAGCTTGCATGTATTCTTCAGTTTTGCTGCGGTTAGCGCTTCTGTTTAAGTCCCGCCTACCCATGTTTGACTGTGATTGGCTATCGTTTTCGCCACTGTTTATGCAATCACTGAGCTATCTCTCTGTATGATGGCGCGACAAAAATATACAGCATCATGTAAAATGTCATTTCCCCTTGAGGCATTCAAAATAGTACAATGAATTGGACGAAAATAAAAACGTGGCTTCATGTTAGCACCCACTCCTCTTTTGTTTTCACACCTCCACGGGCGACCATCCCCTACACTTGACCGACAGTTGTCCTATCACATAGCATCACTCTGTTACATTGTGTGTGTGTGTGCGTGCATGTGTGTGTGTGTGTGTGTGTGTGTGTCACGGTCAGATGCAAGAAACCTGATCACAGCACTCGTGCATCACAAAGAGAGGAAGAGGGGCCATTGGTGAGGAGGAGAAATGCAGCGTTGCAGTTCTTGTTTTCCCCTGTGATGCCTTGTAGACTGGCTGGGCTTTTCAAACCGCCTCATGTGATTAGAACAAGCTGCTCGAGTCATCCGGCAAAAGGACTCGGATGGGATGGATGCGGCAGCGCCTTTTTACTCGTGAGCATTTGGATATGCAGAATTAAAATGAGGATGGCAACTCACTGCTCGCGTTGCTTCCTGTAAAGGACACAGCTCTTAAAGGGCAGTTTTGGTTTGGTTCGCAGCACATTACTCACGACACATGACAACCAAAAGTCTTTGTCTCTTACTCTCTTTTTTCCGCCACCTCTGTTCTTTTTTCCAGGGTGTAGTAAATTAGAGCAGGGGCCTGGCTTTAGTGCTCTGTCTGAGTCCTCAGTCTCTGATGACACAGCATCCTGCTGCACAGAGTGAGGGAGGGATGGGGTGGTGTGTGTGTGTGTGTGTGACTGTGACTGTGCGCTTGGTGGTTGCTATAAAGAAGGAGGGTGGGGTTTTGCATCAAATTGTTCAGGTAAAGATTTGGAATGATGCATTTCGAGATTATTTGCAGGCATGGCGTAGAGTCAGCCTGAGCGTCAGAAGCATCCATCTCTGCGTTTAAAGCATTCTTGGCCCACCGTGTATTTTTGCGGCTTGCGCCATTGATTTAGGAACCACTGTCAGCTACTCATGACAGCATGGGCGCCACTCCAGCTAATGTCGATGCTTTCCAATACACAATGTTATAATTTTGCAAAGAGGCCTCTTGTGTAAGTTCTTTGCACTGTGTTACTCTTTGGTGAAGGTCACTTGATGCTGCAAGTCACGACGAGCTAAACGCACGCAAATTTAAATGGTCGTTTTGAGTCATTTCAAAGGAATATCCACTGATAATAACAGCTAATAGTTGGCTGATTATAAAAGCCTTGGCCCACCTTCCATCCATCTGTCCGTCCATCTGTCCGTCCCTCGGTCCATCCATCCCACATTTGAGTCGTACCCCCTCCGCAGCTCCTCGGTTTTCCTTTCCGCATCACAACCTCTCACCTCGGCCCCACCTCTTCTCTTCCTTGAGATCTTTCCTGTTGTCCCACCCACCTTGAACGTTTGTTTCCATTCTCCACTCCTGCTTGCTGCATTCTGCCACCTAATTGTTTGACCGTGGCTTTTTTGATAAGTCGTTTGACTGCTTTGCCTCAAGTCAGGCTAATAAAAATTGCCCTTCTGCAATGTCTTTGTTTGAGGGTACATTCTTTAAATGAGAAGTTCATAATTCATCACTTATAGAACTGCTAAATATTACCCAGAAAGTCACAGTGTCCATTGTGGGGAGAGATGGGACAAAGCAAGCTTGCGTCATTTTTTTTTTTTTTTTGTATCGTGTTTAAACTGCACTACGTAGCCTCAGCTTCATATTAATACAAAAATCATTTAATAGCTATTCTTTAAAATTTGTTATGATATTTTGTTATTATATACTCTTTGCTGTTTTTTCCCCAAATCACTCAGATTTAGCAGGGTTGTTAAAAACAGCCAATCAGAAATCACTTTAAACAAAATAATAGTCTCTGTATGAATTTTGTGAGTCCAATTTCCACATTCTTGTCGTATTAAACCGAATAATGCATTGTTTAAAAGAAAAACTAGTTTAGTGATGCCAAAGATGATGACCTTCAGTTCATACGTGGCACGGCATTACTCTTAATTCCATTGGCTGTCACTGTGAGGTAACTTGCTCATTTTTAAATTGCTCATTATTCATATCTCCTTCCATGCACACACTGTATTTGCTTTGTCAGCAAAACTCTTCTTCTGACCTCTGGGAGACACCACACACACTTGAATTTAGATCATGCGCTTTCATCTTGTGTTGATTGTGTGGCGTATTATTGACATTGTGTGAAGAGTGTATTAAAGGTGAGCACAGAGGTGCAGAGATGTTATAAGTTGTGCATTTCACTTCAGAGTGAAATTCTGGATTTGGGATTTTGGCTGCATATTAAAACAAAAGTTTTTATTACTACTCTCAGACAGTGCGTCAGAGGATTTTATGGTTTGGCCAGCCTTTGTCGTGTGCGTTAGCGATATAGCTTGAAAATGACAAAATTGATGCCGTGATGTGGCGCATTGTATTTTTAGCACATCCTAACAACTCGCTGTGCTAAATTAGCATTACTGTTGCGGTGCTTTAACCTTTTGAGGAAACAGATTGAACATAAATAGTTCAACATGTTGACGGAAAATATAAGAGCACGCAATCATAATCTATTTATCCTCAATGTCGACTGATTTATATTAGTGCTGTAACGATGAGCTCAAGGAGGAGATAATTATGTATCCTGCTAAGGAGGACAGTTATACTGCCCTCCAGTGGCCAAAGCAGGCGGACCAGATGAAGCACCATTTTATTGATGTGGTTTAATTCTATGTAATTCTTTTTCTATTGTGCAATTACTGTATGTTTATGTAAAGAGCTCCTATTCCGCATGAAAATACACATCACCAATATTTTTTCTTTTGCGTGAGGGCCAAGGAAGCTGATTTGAGTCTTTTGTCTCACATGCGTTTTTAATTGAACTCATAGCTCAAGGCATTGCTGCATTTTTTTATCTAAATAAGTGTATGATAAGGGTTATATGTTTTATCCCGTCGTGTCATATCTCACCCAAAAACATGCGCATGCACACTCACACGCCTGTGCCCAGCTCAGCTTGGCCCACTGCCGTTTATGGGTGGGGAGTGGTTGCTGAGAGCATGGAGTCAGCAGATCTGCCACTGATCAATGACAGCATTTGCAGTTCTCTTCCAGTAAAAGCTTTAAACCTGGGCCGAAGAGCCTCATTTGGCAAGCGCAGAGTGGAGCTTCACATGCATCTATCTGTTTGTTGCCTCTGTCATGGTGAAAGCACTGCAGGACTGATGCAAGCAGCACCTCTGTGCTGTGTTTGCGCCGCGTCCTTCGTGAAGGGGAGGGCCATTACATCACACGCTGTTTTCTCACAGCAGCCGGGGTAAGGTAGAAGACAATGTGGAAAGCAAGTAACATTTGGGTAGGAGGGGGGGGAGGTTCATGAAAAGAATCTCGATTTAATTCATCCATACCCGATATGGACTTGTCATGTGTCTCGTGAGAAGCAGCTCTGTATTTGGTAGGCGAACACAATGCAGCAGAGGCCCATGACTCAGACATAATCTCACCAACCAGTCAGCCAATCGTTGTTTAAAAAAAAAAAAATGGATCTAAATATTGTAATATATGCCATGTTTCTGCAAATTACCATGTCTCTTTTTTTTTCTCTCTCTCTCTTTCTGCAGACATTCATAGTGCTAAACAAGGGGAAAACAATCTTCCGCTTTAGTGCCACGCCCTCCCTGTACATCATCAGCCCTTTTAATATTTTCAGGCGAATAGCAATTAAGATTTTGATACATTCATATCCTTTCAACTTCAAGATTTGCCGTTGTTTGAAATAAAAAGTCTGTGATGAATTACTAGCACACGGCATGTACAAACATGTATGGATCCTTAACGGCCTCTCACGTTATTCAGCATGATCATCATGTGCACCATTTTGACCAACTGTATATTCATGACATTTAGCGACCCTCCAGAGTGGTCCAAACAAGTGGAGTGAGTACCCCGCTTATTTGCATTTTTATAAGAAAAAACCCCCCACTAATCTTGTCTCTTTGCAATAACTCTCATATTATATTTTCCCAGGTACACCTTCACTGGTATCTATACATTTGAGTCACTCACAAAAATTGTGGCCAGAGGTTTCGCAATCGATGGATTCACTTTTCTGAGAGATCCATGGAACTGGCTGGATTTCATGGTCATTTCTATGGCGTAAGTATTATGTTGTTATAAAAGACAATTTGAAACTGTGGGGGAGTTTTCAATAGTAACTTTTTAACCATTTGAGTGATGACAAAATCTCCTCAAAAACACTCCGAGCCTTAAAATACTTCATTTATTCTGTTTATGTTTTGTTGCCTCCTTGTTTCAGCTGTATTTGAAGCCAACAACTGCCCGGCAGCTATATACACCTAAGCAGAGTTAGCATTTTACATAGGTTAGCGATTAAATAGATTGAAATTTACAGCTAATGTTAAAAATATTTGCGTCCGTAATGCAACTTATATGACAAACTTCTCATTTGTCATTAAAGTGTTTCACTGTGTTTTATGCATATACATACTATATGGGCCCGAAATCTGAATTACAGATCCCATAGTCCAAAAAATGACAAATCCAATTCGATAAATACAAAAGTCGTAAATGGAGTGCACTTATAAGGTGCACAATAGTTGATCCCTAAAGGCGTCTTTTCTGGACTTAGAATGTCCAGGCGACCAAATGTGATATAAGAAGTGTGGATCGGGTCTTTTTGGGCCGAGTGCTGAATGCCTGTGTCTGATCCACCTTGCAGGTATATAACAGAGTTTGTAAACCTAGGCAATGTGTCAGCTCTGCGTACGTTCAGGGTTCTGAGGGCTTTGAAAACAATATCGGTTATCCCAGGTAAGAGAGACCAGGTGTTTGTGTGGGCGGGAGGGCGAGTCGCCGGGTTGATGTTAGCTGTGGTTTTGTTTGGGTGCCTATCCTTTCCTCTTTCTCATTCGTCTTCCTCCTCCCGCAAGTTGGACCGGGCCTCTCTATTTCTTTCTTTCACACTGTGGTGTCCCCTCCTGGTCCTCGATGGTGGTGATGCTGTCGTGCTCCTGCACGTCCATGCGTGCGTGCGTGGTGTCGTTCTTGTGTGGTGTGTCGTGTGTCATGGAGTTCTGCTCTTTGTGTCGTCCTACCTCGTTACAGATATATAACAGAGTTTGTGGACCTTGGGAATGTGTCGGCCCTCAGAACGTTCAGGGTTCTCCGAGCATTGAAAACTATTTCTGTCATTCCAGGTGAGACTCCCATTTAAACACTAAGGCTGAGCTTAGCAATTAGCCAGCTTCATGTTCTCATTTTCTTATTTATGAGAAGCGAATGGAACAACTTTTTGATTGCTTTTTTATTTATTTTTAGCGAATCAAAAATGGTAGTTATACATTTTTGATAGGCTTAGCAGTCTACCGGCAGTCGGAACATTTTTACACCTTTGTGTGATTTCCAATGTTAATCTCAGCTCCAGTGGCCCGGGGATCATTTTTCTGGAGCCAATTTTCCCAGCTATGCCAGTTTTTTGGTTGCTCAATCAAGCATTGGGGGATGATGAGAAATGTTTTGCCCATAACACGCTCTTCCTCTGACCCCATTGCTGTTCAGTTGAAATCTATCTCTTTATTATTATTATTTTTTTTTTTTAAATCTTCTTTCCAAAGACTTTCCTTGAGACTGCCAAGCCTAATGTGAATGCAGATCAGTGCTGCATGACGCTTGGAGACACATGCTTTTTACAGGTTTGGCTTTAAGAAGAATTAATTTAGCCATTTACAAGATGCCAAACATTGTCTTTTTTTTTTTTTTGCAGGCTCTTAAAAATTGCCATGACAGATGAGAATAATTCAGCATGAGGCACACACACACATACAGTGCATGTATAAAGTTTACACACCCTTTGTTGTAATGCCAAGACTTCAAACCTTTTTCCACCTATAGTGTGACCTGGGGATTGCACGATTCAATTAAAAAAAAAATTTAGGGAGTGGAATAAAAATGTGGTTGCACAAGTGTGCACACCCTCTTATAACTGCTGGCTGTGGCCAATCACACATATGTCAAATGGGAGTCGGCACACACCTGCTCCCATTTAAAGTGCCTCTTATTAACTCCAAATAAAGTTTTGAGGTTCTAGTAGGCTTTTACTGACTTTTGTGTCATCAGAGGCACTTTAAACAGTGGCAAGTGTGTGCTGACCCTCATTTAATATACATTGAATGTGATTATGTAATTATGAGTATAGATCCAGGTGCCATCACATCATCTCAGATGGAAAGGTCACATTAATGGTGGGAATTGTTTTGAAACATCCCAAAAGCTGGCTTTTGAACACACGTGTGTAGACTTTTTATATCCACTGTATGTCACCAGTGCACACAGCACAATCAGCCTCTGCATGAGTGGGAACAGTTAGTGGAAGGCACAGTCCCAATTGGACTTTCTAGACAGATGACACCCAGTGAGTGTCTTCAGCCTTGGCGTTTAAATGACCTGCATGGCACCTTCCATTGCTCCTCCTCGCCTTTCCTCTCTTTCTTGTCTTCACCTCCCCGCTGTGTGCCCCTCGCTGTGATTTATTGAATGAAGCTTATTTTTGTTAACTTGGGATGTTTCCTAACTCGATTTACTGATTTAGCTGTCGCGTTGACTATCGTCAGCTATTCAAATGACATTCATAAGTGGAGGATCTTTTTCCTTGCTCACTTTTTAAAGAAACATTAATATGAGGAAAAACTACACATAACCTGTTCCAAATTCCTGTCTACTATTATTCGTGTAAAAATATTATGCCTAACGCACACGTACAGGGACAGATATTTTCCCGTCATGGAAACATCCCATGTAGCTGCAGTTATTTGTTTTTTAATGTTTTAACCCTAAAAGTAGCTAAATACTATAGTTTGAATGTTTATATACAGTAAATATCCAAAGTGATCACTCTGAATGTATCAGGATCTTTGAGCATGTTTTATTTTGTTCTAAGTTGTTTTGTAGTGTGCACTAAGGATATTGGTAAGGTTAATGATTTAAAAAAAAAAAAAAAGCCAAAAGGAAAAACTAACTGTAATGAGAAATCCAAAACTATTATTATTATCAGAGTTGTTGAGAAGTAGGACTGCATGCAGTCACACCTGCATTAAAATATGAAACCTTCAAGCCATCACACCCACAAGCTACATTTTTATTGTTCTGTTTATATTATTTATGGCTAGAAATGAGAGATTTCCACTTTGGATGCCAAATATGTTTCAAAACCACACAGGATTCTTTGCTTTCCTCAATAAACTCCCTGTTGTTGCCCTGCTGCATTCTTGGCTAGCAGCATGTTACTAAAGTGACTAAACAACAACTTGATACATTCTTAATGTTCTTGTTACATGATTAAAATCTGGTGAGCTTGACAAACAGACGGATTAAAAGTGTTTAATTAAAAAACTCAAAAACCCAAAAGCATAAGGAACCAAAATAATGACATAAGATGGCACTCATATCATTGGCCCTCCCATGGCCCCCCCAAGACAAAAATCTTAGCTCCGCCTGTGGCTGCGACCATTAATGTGAGAAGAAACGTACAAGTTAGCTTACTTAGATATAATCCACATCAGTGTTCAGTAGAGCATTTTCCTTCATGTAATTAGTGTGATCTTTTTATTTAGTTTTCTTTCCATCTACGTATGTGTGTTATATTTTTACGTATGAATACTTGTGCACATGCGTGTATGTGTGTGCTTTTTATTCATTGTCAGGCCTGAAGACTATCGTGGGCGCCCTGATCCAGTCTGTGAAGAAGCTCTCCGACGTGATGATCCTGACCGTCTTCTGCCTCAGCGTCTTTGCTCTCATCGGATTGCAGCTCTTCATGGGGAACCTGCGGCAAAAGTGTGTCTTTTGGCCGGTCAATACCACCAACATGTACCTGCCCAACGGCTCCAAGGGCTTTGACTTTAATGAATACATCATGAATGAGAGTGAGCCATCTTGATCTTGTTCCTTCATGAAATAATATTACAATACTGCAATGGCTTATTTATTTTCTCCCTAATTTTATTGTCCAAATTAAGTCACACATACTTTGATTTGTAGCTAATGACGGCATTTTTTATTTTATTTGTCTTCCTACAGCTAACTTCTACTTTTACCCCGGTCAGGGTGATGCACTGTTATGTGGAAATAGTTCGGACTCGGGGTAAGTTTGAGTTTCACTCATTTAATGCTTGGCGACTTGCAAAACCGATTCAGTTACAATATGCAGTTTTAACAAAAGTCAGCCTATCAAAAGAAACTGTTCCCAGCGATTTCAATGTAACTGGTGTTTCTTATTGTTGCGGTGCTTTACAATGGTTTCAAAGTGCACTGTATGTATTTTGCCCCACATTACAAATACTGCAACTCGGTTATTAGAAGAGCTTTGGTTGTCACACTCCAGTCCTCGAGGGCAATTATCCTGCCTGTTTGAGATGTTTCCCTCCTGCAACCTGATTCAAATGATCAGCTTCTCTTTTCAGACGATGTCCTGAAGGGTTTACATGCATGAAAGCCGGAAGGAACCCCAACTACGGTTACACCAGCTTTGACAGCTTCGGATGGGCTTTCCTCACCCTCTTTCGACTAATGACCCAAGACTTCTGGGAAAATCTCTACATGCTGGTAATAAAGAGGGGCTCTGTTTCCGCTTAGCGATGGTGTAAAGATAGTGTCTTCAATTAACCGAGATGTATTTTGGGGGGCTGTGGCTCAGCAAGTTTTAACCTTCATCCCACCCAGAGTCCTCAAGCTGTCAGCTATTCTAATCTTTGAAATCTTTCCATCTGTGTTTTGTGTCAGACTCTGCGAGCGGCAGGCAAGACCTACATGATCTTCTTTGTGCTGGTCATCTTTGTGGGTTCCTTCTATCTTGTCAACCTCATCTTGGCTGTGGTGGCCATGGCCTACGAGGAGCAGAACCAGGCCACCATCGAAGAGGCTGAGCAAAAAGAGGCTGAATTTAAAGCCATGCTGGAGCAGCTCAGAAAGCAGCAGGAAGAAACGCAGGTCGGTACCGTATTTCTTGTACGCATCTGCTGAGATCCCGAGTTTATACGCTTTTCTTCCTTTCAGGCTGCCGCCATGGTGACGTCGGCAGGCACTGTATCGGAGGTCGCGTTGGAGGATGAGGGAGGGGGTCATCTGTCCCGCAGCTCCTCGGAGGTCTCTAAGCTGAGCTCCAAGAGTGCCAAGGAGCGTCGGAATCGCAAGAAGAAATGGCGGCAGAAAGAGCAGGAGAAAGAGAAGGGTGACAGCGAGAAGGTGGTCAAGTCTGAGTCCGATGACGGCAGCAAGAGAAGTACCCTTCGTTTTCCGGGAAGCCGTCTGGGCAGGAAGACCTCCATCATGAACCAGGTGAAGTACCAAGGAAAATATAGAAATACAGCTCATATAGACTCGCATATTTATGGACTCCCGTCTTCCCTCTCCAGTCACTCCTGAGCATCCCGGGCTCGCCCTTCATGTCACGCCACAATAGCCGCAGCAGCATCTTCAGCTTCAAAGGCCGCTCCAAGGACATGGGCTCGGAAAACGAGTTTGCCGACGACGAGCACAGTACGGTGGAGGAGAGCGAGGACCGTCGGGGTTCCCTGTTCATCCCTTTCCGCCGGAACAGCTACAGCGGCTACAGCCAAGGCTCGTCACGCATCCACCCGCTGGCGCCTCACTCAGGAGGGAAGAGGAACAGCACCGTGGACTGCAATGGCGTGGTGTCGCTCATCGGCCCGGGGCCTGGCAGACGGCTTCTGCCTGAGGTGAAAATAGATAAGGCAGCCACTGATGACAGTGTAAGGACGTCCGTGGGACAACCGGTACAGTTTAGGCATGATGGTGGCGGCCTCAGTCTCCTCCGCAGCTTCTCCTTCACAACCTCCTTTCCCCTTGGCGATTGCTCCTCTCTCTCTGTAGTTTCTTTTTCTTCCACTTCCAACCTGTGAATCTATTTAATCTCATTGATGGAATGCATTTTTCAGGGTGTCCTCTAATAGACAAAGCATAAACCATATAGAACAGTCTCCCCGGTGATTAATTAGTTAGTCATGATATACGACCATTTTGGTTGTATAGTGTTGATATAGTGCCGCACAGGATGGGCAACAATTGGAATAAGAAAAGATCCTGTTATCATAGAACCCGATTGTCGATATTGAGAGCCAGACTCAGCTGAGCAAGCTGAAGATCGCCGAGCTGTAAATACTGTCTTAAGTTCTTAAGGTTGATTAGGTTGTAGATTGGCAACTACCTGTCCCAGTAAGCAATATCTAGCAAGCCCTCATGGTTTCTTCAACAACTTAAACCTTGAGGTTGAGTGAAGGACATAAGAATCAATTCATCGGTCATTAAGAATACTATTGTGTAATTGGTTGTGGTTGTTGTTGTTGATGTCCTAAACTAGCAAAAATGGAGTACATTTCTTGGCTGCAACCGCCAAAGGCTCCGTTGATTAATTTTCAACAAATACTACAGGAATTTCTGCATCCGCTATCTATTGTTGCTTTCCTCGGAATTATTCAAGTGAATCCCGTCAAATGCTTATGCAATCGTTCATTTGCTGACTTTAGCTAGCTTAGTTGTAGCGTCTTTCCTGGTATGGGTCACGTTAGTTCAAGCTATCCTTCTTTTGATATCTGTCTTTTTACCTTCTTTTCCCTTCTATGCTCCTCTTGTTCCGCGGGCAGTTCCATTACATTTTCTTCAGTTATCCACTGCTGCCAAACCACTGGATGGTGCAAGATTCAATTTGATTCTGAGAATATCCCTCGCTAGCATGATAAGAGCGCCGTTGTATTGTCAGCCAACCTGTTTTTATTTTTACCTCTGTCCGGATGTAGCATGGTACAGCAGCAAATAATGTCTTGAATTCCTCTCTTGACATGACCTGCATGCCGTTGCATGTAGACTGTCAGTATGTCATGCACAGTAAATAATAGCTTCGGGCTTTGAATTAGGATATGTTGAGGTTGTCAGTGCTAAAAAGTTATCATTTGTAGTCACTCGAACAAGCTAGCCTGGCACTCTCGACATCAGTAGTTTACGTTTGAGAGCTGCATCTGTGCTCCTCATCATGCTTGATATAGTGATAATGATGCATCAGTATGTATGCAAGCAATTCTTCACCCTACAAATCAAAGTCAAACAAATCATGTTGTCATGACCCACTTTTTACTTTTGAGTCTGAAAAACTTGAATTCATGCTTTTGTATTTTCTGATTATGAGGTGCTAGCTTGTTCAGATTACTTACAAATTTGTACCTTTAATTTAGTCAAGGTTAATTTAAAAATTAATGGATAAATAAACGCAAATGTTACACTTTGGCAAATGATGTAATCTTGCAAACACGTAAAATACACAAATTTAAATAAGATTCCTCAAACCAGTTAGGGTTGAGACCAAGTGTTTTTGGCTTCAATTACTGAGGGCATCATCATTTGTTTACGTGAGTTTATTCACAAGTACCTATTTTTGTCTCTTTTCCGAGTACAGACCACAGACGTGGAAATTAAGAAGAAGCACTCTGGCTCTCTCATGGTATCAGTGGATCAGCTCAACTCCTCCTTCAAAGGAAAAGACCGCGCCAACAGTCAGATGAGCGTAGTCACCAACACTCTCTTAGATGGTAGATGTACAATGTTACATATGTAATTTGCTGTGCTACCTTCATGGTAGCCTCATAAAACCACAATTATAATTAAAAGTCAAACATGCATGCGTTTTTAGTTCCTGCATCTTCTCGCTTTTCAACTCTTCTTCCATCTTTTTAACTTCACAGAATTGGAGGAATCTCAGAGGAAGTGCCCCCCCTGTTGGTACAAATTCGCCAACACCTTTCTAATCTGGGAGTGCCATCCCAAGTGGCTGAAGCTCAAGCATATCGTCTACTTGATTGTCATGGACCCATTTGTTGACTTGGCCATCACCATCTGCATTGTCCTCAACACCCTTTTCATGGCCATGGAGCACTACCCAATGACGGAGCACTTTGAGAACGTCCTCTCTGTAGGCAATCTGGTGAGAAGAACCACGTTTTGTATTCCTTCTTAATTTGCTTACCGCCCACTTCAAGAAATATCGCAAGTGTGTCCCTTTTATGCATATGTGCACTTAAGACTGCACATACGTACTGTATATAGGACTTTGATGGGGGCTCATTAAAGATTTAGTTTGGTTTTAATGTAGCCAGTCCGCATTCTCTCCCACTCCCCATCACCTCCACTCATGTCAGCCTCCAATTTCCGTTGTGTCTTGCTTACCTCAACTTCTGCTCCGATGTCTTTGTTATACACCAAGCACTCAGTCTACAGCCTTAAAATAATGAGGGGAAAAAAAAAACTCCCTGTGCCTCACAGGCTGAATCTGTCTGTCAGATTGCAGCCTTCTTTTGCCAAATACTGACTCAGTGTCAGTACAGGAAAAAAAATTAGGTCAGATTGGTAGAGGATGGTGCAGTATGACTCATTGGGTGTTCTCTTCACCACATGTAAAATGTGATTAAGGTTCCGAGTATTAATTCTGTCAAGTGTGAGTTCAGTGAACATAGTGTTACATTGCTGTCTTCCTTGCTGACTTTCATCAATTCACAAACCATTGTAATCGGGACTCACTTTTTCTTTTGTGCACCACCAACTGCAGATTGCAGCGTGTTTCAACAGGACTCTCACAACATACCCTTAAAACTGCTGGGTTAAAAATGTGAGGAAGTTGGGTCAATTTGAATAACCTTGGTGTTGTTTTGCAAAAAAAAAATTGTTGGATTGTTTTGTCCCAAAAAATTGGCTGTTTGATGCAAAATGACCCAGAAACTTGGATCTGATTTTTAACCCAAATTGGGTTGTTTTTAAGACAGCATTTTTGATACAAAATCTAATTTTTTAATAATTATTATATTTTTATAATAATAATTTTTAAAATATTATTAGCATTTAAGTGTGCTTTTGACTCTGGGAGTATACGTATCTTGTACAGCACTACCCATTTCCAATAAAACCAATTTGTTTTATTCCTCTGTGTATCCTCAGGTTTTCACAGGGATCTTTGCTGGGGAGATGTTTGCCAAACTGGTAGCCATGGATCCCTATTACTACTTTCAGGAAGGATGGAATTGTTTTGATGGTTTCATAGTGACACTGAGTTTAGTGGAGCTGGGACTCCAAGATGTGGAGGGTCTGTCAGTGCTCAGGTCCTTCCGATTGGTGAGTAGAATCTTTTTCCCCCCCACCACCTCAACAATGCAGCATAATCCAAATATTGAAGTATTTTTTTGTTTTGTTTTTCCCCATCTCTCATAGTTGAGAGTGTTCAAACTAGCCAAATCATGGCCCACGCTCAACATGTTGATCAAGATTATTGGTAATTCAGTGGGGGCGCTGGGTAATCTGACCCTGGTGCTGGCCATCATTGTCTTCATCTTTGCTGTGGTGGGCATGCAACTGTTTGGCAAAAGCTACAAGGACTGTGTGTGCAAGATCGCCAGTGACTGTAAACTGCCTCGCTGGCACATGCATGACTTCTTCCACTCCTTCCTGATTGTATTCAGAGTGTTGTGTGGGGAGTGGATTGAGACCATGTGGGATTGTATGGAGGTGGCAGGACAGACAATGTGCCTCACTGTCTTCATGATGGTCATGGTCATCGGGAACTTGGTGGTAAGTGGAAAAAAACAAAACGTCACATGTGGAAGGTTTTGAAAGAACGAAACTCACTAAAATTTCAATCCTCCATAGGTTTTAAATTTATTCTTAGCTTTGTTGCTGAGCTCATTCAGCGCTGACAACCTCGCCGCCACAGATGACGATGGCGAGCCAAACAATCTCCAGCTCGCTGTTGCTCGCATTAAGATCGGCATTGCCTGGTTCAAGGTGCACATGCGTCTCTTTGTCGCCACGGTGCTCAGGAAGGTAAGCAAAGTGGTGGCGTACCAAAATCTATCCCTCCCCGCTTCCCCTAATTATTGATGATCAGGATCATCAATCAGGTTTCAATATGAAGGTTAGCTCAAATAAAATTGTACTGGCACTTAGTAAAAAAAAAAAATGTTTAAAAAAAAAAAAAACGTTTGTGTATGCTAATTAAATGAAAATCAAAGTGCGTTTAACAGTTACCGGCTGCCTAAACAACATGCCTGGCACAGGCAATAATCTATTTATTTTTAATTTTTTTTTTACTTGCAGCCTGTTGAGGATGAACAAAAACCTCTGGATGAAATGTACGAGAAAAAGCTCAACTGCATTGCCAACCACTCAGTGGACATCAACCGTGAACTGGACTATGCTAAAAACGGCAACGGTACCACCAGCGGCATTGGGAGCAGCGTTGGAAAGTACATGATTGATGAAGACTACATGTCCTTCATCCACAACCCAAACCTGACTGTGTGCGTTCCAATTGCCGTTGGAGAGTCGGACTTTGAAAACCTTAACACTGAGGACTTCAGCAGTGAATCGGATGCGGAGAACAGCAAGGATGTAAGTACGATGGACTAATAGGAGAACTTTCAGCACAGATTTATTTATTTCTTAAATTTTATTTATTTATTTATTTATTTATTTATTTATTTATTTATTTATTTATTTATTTGTTTATTTATTTGTTTGTTCGTTTGATTTGTGCACTGTGGAACATTCTAAATCAATACAGTCCTGTTGCGGTCCAATTTAGTTTTTCCTTTTTGTTGTTGTCTTTTGAAGCTCAAATAATCCGCCTCACTCATCTAATTTTTAAGCATAAGTAAGTCTTAATTTTACCAGCGTGAGACCCAACATCACTTCATCCTCATAGTATGAGCAAAGTTTGACCAACATGTGTGATAAATACTCTTTAATAACAGTTACAGTGACTGTGACATATCTCCTCATTAAGTTTTATGAAGTTTAACTCAAAGCCTAAGAAGTAGGTGGGTGGTGTCTTTGTCTCGGCCTCGTTTAAAGAAGCTAATGGCGCACTCTGTTATAACACCTACACCAGGTTTATGTTCCACCGGGCTCCCTGAACCTACCATACATTAGTTCTCAGGCGAAGGATACACTACAGGAAGCCACGGCGTACAAAACTACCACCAACCAATCAGAAAAGCAACGACTCATCCGGATGTTTGGAGAGAAAGCGAGATGAGAGCGAACCAGGAGCAAATTTAAATGCAGCTGACTTTTTCAGACGACATAGTTCAGGATCACTTGCTCATAAGTTGAATTCACAAACATGTTGAGTTTGACGTTGGGTGTATGCTAGTTTTTCATTTCAAATCTCTAGAGAAAATTGAGATAAATGTATTTTGTCCATACCTTCAACTCAATTCAAACAAAAATCTGTTCACCCCCGCGGGATATTATTTATGAATGCATAACAATAGCAGCATTAAAGCTTACGTTTAATTGCTTCCTTTTGATTATATGCTAAAAGCTGCAGGGGAAGGGAGTCATAGCGAGGATGAATCACTTTAGTATACATTACGATAACACTTACATCATCGCGGTCGTAAATCTAGTGATTCCTACAAACACATATTGGCCTTATTTAAACGAGCGTTTGGGCTTGTCTCCTAGCTGGATGATACCAGTTCATCTGAGGGCAGCACAATAGACATTAAGCCTGACGTGGAGGAGGTGGCAGTGGTGGAGGTTGTGGAGGAGTACCTTGACCCAGAGGCCTGCTGGACAGATGGTACGTGGTACGAGCACCATCAGCAAGATTGATTGCCCATTCCGAGAACTCACATTACATCGTTGGCCTACTGATCTGTCATGCAGAATGCGTGGCCAAATACAAATGCTGTGATGTTCCCATCACTCACGGCTGGGGGAAGCACTGGTGGTTCCTGAGGAAGACCTGCTACCTGATAGTGGAACACAACTGGTTCGAAACACTCATCATCTTCATGATCTTACTTAGCAGTGGAGCCCTGGTAAGATAACTGTGCTTCCTAACCGTTTTTATTTTTTATTTTTAAAACTGCAAATGCCGCTTTAAATAATGCTAACCTGTTGAGCAGAGCCAACTGCTCTCATTAGATTAAAAGAAAATCATCCTTGATATGCGACGTACAAGGAAGACCAGCACCTGCTTTTCTTCCGCAGCTGCTTCTTATGCCGTATGACTGTTGCTAATGGAAAGCCGAGCGCTTTAATGCACCAACCTTTCATCCGACAAAATCCAGCTTAGCGTTGCAGCTTTTCCGGAGCGAGGGAGGCCTGTGGCCAAATGAAAACACTTAAATGCTGCCGAATGTGCGAAAGAAACGGCGTAAAGTTGGCCTTCCTTCCTCTTTCTCTGTAATATGCAACAAACCCACCGTGGGGATGTAAACAAACTTTCCAACTATCTATTTTGAATTAATGTAATGGTTTAGACCACCGGTGTTGAACTCAAGGTCCGGGGACCAAATACGGCCCGATACATCATTATAGGTGGCCTGCAAAGGCAAATCATGTGTCTGGAAATTGACTCCTTTTGAATAACAGTGAGATATTGCAATGAATCCCACTTTCAAAATAAAATGGTTGAACTTTTTATTACTGGATTCTGTTGTGTTTAAGTGACAATATGAATGGTCTTCCATTTTGGTTGAAGTCATTAATGGCTAAAGTCTTTGCTTCTTTGTAGGCCTTTGAGGACGTCTACATTGAGCAAAGGAAGACCATCCGTATTATTCTGGAGTACGCCGATCGGGTTTTCACCTACATTTTCATTCTGGAGATGTTGCTCAAATGGGTGGCTTATGGTTTTGTCAAGTACTTCACTAACGCCTGGTGCTGGTTGGACTTCTTTATTGTGGATGTAAGTACATTTGTCTTCTACTTACACAAACCAACAATGTATGTTTTGAATATTTCTTTGGAAGCTGGCTCTGTCACCCCAAAATATTTTCAATCGTGTCATCGCAGGAAGGGTTACTCTGGTTTCATGCAACACTCTGCTCTAACGTCTTCTCTCTCACAAACAGGTTTGCACTTTAAGTTAAGCGTGACTCTTGTTTGAGGGCCCGCGGTAAGGCTTTTGTTGCTGCGACTCTCACAGGTTCTCCCGTCCCCACCCTGACACTCCTCAATCTTCTGCATTCTTCTGTTTGTCCTCTTTTAAGTGAGATATAGCAACTGTATTGTTTTTGTACTCGTCTATATGTTAACGTGTCATATTGGTTGGGTGTCTGTGACAACATCCCCCCTTCCCCCTTTCCTCAGATTATTTTCCCTTCGTTGGACTCTTTTCTCCCGCTCACTGTGCCAACCACAAGTTTCTTTCCAGGTGTGCTGTCGAGCCGGTCGTCGCTCGACTCGCTTGCCAAACTACAGCCAAAACAGACAGAAGTAAACAAGACAAAACGACGACGATTATACGATTCACGATACACAGAAGCTGCAGTTCCTCATTTGATGTTGTGACAATTCCAAGATGAGTAGGGCCTGACCTTCTCCCTCTGTCCCCTCTAACCATGTGGGTCCTCTCTTCCTTTGCTTCTGTCCCCTGTCTGTCCCTCTGTCCCTATCTGTGTAGGTGTCTATAGTCAGCCTTATAGCTAATGCCTTGGGCTTCTCCGATCTCGGCCCGATTAAGTCACTCAGGACACTGAGGGCCTTGCGACCCCTCAGGGCCCTGTCACGTTTTGAAGGGATGAGGGTAAGGCCCAAGATGCGTACCAGGCAGCTGCTGCTTCTGCATGCCGATTAAAGACAAAAGGATAAAAAAAAAAAAAATGACATGGATCAAATTGTAAAAATGTTTTGTTTATTTGCATGGATGCAGATCATCTCCAATGGTCAAAATACGAGGATCCTCAAACTGGCTTGTGCATGAACTTGGTTGCTGCTCCCCAAAAATATGACACGGCAATTCTCGGTCAATTGTTTTGATAGCTGCTCTGAGCCTGATTCAGTTATGAAAGGCGGCTTGTCACATTCTCGTTGGTGCCAAAGGGAAAGCAAATGTGTTAGGCTCAGAAGCTTCTGCCTGTCGCGCCGTCACAAAATGTGCTGTTCACTGATCTTATGGCAGTTTGGCTTTGGTATTGTCACACTGGAAGACCACCAAACTTCTGGTTGCATATGCTCCCCTCTCCCACACATCCGTGCTCGCCATCCATCTGTTGGATGCGTCGTCTCATGTTTGACAAGCTCTTGGTTTTTTTTCTTTTCTTCTTCTCATATTTTGCATTCATATAATTCAAAAGGAGTATTAGGGCAACATTGAAATAACAAAAGGAAAATTAGGAGAAGAAAGTTGTTACCAGGATGGATTTTTAATGGAAGTGCAAAAAATGTTGGAATATTGCAAGAATAAAAGAATGAATATTTTAATCATATAATATCATTAAATATTTATTAAGAAGTTTGTTTTAAGAGTTCTTAAGACATTTCCGTGCACAATAAATGTATCACTGATGATTTATATATGACATAACATTGACTATACAATTTCTTGACAAACTTATAAGCCATTTTCGGAGTGAGGCACATGATGTAAAATCACCTATTCCTACTTTTAACCCATAGGAGATCTCAGATTTAAGTATTGTGAAAAATAATATTTTCCTTTGCCTTCATGACTTTATTCTTATGAAATGAAAATGTTCTCATATTACAAGTCTTTCTTCTAAACTTTGGACTTTGGAATAATTACAACTTTCTTCTCTAACATGGTGTTGTTTTGTGCGGCCCTAATTTTCCTTTGTGGTGTCATCACACAACCTGTCAATTAAAATGCACATTCCAATAGAATAATGGCAATTGAGAAAATAATTTGTCGGTACCTGTATGTACAAATAAAATGCAGTTTGCGAAAATCTACATTCTATTTGATTATCTTATTAGGCTTAGACAGTTTTCTTGAGGAGAGAGCGAATGTGCATTTCAGTTTCTGCTTGTGTTGATGTCAATGTTTGTTATGTTGGTCAAAACAAGCCACATGTGATTTGAGCATTTATTCTCTTCAGGTTGTGGTGAACGCCTTGGTCGGGGCCATTCCTTCCATTATGAACGTGCTGCTGGTGTGTCTCATCTTCTGGCTCATCTTCAGCATCATGGGTGTGAACCTGTTTGCTGGGAAGTACTACTACTGCTTCAATGACACAGAAGAGTACACGTTCCATCCCAACGAGGTTAACAACCGAACGGAGTGTTTTGCTCTCATCAATGATAACCACACGGAAGTCAGGTGGAAAAATGTCAAGATCAACTTTGATAATGTGGGGGCAGGCTACCTGGCGCTCCTGCAAGTGGTAAGGAGCGTTTTCTACACGTCGACCCGCTTGATGCAAAGTGTTTTCTCACATGTTGTGTCTCAACCTTGTAGGCAACATTTAAAGGCTGGATGGACATTATGTATGCGGCGATTGATTCTCGAAAGGTAGGGCTGATTTTATTTTAATTATGTGTAGTACTTTTGATTTTGTTTTGATTTGTATGCTTGAAGTTTTTAAAACAGGTTAGTATTTTTTTTTCTGAAAATTCTTTGTTTTAAATTTTAAATTGAATTTGAAATTTGAAAGACTTTTTTATAATATGAAATTTAGTCAAAAAAAATATTACGTACTTTACAAACATATTTTAAAATGTTAGTTTTGCATATTTTGTTTTGTTAATTATAGTTACCCTGTTACATGTTCTTTTCCAGGTGGAGGATCAGCCGCTGTATGAAGACAACTTATACATGTACATCTACTTTGTCATCTTCATTATCTTTGGTTCATTCTTCACCCTAAACCTCTTCATTGGTGTCATCATTGATAACTTCAACCAGCAAAAGAAAAAGATAAGTTTGATTTTCCTCGCTTGTGCACCTTCTTGAGGGACGTCTACTCGACGATTGTAACCATTTTGTTTTTGATCCTTTACTTTGGAGGTCAGGATATATTCATGACGGAAGAACAGAAGAAATACTACAATGCTATGAAGAAACTTGGCTCAAAGAAACCGCAAAAGCCTATACCCAGACCACAGGTAAATTATTTATTTATTTATTTTTTAAATGAATGAAAGTATCATCATTGTAAAACATTTTTTCTCTCCCTCTCAGAACAAAATCCAGGGCATGGTGTTTGACTTTGTAACCCAGCAAGTGTTTGACATCTCCATCATGATCCTCATCTGCCTCAACATGGTCACCATGATGGTGGAGACAGACGACCAGTCAAAAGAGACAGAGGACGTGCTCTACTGGGTCAACTTCATCTTCATCGTTGTCTTCACCGGCGAGTTTTTACTAAAGCTCTTTGCGCTGCGTCACTACTACTTCACCAACGGCTGGAACATCTTTGACGTGGTGGTGGTCATCCTCTCTATCGTGGGCAAGTACTCACAAGTGTTCTTATGAAGTATTTTGATTGGAATTTGTCAAATAGACTTTTACATTCTATGCTTTTAAGAGTCACTCTTATTGTACGTTTAGTACTGAACAGTGGATAAAAATATATTACTTATGTATGGCCTGCTCTCAAATCAATATTGAATAAACCCCCCCCTGGTCAATATATGAGAAACAGTATGCACAAACCTGTTACAGTACTTATAAGAAATATGGTGTACCACAGGGGTCAATCTGACGACCTTTGATACTTTTGGTGGTGATACCATTACACAAATGAAGATGAATCTCAATAAATGGCATTTGGTTAAATGTCATTCTTAATAATGTCAACTGATAGAAGATACAGTTTGAAGTTGCTCTGGATTGTTTTTAGGCATTCAGTACCAAATCATTGTTTGCTGAGAAACACCTACTGCCCCAAAAATGACAACGTGACAGGGAGAGCACTGTGATTTTACTTGAAGGATGTTCGAGTGCTGTTTTGAATGAGTTCCTATTATGATGCCTCTCTGATTTTCGATCTCTTCATTTGTAGGAATGTTCCTCGCCGACTTGATCGAGAAGTACTTTGTGTCGCCGACGCTGTTCAGGGTGATTCGACTGGCTCGTATCGGTCGAATCCTGCGCCTCATCAAGGGCGCCAAAGGCATCAGAACTCTACTCTTCGCCCTGATGATGTCACTCCCGGCCTTGTTCAACATCGGCCTGCTGCTTTTCCTGGTCATGTTCATTTTCTCCATCTTCGGCATGTCCAACTTTGGCTACGTAAAACACGGGGCCGGAATCGACGACATGTACAACTTCGAGACCTTTGGCAACAGCATGATCATCTTGTTTATGATCACCACGTCAGCTGGCTGGGACGGCCTACTGCTGCCCATTCTGAACTACCCTCCGGACTGCGACCCCTTGCTGGAGAATTCCGGCACTCCTTCCACCGGAGACTGCGGCAACCCATCTGTGGGCATCTTCTTCTTTGTTATGTACATCATCATTTCTTTCCTAATTGTGGTCAACATGTACATCGCCATCATTCTGGAGAACTTCAGCGTGGCCACGGAGGAGAGCGCTGACCCGCTCAGCGAGGATGACTTTGAGACCTTCTATGAGATATGGGAGAAGTTTGACCCCACTGCCTCCCAGTTCATCACCTACGCCAAGCTTTCCGACTTTGCGGACGCACTTGAACACCCGCTGCGAGTCCCCAAGCCCAACACCATTGAACTCATCGCTATGGACATGCCGATGGTGAGCGGGGACCGCATACACTGCCTGGACATCCTGTTTGCCTTCACCAAACGCGTGCTGGGCGACAGCGGTGAGTTGGACATGTTGAGGCAACAAATGGAGGAGCGATTTGTGGCGGCCAATCCCTCCAAGGTCTCTTATGAGCCCATCACCACCACTCTGAGGCGTAAGCAGGAGGACGTGTCTGCCCGAATCATCCAACGGGCCTACCGCGTCTACTTGGCGAGGCGGGGTTTCGTTTGCAAGCGGGTCCCGACCAACAACAGAGTGGAGAACGGCGGGAACAATCAGGAACAAGAGAAGGAGGCCACGCCCTCCACCGCCTCCCTGCCCTCGTACGATAGCGTCACCAAACCCGACAAGGAGAAGGAGGACGACAACGAGGGCAAGGGAGGGAGGAACGAGAGAGGAAGAAACCAAAAAGACGTCAGGGAATCCAAATGTTAAGGCGATGGGATAATAATAATCACGCTATTAACACCACAAATTATAACAACACCAGGAAACTCACACCCGCACGGATGTACAGATTATTTCATTTGCAAGTCAGAAAAGATTCAGTGTTTTTCGTTCCAGCCTTCAGAGGGAAGCGCTCACACTGTCGACGACGGCTCGAAGGCTCTCGAACTCCTCTCATAATCAGCTGGGACATCATTGTATCTCGATGAGTCACGTCCACGGGGGAGACAAGGAGCTTCAAACGGAGGACTTCACAGATTCCAAAAGAAGACGACGGCCTTTCGGGAAAGATAAGGAAACTCTTGCCAGAGTTGCACTGCGCAAGGACTGAAACGTCTCTGAGAGCAAAATGAGAGAAAGACAAATAATAGAGCGCATCGGGAGTATTTTGGTGTTATTCAAGCTAGAAATTGTTGATGTGAGCAGCAAAAATGCAAACCAATATAAAAGGAACACTATTTAGCATTTTGCCCATGCCACTTAACTCCCATTATTTATATAGCCACGTCCGAATGTTGTTTTTTTTTCTTCTTCTTCTTCTTCTTCTTCTTCTTCTTCTGTTGGAACATGGGCTTTCACACCAATTTGTTCAGGGTTTGTTTATTACGGGGGTGAACTCAGGCCAAGGGCTTCCGTACATTTACTCCGAACGGTTTCCAAAACAAAAACATAGGTAATTGTGCTTGTTCAATGCATAGAAATGATTTGCATGATGGCATGTTTTTGACCAGAACTCTTGCATGAACTTTTCATAGTCCACAAGACACTAACACTGCGGTGGCGCGATAACGAGGGTCGATCATCCCCCAAACGGAAACCTTGTCCCTCACTCCAGACATTACAATTGTTGCCTCTATAAATAGAAGAATGGAAAATGCTGGTATATTAAAACACACACACACACATTAGTGGATTGCAGTTGTAATGTGAATATGGATCTGCTGCTCTCAAAGATGTAGAAAGAAAAATGAAGGACGTAATGTCAGAAAATCAGAAGCTTATATTTAACGTTTCTATGCACCTATGTAATGCTCCATTTGCTTTTATTGTTTGTAGTGGTCAGTGGGGATTTTACAAGTATGGCCTTTTTTTTTTTTTTTTTTTTATGGGTGATGCATTTCTTTTCTGAAAGGGCTGAGAGGAGATCTTGAGCTTATTCACATAAGTGTGTGCGTTTTTCCCCTTCTTGTTTTTCCCGTTTTATAAGCCTCGTTTAAGAAAACGTCGAGGGGAACATGTTTGTCTGATTTCAGTTGAGTAATGAGAAAGGTAAGCATTGGAGTGTGTGAAGAAGCCAAAGAGATCTGCCTTGTTGTTCTTCATCGGTGAAAGGGGGTTTGTGACTAAATGTCTATTTTCTTTTTGGATTACGGTATTTTATTTCACTCTCAACAGAGACCCGAGAATTGTATGCAATGCTTGGAAAAAAAAAAAAAAAAATCCTCCCGTTTTTCTCAGGAGATATTATACTCGTTGAGCTCTGCTACACAATGCAAGTGAATGTGACGGCCGCATTTATTAAATCACATTTTACGCCTTTGTGTTTAATGCCATGATGTTGATGATGATGACGGGAAACGATCTCAGCCGGCCGCCTTGTTTCAGTGAGAGTCATGGTCCGTTTTGTTGTAGAACTTCCTGCTTATGACAAGTAGACTTATAGAAGCATGAAACAGGCCCATTGTTTTGCTCTCGCTTGCAAAGGTGTTGCTTCAATTGGTAGTGGGTTGCATTTAGATGGAAATCATTCAATCCAATTCTTCGTTCATGTTAGCTCGATTCACCCCAGTCGAAACTGGCAGGTGATGTCACTGATTTTTACAACATAGGCTCCGACCCTCTCCGCGCCGCATTCAATACCAAATAACGACCAGAGCACCGGACGCATCTCACGGTGCTGTGAGCACACATGCCGCAGCAGAGCTTTAGCACTGTGCAGTGATGTCACTTCCTGTTTATTGATAGTTAACCCGAGTCCTGCAAATAGTCCACTTTCTGCATGAGTGCTCCAGAATCAGTGTGGGTGTTGACCAAATTAAACCATGAATGATAAACAGAAAGATTCTCCGTACGCTCGTCATGCATTTATAAAGTATTCCATTCCCAAAAGTGGATTTGTTTGAAAGCAGAAAAAAAAACAAAAAAAACAAGTGTAAGCTTAGTTCTGAAGCTAAAAACGAACTTTCATTTCACTTTCCTAATGTAATATTTTACTTTAATGGCATGAGTAGTTTTTTTTTGTAAATACTGGACTACGTCAAAAAAAACTACAGCTATTAATCTTTACACTTAAATATAAATAAGCATAAATAGAATGGCTTCCAGCTTCTGCCCCGTCACACTTGTTAGGCTGTGACATGTCAGACTAGACTTTTTTTACTCACTTTTCACAGAAAAAAGGGATCAAGGGAAAATAATCTATATTGCAAATCAATACCTTCATACACAGAGCTATATTGCAAATATATATGTGTGTGTATATATATATATATATATATATATATATATATATATATATATATATATATATATATATATATATATATATATGAACAGTTTATGTGATGCACCTCACCTGTCCATTTTTCTTTTTTTCTTCACAAGTGATCAATGGAGCTTACTTTGTGTGTATCAATAATGGATCAATAACAAAAATTCTGTCCCAGCCAGCACCCAAAGGTGCCAGCGCATACTGCATGCTGTTGCACTGGCTGCTTGCTGAGAATCCAGGAGCCTGCCTTGGTGGGAGGATTGCACTAACCAGCATACCCTTTTCATTTTGTACATTTTCAACAATGTTTTGCCGCTTTTTTTTTTCACATTCTTAATGCTGGCATCACGTGTGTGTGAAGTGTTTGAGCATTACAACCCACCGCCATGTTTTTCACACACTCACATCACCTCCATGGCGATATGTGTAAAGGCCCAAGGGTTAGTCAGTCATCTTAGTTGCCTGTGTGTTTGTTTCTGGTGCAATATCTCTAAACGGCACGTGCCTTTTTAGCTTTCTAGTTAGTCTCGCAGCACAGTCGGCGACGCGGAGCTCCAAAACTACCAGGAGGGAATCAAAACAGAGCATGATAGTTGCAATGTACCGAGTCCAAATGAACTTGTATATTGTTAACTCGCCATGTAGTCTGGACTAACTTCATATTGTAGAATCATAAAATATGACAAGTTCTCTCTCCTCTTTCTCGCTTTCACTCTTGATCGTTCTCCCCTATGTTCTGTTTACGAGCTTTTGAGTTGGTAAAGGCTTGCCTTCTGTTTTGCAGGTTTCTGTCATTTTCAAATGTTGGATCTTCACGATATGGACCGTATTTTTGATTTAGCATGACTGGGATGATTTGCTGAAAATAGGCTGACTGGGTGGGGGTGGGGTGGGGTGGGAGGGGGGCAATTTTTGAATGTCATTATCTCTTGCCACTAATGCAGCCAGGGAGAGGAACATGTTGCACAACCACAAGACAATTCAGTGAGAATCAGTGAAAGAATGTCTTCATTTGAGCACGAATCTATTTCCAAACAATAAAGCAGCCTTCCAGTTAGACTTGTGACTAGTGTCGTTTTTTTTTTTGGGGTGCCGATGTCGAATTTGTTGCTGCTTAAATTTATGAAATGCCGTTGAATCAACCAGCAAAATGGCTGAGTGGTAAGATGTGCATGCAAGAGAAAGAGAGAGCGAGCGAGGGAGGGAGAGACTGAGGGAAGGCGTGGGGCTGAACAGAGGCAGCACTGCAGTGCAGATGTATGAATGCAGTGGCCCGGGCTGAATCAGCAGCCTCACACTCTACTGTGCTTGCGTGCGTGCTCTCTTTAACGCTCCCTTCCTCCCACGGCATGCAGAGGGAACTGCTGGTCAAGATGATGGGGCGGAAAAATGGAGCAGAAATGTATACAAAGAATCTGTATGTGGCTATGGACATAAGATGTCTACAGATTATTGTAAAATTGTGGACATGATTATGAGAGGGCTTGACTGAGAGGAGGAAGTGTGTCCTACATTTACAGTAGCCTGCAACAGAGATGAAATTTTATTAATTCATTAGCAACAGTCCATTGTATTGATTTCATAGCATGTGTTTTGGCAGCCCAGTTTCAAGTGAGTATGAAACGTTTTTTATTTTGTCCAAACATATTTAATCTCCTCTGTGTTGCCATGTTATTGTCATCTGCAAAAGAAAGTAAAAAATAAGCTTGTTTACCTGCAGGTTGAGTAAAAGCATCTGCTGTGGCTGAAGCCAAATTGTGGAAAGGATTTTACTTTCTGGACCAGCATCTCCACCTCCATTTTTCTGAAACAAGAAAGAAAGAAGTCAAGTCAATTTTATTTATATAGCCCTAAATCACAAGCAGTCTCAAAGGGTTTCACATATACAAAACAAATTGACAATTATTCTCAGAGCATCCCCTGATCTTAAGCTCCCAAGAGGGCAAGGAAAAACTAAAAAAAAACTACTAAAAGAAAGAAATAGTCGTATCGTTTCATTCCATCGTATTTATATATCAATTATAAATGTATTATTTATATATATATATAAATGTATTATTTATTCATATAAAGCCCGGTCCGCGAAAATATTTCTGACACGTAACCGGTCCGTGGTGCAAAAAAGGTTGGGGACGAGAGCATTACAATTTGCTTGGGGTCCATGCTTATGAGTATATAGTGTAATGGTTAGTGCTCTGCACTCTCAAACCAGGGACCCAGGTTCAAATCCTGGTGGGTCCCAAAATATTTTATCATAGAAAATTTGCAACACAGTTGCCCATGTGCTACCCCATATACCCATGCACCTTAGGCCTAGGGCCTCACCCTAGGCCTAAGCTTTAGAGAGGTGCATATATCATGGTAGGTCATCGTCATGGTCAATGGTCAAGCTCTAGTCCTCGGGGCCGCGTTCCAACATGTTTTCCAAGTGACCCTCATTAAGCGCACCTACGTGAAAAGTTTTTGGTCACTTTCACGTTCTGCAGGAGCTAAAACTTTTCACGCAGGTGCACTTAACGAGGGAATCACATGGACACTCCATTAGGTACACCGCCATTTTCAAGTGTACCTAATAACAGGCCACTTTATTAGGCAAATATCATGGTCAAAGGTCACAGTTGTCAAGCTCTAGTCCTCGGGGCCGCGTTCCAACATGTTTTCCAAGTGACCCTCGTTAAGCGCACCTGCGTGAAAAGTTTTTGGTCACTTTCACATTCGGCAGGAGCTAAAACTTTTCACGCACCTGCACTTAACGAGGGAATCACATGGACACTCCATTAGGTACACCGCCATTTTCAAGTGTACCTAATAACAGGCCACTTTATTAGGGAAATATCATGCTCAAAGGTCACAGGTGTCAAGCTTTAGTCCTCGGGGCCGCATTCCAACATGTTTTCCAAGAGTCCCTCGTTAAGTGCACCTGCGTGAAAAGTTTTTGGTCATTTTCACGTTCTGCAGGAGCTAAAACTTTTCACGCAGGTGCATTTAACGAGGGACTCACACGGACACTCCATTAGGTACACCGCCATTTTCAAGTGTACCTAATAACAGGCCACTTTATTAGGGAAATATCATGGTCAAAGGTCACAGGTGTCAAGCTGTAGTCCTCAGGGCCGCATTCCAACATGTTTTCGAAGATTCCCTCATTAAGTCCACCTGCGTGAAAAGTTTTTGGTCATTTTCACATTCTGCAGGAGCTAAAACTTTTCATGCAGGTGTACTTAACGAGGGAATCACACAGACTCGCTACCCTATGGAACCCTCACTTACGTTACATGGAATATATGTGGTTTTATGGAGCAGCTCACAAGCAAATTGTTATAATTGTTTTATGGGGCAGCACACGAGCAACTGTGTTACAAATTTTTCTATAATAAAACAAGCTATGTCTCACTGGGATTTGAACCCAGGTCGCTGGGTTGAGAGTCCAGAGAATTAACCACCACACTATTGAACCCTTGCTCACACTGACTGGAATATATATGGCTTTATCGAGAAGCTCACAAGCAAATTGGTTATATGGGGCAGTACACGAGCAACTGTGTTGCAAATTTTTCTATGATAAAATATTTCAGGTTTCCCTGGGATTTGAACCTGGATTGCTCAGGTGAGAGTTCAGAGCACTAACCTCTACACTATGGAACCTCGCTGACATTGCATGGAATATACATGGTTTTATGGAGCAGCTCACAAGCAAATAATGGTCACATGGGTCACTCTAACCCCTATCCCTCACCCTAAGCTTTAGGGAGGTGCATGGTTATATGGGGCAGCACACGGGCAACTGTGTTGCAAATTTTCTATGATAAAATATTTCTATGATAAAATATGTTGGGTCTCGATGGGATTTAAACTCAGGTCACTTGGGTGAGAGTCCAGTGCACTAAACACTACAGTACAGAACCCGTCCTCAAGTGCCTGGATCATATATGGTTTTATGGAGCAGCTCACAAGCGAACGATGTAGATCAATGGTCCCCAACCTTTTTTGCGCTACGGACCGGGCTTTATATGAGTAAACTTAAAATTTACATAAAATACATAATATAAAAAATCAAATCATCCCCTGATCTTAAGCTCCCAAGAGGGAAAGGAAAGACTCAAAAAAACCCTACTAAAAGAAAGAAATAGTCGTATCATTTTATTTAATCGTATTTATATATTTATTATAAATGCATTATTTATTTATATAAATGTATTATTTATTCATATAAAGGCCGGTCCGCGAAAATATTTCTGACACGTAACCGGTCCCTGGCGCAAAAAAAATTGGGGACCACTGGTTTAGAACATGCCCGTTCAGGAGAGCGATCGTCATTTATCTTCTAGGCTTTTATCGCCCTCTAGTGGCTGTTTTAAACAAATACACTCACTTAAAAGACTAATGCTTATCTTTGATTAACATTGTCAGAGCGCTATTAAACTGTTAATAATCGTAACATGTTTACAGAGATGAACGTCCTCTCGTGAGGTTGAATGGGGGGGAATTTTTTATATTTTTTTATTAAACCGCTAAATACTATTCACTCGAGTAAAATCAAGTCTCATCTTTGCATAGGGATACAATATTTAAGACAATTTGATTCTCTCCTTATCAAAAATAAATCGTAGCTGCTTTATCACCAATTACAAGTCGATAGTAGCCTGAGGGTGTCGCTGTGATACTTGCAATCTATCTTCTAGCTATCTATCTATCTGCTAGCGTCTGCTGAGTAAAGGATGATTTAAGGACAGACCAATGACCAAATTAATATTTTTTTATTTAAAAGAAAATGTGGGCAGTGATATTACACACCCCTCTTTTAAAGCAATTTAGTTTTTTTTATTATTATTTGTGAGGTTCATCCTTTAAATCTTAACATTAGATGAAAGGAATACAAACAAATTACAGATTAATTAAAGCTCTGTGATGACACGTTAATTATAGTTTGTAATAGAAGCTCATGAACAGAAAACACCAGTGCCACGTATAGTTGTCAACATTGTACATTTTAGTGACAGACAACACTCAAACGTCAAACATTTTTGGTTTGATAGACAGAAAAGTCCAAATTTTGATTTTTGGGGGTGCGGTTACAATATCATTTTTATGACATGACAGTTTTACTGAGGTAGACTATAACAAGTCAAACAAGTGAAACATTGCTCCTAATCTGGCAAATGAAAGGACATGAGATAAATATTTCCATGTACAATGTCTTCAAGATGAGGTAGAAATGGTTACTGAGAATGCACCAGATACAACATTGAAAATTAAAAAAAAAAAAAAAGAAGAAGAGAGAGAGTAAAAGATAACACTAAAATCCATTCTGGGTTGAATAAAATGAGAACAACAGCTTGTGTAGCATACTGCTTGTGTGACACAGAAGAGCATTCAATTCTTCTAGCTAAGCGCTTAAATACTTTTTAAAACACTGGGGTTTAGTTGATCACCTTTCTAATCTCTTATTTTAATTTGAAGATGCGTGACGAGGTCACACTTGGATTGGCATGTATTTGCTTAATGCAGCAAAAACTGCTTTGGGATATAATTTTTTCCACACTGAATCTAATCCACATTTTGTGCTCTCTTGAACCCAAATCCGACAATCAATGAGGGTCGTGCTCCGAAATTAGATTTTGCTGATTAACAAAATGGCACTAAGCAATGTTGTCACAATAAACCTCTTCCATTGTGGTGCCAATTCAACAATCCGATGCTACAGAGAACAGGAATTAGACATTGAGACATTTTGAAAAACATATTGATAACATATAGTGAAGCGTGTTTGATATTCATTTTTCCATCATGTGTGGTTTGTCCATCAAACCATTCGGGTTGTTGCAAACTACATAAACTAACACATAACATTGTTCATCTCTCCGCCAAAATCTATAAGGAAATCTATACATGAAGAAAATATGTTTCATATATCTAAAAATGTCATTGATGTACATTATGGCATGTTTTGTCATTTCTAAAAAAACAAAAAAAAACAAAATATAGATCTGAATTACATTCAACATTTCAGGCCCTGGTACAAATATCGCCACTTTTATTCCCAGAGCAACAAAGCAATGTGTGTGTGTTTGTGTGTGTGCGTGCATGCGTGTCTGCGCATTTTCACTGTTATTGTCAAAAGCCTTGTAAATTCCCTGAAGATTTCAGAGTATGCTTTGCTTTTCAACAGCTCCAGTTTAGCTGCAAATGGCTCCCAACAAGCACTCCAAAGGTAATAACATACATTCTAATCATCATCATCATTCTGAGGTAACAATATTCTTCCTGAGTATTCAATAACATGACGATAAATCTTCCTTTCAAGAGGCAAAAAAATAAAGACAATGAACATGAGTAAAGTAAATCCAAGCAGGCCCATTTTGCGCGTGTACATGCGCTCAATTGCATTAAGTTCAGCAGTATGTTGCATGATTGTTGCTCGTAGTTAAGACAAAGTAGAAGCTGGATTCTTGTCAAAGTTTTACAATAAGCATCTGCGTGGAAACAACGTGCCCCATTGTTGCGTACATCAAGTATACTGCCAAAAATATTTTCAATTGTACAGGAATGAGGCCCTGTACTAAAACGACGTAAAGGCCAGCTTTATAGAAGCAGCATGATTTGTATAAAGAGGACAACAGTAGCATTGAACAGGTGGAAAACAAGAGGCAGGAAGCAAAAGAGGGCGAGGGGGTTGGTGGGGCATACAGTATCCGAACATTCATTTTCCCATCGCCTCTGAATCAGCTCCTGAATGATTGTGCTGAAGTCGTACAGCAATTTCACCTTCTCAATTATTGCTCTGCCTACTTTTGGTCAGAAATGATCTTTGTGGGGCTGCTTGAGGGCATTGCAGTCACGGGCCCGGTAACACTCGTGGCCACATACAATTACGCCACTTTCTGGAGAGAAAAATCAAAACAAAGCAACATTTCCACGGTGCTGCTGCCACAGTAGCAGAAAGGAATAAATAGATATCCTGAGAGAAGCATACATTTTTACTTTCTTTATCTATGGAGAGAATGCTCCAATAATACTCCAACAATACTCACGTGATAAAATGCCCCTGTGTGTATCTTTGGGAAAACATGGATAATGGAAAAGATGAGGTATTAGTATAATTGTGCCCTCTTGTGGTTGCAAGTGATATTCAAACATGTTTGTGGATACTTGCAAATGTTTTGGGAGTTCAAACCTCTGGTTCCAAGCGCAAGGGAATTTTGTCGGAAAGCCAAGCGGGTCAGTCAGTGGCCGGCGGAGGGATCCTCAGCTCGCGCATGCGCTGCCGGTATCTTCATAGGCATCCTTTGGTGAGGAAAGCTGTGCTCCCCGGATGCATTCTCCACCGCCAGGCCGGATGGGGGGCTGTAATCGCCTGTCCCGCGATAAGGGGGTGACATAAGGGGCTTCCCGGGTTTGTAGGGCTGCGGATCTGAACCAGAGCCACTTATGTCGTAGCCGTTGCCGTGCCCGTTTCCTTTGCTGAGGCCGTTGCCGTATTTTCTGTAGCGCGATCCCTCCACCTCGGCTCCCTCTTGTCCGTCTTCTCCCATCTCAAAGGCCTTGCGTTTCAGCGGCGCGCCGGCCTCACCGCCCCCTCCGAGGCTGTGTGACGGGTAGCTGTAACTGCCACCCACCATGGTGGGCCTGGGGGCCAAAGGGGTAGGGGCACTAATGCCCGGGGGTAGGTAGGAGGCACTGGGGTGGCTGTAACTGGAAGAGAGGCTGTTATGGGGGTAGCAGCCCGGCGGGTAGTTGTAGACTGGAGTGCTGGTGCTGTAGCTGGGCACCAGAGTGGGTGCGGCCTGCAAAGAGTGAAGAGGGGCAGGGGGAAGTGCTGTGCCTGGCTGCGGGCAGTATCCTGAAGACAAGTAGGTGCTGTTGTAGGCAGGAGGGAAGTCCTGGGACGACGGGGCACCGCAGGAGCCGGCGGCACCGTAGCTCGGGTCCGAGGCTAAGTTCCCGCTCACGACGGTCACGCTTCCTGTGGTGGGGACGCCCGAGGATCCGGAGCCCACTTTGGCGCCAGTTAGCGCTTCAATTCCGGGGTAGCACTCGATGCCCTGGCTGAGAGCCCAGGGTTCCGATTCAGTTTTCAAAAAAGCGCCGGGCTCTGGGTAGGCCACCGAAGCGGGACGCTCGTAGGGCAGCTCCAGTCCAGAGTACTTCTCGGCATAGCGCTTGAGAAGCGAAGAAGCGGTAAGGGCTGATATGTCATCGCTGGCCCACGGGTAACCTGTGTGAGCGTAATTGCGGCGAGCGGCGGAGGCGTAGGGCTCATGTTTGTGGACCGTCGGGGGCGAAGTGGTGGAGGTGACGTCAAGGTGCTGCTCAGGCCACTGAGATATAGGGGCGGTGTGCTCCGGAGACCAGTGCATCTTCAATAGACCTGTGCAGAACACAACAGTTTTGTTCCTTTACATTTGACTTGCCTGACTTTGGTACCGGCAAGTCATATTCAGTGAATTGCTGGTGACCACTTCAACAAGCGTGAATTTGTCATTGCTGGCAAAGTTATCACATGACTTAACTTGAGTCCGACTCAAATAGACCATTTTAGGAGTTGGGACTTGCTTGTCTAAAACTAAAACCAGAAGATGAACATTTTCTAACCTTGCCGTAATTGCCTGGTATTGTATGTAAATTGCGTAAAATTGCAAAAAATGAACACGGTCCACATCAAGCAGTAACGCGAATTCGATGCACCCCAAAAAATGTCAGTAAATGTATTCTAGCAGGACTCCATTGTCCAGATTAAAATGGGAATATTTTGCTTTCAAGGAGCTTAGGAAGCAAAGAGTCACCCTGGTTAGCTGAGCATCATGTCAACGCTTAGCCTGCGCTCTTCCACACCATCTCATTGAGGCAGGGGGGACAACTGTCCTAATCTTTATGAGAAGCTGCCAACATAGCCCCCAGCCCGGTATCCACGGCGATAAGCCTCCACTGGCCACAGCTCTGTCCTCTGCCTTTGCCTCACTCACATTGGGGCCATTGTTGTCACTCAGCGACTCTCCTAGTCAACAAAACCACCCCCACCGAGCGTATGATCTAATTCAGCCCAAACCTCAGGGGTATGCTGGACGAAGAGGGGGCGGGGGGGCGTGGGCAGGGTCATTTGTAGCGGGGAACCACAGTACTTTGTTATGCCGCATGCTGACAGTAGCACTTGATTTAGCAGTCCAAAAAGTGTTCCTATGTGATTATACGCACTTCCACAAGCGGACTGCTTTCTTCAATCTCCATGCATTAGGCGGACATTCCAGGCATTGTGGAGCGTTTTAATCTGTACTGACCCCAGGCTTGGGCCAAGAGGAAGAAGAAGCAGCTGACTTGTAAAAGCTTCCTCTGCAGAAGAGCATGTTCGAAATGGTCATTTCATCAACAGTTGTGATGATGATGTGGCAATTATTATTTTAAAACTGTAAAAGTCTCATCAGGGTTAGTGTAACATCTGAAAGACAAAAAGTAGACATGCTACACACTCAAGCACTAACTTGCTCATTCTACTTTGACACGGTCGACATGCAGATTAGTGCCGCGAATGTCACATGTCCACCAGGACCACCAGATGGGCCTCTAAACGGCCCACATGTTGTTTCCTAAATTAAATGATCCTTCAGCCCAATAATCCTGCTCATCCAATCCAGGGATGGAAGCGCTCTTGGCCATCAGAAGCCCCACCCAGGATGGGAGAAATCCCTGCACTCTAGGGAATGCCCGATCATGGCGCTGATCCAATCATTGGCACCATAATCTCAAAAACGCACACAAACAAACAAAGGCCGAAATAACTTTTACCGTTTGTTACGTCACGAAGTCATGCATTTAATCATGGTCAGCATTTTCCTCACAATTTTATTACCATGAATTGATTGGGTCAACATGAGCACTTGACTTTGCTGGGATAGTCCTCAGCAAAGCCTTTTGGGCCTCGTTGTTTTGTTCCCTGTGTCATATGCATACACTTGTAGAAAGAAAACGGAGAAAAATTAGTGTGTTTTACGTATCATCCGTCGTATAAAATAAAAATCTCCTCAAGCAAAAAAAATATGATATTGCTTTGAGTAATTAACATTCCATATCCCACTTTGCAGCTACTGCGTGTACAAAAATTTTGCAAAGCACTTCATCCATAATTTCAATTAGTCTAGGATCAACGCTGTTAATGATTGCAGACATGTACTTTAAATCTACTCTCATCCGGTCTTCGGCAGATGGCCCATAATCGATTCAAAAACATATCTGAGCACAGTAATCTCGTACGACCTGGAATCCTCATCAAAATTCAACAGAATGGAATGTAAAAACTGGGAGTGGATCACAGATCTCAGACATTTAGAGATGTGTGTGCACATTGGGAACGCAGACGAATGAAGGATTAGCGTACACGGGTTTTATCGCCGTAGTGTCGAAATCTGACACTCGGCCAGACAAACTGAAGACATCGCCAGCACCTCCTGGAAAGCTCAATCAAGTAATTGTGAGATATGTCCGTCTAGATAATCATGCAGCAATACAAGGCAACGTATGCTGATTGATTGGAGTGATCAGCGTTAAGAGTGTTAAATGACCTTTGGACACTGATTAAGATCCAATAAGGAGATGGACCAATCCATTCTATTTATTTAAACAACTTGTTTATTTACTATACAGTTGACCATGTGAGGGATTGGGACCGACCAACGAATGGTAAAAATCATTTACGCCCATTGAAATGCATAGAGGAAAAAGTCATAATTAAATCATACACTGAAAAAGAGGGATCCTAAAATGTGTGGAAAATTAAGACAAATATTGGAAAAAGTTTTTTTTTTTTAATCACACACCATTGCCTGTAATTCCTGCAGCGGTGCTCTCACAAATGTGCATTTCAGTGACCCATTAAAAAAATGTCGATGTGTGCTGGAGCATCAGACATCTGTGTCAGAGGGTGTGTATGGGTGTTGGGTTGGGGGGGTAGCCCAGGAATTAGGAGGGATGAGTGAGGCAGCCCCGGCCCTAATCTAGCAACTAGTGTTGGCTTGGAACTTATTGAGAGCCCTCCATTCTTGGCCACGCTTGGCTTAGCAGCATACAAAGATGAGAACTAAGCCGGCTTGGTACTGTGGCAGCTTTCCTTAATCAGTGTGATCATCATACAGTCAGTCGTACTGCCAGTTTGATGTACATCACACGTCTATGAGCGCACAGATGACGCCTACATGGGAAATAGTCGCTCATGGTTCAGCAAACTTGACCTAAATGGTGCTTGAGGTTCTGTGGTCATTACCAGTTATTGGATCTAGGGCCTCCAAGCGGGAGCTTATGATTGTGTAATTTGATCATTTTCTGTGGTTCAGTCTTGTAATGGCTTCATCTAGCGTCTTTGTTTTCATTCTTACCGTATGTAGGTGACGTGGTAAACACAAATGTGTGTGACGTAAGTAGTAGAAGAAGGAAGGAGGAGAAGGAAGAAGATCTATGGGTCCTAAAATAGCTGTGGTGAACATAATTTAGAGATGACAGAACGGCGGTTAAAATAACCATGACGGAATGACTGACTGACAGTTACAGTTTAGTTTCGGCTTTAAATTATGATGGATTGACGATGACGCAAGGGTAGCCTGGCCCGGACGCTGACGAATGACAAACTGGCTCACCTCTGTTCAGACTTGTGATTATAAATATTTGTGTACATGGTCAGTATAGCATTGCTGAATTAAACAATTTGATTGTTAATAATGAACTCTTGCAGTGTTACAGGTGAGCTGGATCCAATGCTAGCATGCTATTTCCCAAATAAATACCTTAAAAATTAATTTTACAGATGGTTTTTCAATAAGTTTGTCTTCTCTGTCAACCTTTATGTAATTATGAAGGCCTCCAAGTACAAATAGTACGAGCAGACTTCTCCCTTAGAGCATTACAGAAGATGACAGAGCATGTCGAGGCAGGAGAAGCACAAAGAGTTGCCATGAACGATTGCATGTGTGCTGTTGGAAGGCTGACCTCAGCGGGAATGATAGCGCTCGGTACAATTCATTCATGATTAAAAGCAAATTAAATCGTTCAACTCGTGTGATTGATTCAATTAAATAGATTGACTGAGAGTGACGCAAGCACAATCGAGTAATTACGCCCATCAAAATGACAATTTGCTTTAAGTAGAACAGAATTTATGCAACTTGTGGATGTTTGCAGAAGCAAACTGGACCCGCAGTCCACTGCATGGTCAGTTTGAGTAATTAGGGGCTAATTAGATGAAAGTAGATGTGGGGGAAGGGTCCGAGAGGGAATGGGATTTGGGGGGTTGTGAAGCATCAGAGGTGGCTGTGGAAAGGCGAGAGGGGGGGAGAAGGGGGGGGGGACACCCGGTGAGAGTTGTTGTTGCTTGTGCTCCACTCCCAATAAACAAAGTCTTCCACTTCTGACGGGACGGACATTTGCACAGCACTGCCTTTTGGCGCAGCGTAGCTCTCGGCTCGGCCGGCAAATAGCCAGAGAGAGACTCCTGGTCATCTTTCAGATGAGTCAGGCTGCTGGAATGCCAGGAATCTAACCTGCGATCTATTTACACAGCACATATCCTCTGTCTGTCCGTGCGCTGCACACGTACTGTCCACTTCTACAGAGAAAGAACTGTACGTGTACACGGTGCTGAGAAATGAGCCCCATTTTGCACATTACTGGGTCATTTGAGTTAAAACCTTCACGCTGCTGCTGTGAGGAGCCCTATAGAAGATATTAATGCAACAATATATTTTGCTTGTAGAGGGAAGGGGGGTTGCATTGTTATGTAAGCAGTGGGCAGAGTCCAACATAAGTGAAGGAGCTGCTTTAGAAAAGAAAAAAAAACACTTCATCTATTTTCCTCTTTTGCTGCAACCCTGCACAGGCCACAATTGACTGTATTGTCATAATGAGATTTTACAACATTTCAACATTTGCACAAAAACAAGCCCAAATGAATCTTACAGCAAACAATACTTTGGTTTTCTACTTGAGCTTCATTTCCCTCCTTTCTGAAAGCAGCCTCCTTGTCTTCGCACTATTGTAAAAGACGACTGTGTCCGAGCCTGTGTGGTCAGTTTTCCCTTCCCCCATCTTTTCAGTTCTCTCTCACACAAACACACACCCTCACATGTGGCAGAGGGCGGCCTGGCCCCCTTTTGCTTATTGTGTCCACTCATATATCAGGCTGCAGCTGACCAGTCCCTCCTCACGTCCTTTCCATCTGCCCTTCACTGTGCTCTCTTTTTTTTTTTTTTTTTGCTCCTTTCTCCGCCACATCTTTGCCATGACATCTAATGAGGACCTAAGATGTGCTACAATTTGCTTAACAAGGCTGCTTTAATTGTAATGGAAGCCTAATGCGTGTGTGGAGGCGGAGGGCATGTTAATGTGCGCTTCAATGCAAGACTAATGAGAGGCTGTTGACACCAGTTTACTAACAATCCAGCTACATTCACACAATCACTTTAACTCTGCTAACTGGCCACTAAAACAAGGGTGACTGTAACATCACGCTATTGATGTCACATTGTGACAGAAAAAAAAATCTAATTATTGACTGCACGGTGCTGCAAACAAGAAGCACAATTACAACAGTGGTGGTTTAAAAAAAAAATGGAAATAATGTAGCAAGAAGACGTTAGTCTTTTTGGGAGGGCGGAATGTGACAGATGCACGCTAGCACTACTTGTGTCTAACCTAAAAAAAGGGCCCTCCTCCCTGAAGCAGCCTTCCGCCATCTTACATTTCTCACCTCTCCTTGGCTTGACTTGATAAAAATGTTGAAATAAATTCCTGTTGCATTATTCCAATCAGGTTAGCGGCGTAATCCTCTTAAAGCTAACGCTAATCAATAGTCCAGTCAATCAATATAAGCATATTCATCAGTCTGGATAGCAACCTCTTGTGATTAACCCAAGGGAGTATTGCACCGTGCTGTTTAAATTGGATATTTGTATTTTCTGCTTTTGTCAGTTTTGTAAGGAACTAGGATTTGTATTTAAAAAAAATACCCTTGTGAGGACAGACATCTTATTGTCTGCAAACTTGCACTACATTCACAGGGAGGGGTTGAAAAAAGAGGAGAAGCTGCACACTTTCTGTGAAATTCCTCAAAGCAAAGTCTGGAGACTGAGCTGTAAAAGCCATTAGCATGTCTGTCCAGTCTACAAAACTTCCCAGATGACCCCCTTGTTGTCCTCTGCTGCCACAGGATGAGATAACGGTCAAAAAAACAGATGATGTGCAAAATATATGCTTTTTTTTCTTGTTCTGCCCTTGTGGACACAAAAGCATGCAAACTTACTGTAAGGGGCAACAGGACTGAGCATTCTGCAGTCCTGGCCCCAGGTAAGGAGGACAGGACCGGGTCCACTTGGTGCTAGTGAGAGCACCGCTGCATGCCGCAGGACCCCCGGTCGGTTGGGCAGATGCGAGCTGGGCTAGTGAGCGGACCTCTGCACCTTTCCATGGTTCATCTCACACTTGGGGGCAGCCGGGACACCTGAGGAACGTGCATAGGTCAGACATGTCATACACACGGAACGATTAATTTGGTCCCGGCGGGGATCGTCTAAAATGTGTCCTGTACAATTAAGATGGAGTGAGCGCCGATGGAAAGGACATTGTCCGTAAAATCCTCAATATTAGGGTGACTAGACTAATATGTGCAACAATTGCTGTTGGCATAGTAAGAGATGTCCACACAAATTTTGAAAAAGATTGATCACAGTTTTCTGAGGGTTAAGGTTTAGGGTTAGGATTAGGCTAAACCTTAGTCTTGAGAGGTTAATGTTTAGGGTTGGTGTTGGGTGTTAGGGTTAAGGTTTAGAGTTGGTGTTGGGGGTTTAGGGCTAGGGTTTAGGGTAGCGTTAAGGTTTAGGGTTGGGGTTTAGGGTAGGATGGGGTTGAGGCTTGAGGGTAGGGTCAGGGTTAAAGTTTAGGGTTGGTGTTGGGGTTTAGGATTAGGATTAAGGTTTAATGTTTGGATTCAGGGTTAAAAAAAAAAAACTAACCCCAAATATTGGTGCTATCTTTTTCATATTTTCAGACGTTGAAGTGGGCATGACTATGTTGATGGCCCCCAGTTTTTGGACATTAAGTAATTTACATTGTTTCTGACTGACCCCACAGGGAAGAGGAGGATGGAGATACGTATGCTGGCTGCCTTCTAAAACTATTTAAAAAGTGTCTAACGTTGTCTTTTGTAAACTGCTGGTAGAAAGAAACACACTTGCTTGCCTTCTCAGGGCTTTCAGTTTCTGTCAATTCTGTCCTGCTGAATGCTCTAACAGACGTAAGACTTGGACACTCTGACCACAGAGCCACACGCTTACCCAGCAGGTGAGTTTTTAATCCTTTAAAAGAACCGCAAAGCACACAACAAGATCACAACACGTTCACATGTATAACCCTTTTTCCAAGCAATTATAGAAATGACATTTTGAAGAACGTATTAACCATAACGAGGTGTTACAGTTTGGACTCTTTTCCCTCCCCTGGTTTGACCTACACACTACTGGAGGAATAATTGTGGAATCCTCCAACACATGGGACGGATCATATCACATGAGCAGAACATTCCCAAACTGACAAGAGCTTTAACGTCTCAAAGTTAGCAAATGATTACTCACCTGATCATGCCTGCATCTGCTTGCCAAATATTTGAAAACTAATCCACCATTCCACAAAACGAGCCGGGGAGCCAGAGAGTGTGTGAAGTGTGTGCGCGTATGACTGTGTGTGTGTGTGCACTCCCTTCTGGGACCATATCTTTCTCTCCTCCACTCCCTCGATCGCCCTTCAGCCTCCCTCCCTCTCTCCCTCCCTCTCTGGCCTAGTGACAACACATACATCCCCTCCCCCAACTGCACAACCCCTCCCCCTCTTTTGTTCAAACTATTTCAGCAGGAAGAGAGAGAGCGAGAGAGAGAGAGAGAGAGAGAGAGAGAGAGAGAGAGAGAGAGAGAGAGAGAGAAAGAGAGAGAGAGAGAGAGAGAGATGACCAATCATGCCATGTCAGAGAAGAACCAAATTCCCCCTGCTGTGCATAAATATGTCCATGCATGCATGCATGCATACGAGTGTGTGTGTGTGTGTGTGTGTGTGTGTGTGTGTGTGTGTGTGTCTTTTGGAACACTTTGATGGATGAACATGAATAGGGACACACACGACTGAAAAATAGTAAATTTTCTCCTCTGCTGACCATATGAGAAGTTCAGTTATTGTCAATGACTTTTATTGATCGCTTGCATTGATCTTTGCATTGTTGGGTGGGCGGGCCCGCAGCAAGCATGTCAATATTACCTAATTCCTGATGTACCCCATCCCCCCCTACACACATGCATGGACGGACGGGCAAGAGCTAATGACCCCAGCTTTGGCCTCAAACATTTGACTTGAATGTGGGTTAATTTCCTCACCTGTAACTCACCAGCCATTTCCTCTTCATACATGTAAACACACTGGTTTGCATTTGTTCTCGTCTTCCTCACATTCTGCCGTCTTTGATTTTGCTTAGCGACTCAAACGTGGAAACACAGCTGTGCTTCTGCATTTAGAGTTATGGTGGAGGCGGGACAAGCCGCTCAACTCCTCATGTTACTGCGCTGTAAACAGTCAGGGCTCAGTAGTACACACTCCACACACAACACTGGGACCTCAGTCAATACACACATGCAAATGCACGCACACAAATGCACACCCACGATAGTGTTGTAATGGTTTTGGATTTTGTTTTGACTTTTGTTTTTTAAATTCTGTAGTTTTTGGAGCAGGGTTCATTGTAGTTGTGTGTTTGAAAAAAAAAAGGTCGCTAAGTACTGTGTTAGTCAACTATGATTTTCAAACAACAGACCTTTCTTCTTCTACTTGCAGAATTTTTTTTTGCTACAATGCTACTATTGTTAGATTTAGTTATATTGATATATTTCATTGAATTGATAAATGTTTTTTTCAGTTTTTGTTCATCAGTTTTCATTAACTATAATGACCTTCACACACACACATGCACACATACACAGTTGAGATGTGTTTATGAAGATGATTGATGATTCACTTGGATAAATCACAATTGCCCCCCCGGCTGTTTCATTACTGTTTGTGCGGGGGGTGTATTTATACTCTCCTTTTGTGTTTGGTGCTAAATTAAATCTTACACCACAATGTGCAAATTACAAGGTACAGTCTTCCCAACATTCTGATTGGTGGCTTGTTCAATGTGTCATGTCATGCTTTTGTCCAAAAGCACTTTGACTTGAATTGACTCCATTGAAAGGTTTGGAAGTATTGGGTTACCGTAAGACCTTTCATCAGGTGCATCGGATGACTAATACCTCATGCTGTGCTCAGCTTTTTCACGTTTACGTGCTTTGCTGACAGACAGTGAAAACAAGGAGGAAAAAAAAGCACTACAATGTTGTTTTCCAGGGAAGGAAACAATGCAATCCCACAATGTGCTGCAGGGGGCTGTTCTTTTCATCACAGATAAGGCAGCGTTGAGCTGAAGCTTCCAGATGTGCTCTCGTTACCCAAGAAACACCTCCGTGTGTTGCCATGTGGCTCTAAAGCGGGTCATTGGAACAAACAGGGGAGGGGGGGGGGACTAAAGGCCACAAAAGAGTGTGCAGTCCTGTCTAAGATACACCTATCAGCGGACCAGGTTGCCTTTGCTTGGTGTGGATCTTGTGCTGCAATTGCACTTTGGAACACACATAAGGTAATGGTGGAAAGTGCACATGGTAACTCTAGCCTCGGTCCTTTTGGCCCTATGGGTGGGACAGGTCACATGATAGCCCCCTAGAGAAGCTCAGCTGTTTGCCACTCTAATTCAGTCTCAAGCAGCTGAGCACTGGCCCACTGCTCCACTGAACTGTCCCAGTAATTATAATAGGAGGCGCGTGTGTGTGCGTGCATGTGTGTCCGTGCACACGGGTGAGGCGGGGGTTAAACACGACACACACAAATCTTTTTTAAACTGGGCTGCTGGCATACAAATGTCATGACCACCAGCTCGGTGTTTGTACATCAATTGATGTTAAGGGTGATATGTGCAACAACAAAAGGAAAGAAGGGAGAAAACAGGAAAAGCATACCTGATAAAAGATGAGGAAATGTCAATGGAAATGCGCCAGTGTGTCACTGCACTCAACTGATAAGGCTTTCTTAAAAGCATAATAATATAATGATATGACTTTTAATAAAATGATTATATGCATACGGTGCTTTAATGCTTAAAGGTGGGACAGTGCAGGTCACAAACACGAGGGTCCGAATGTTAGGTTAGGGTTAGAAAATTGGATTAGGGTTTCAAGGAAGGATTCTAAATGAGGGTTTGGGATTTAAAGTACTTGTAGGGTTTAAACTAAGGTTGGGGTTTCAACGTAGGGTTTGGACCAAAGTGTGTTTCTTCTGCTTGTTCCCCATCACCAAGTGCACAATGTCAATTAGTTGAACTCACTTGCCAAGTCCTCTGTGTCTCCTCGAGGTTTAATGGCACCGCTCTGTCTCAATGATTTCCAATTATAGACGACAGCAGACTCGCACAGGCAGACCTATGTGCAAAGAGTTGTGTTGAGGAGGAAAAACGGCGCCAAAGGAAGTTACACATAAACACACGCGCACACACACACACACACACACGCACACACGCACACACACACACACACTAGCATTGCCATGCTTCAAGTTAAGAGTGGCTTATTGTTCTCCGAAATAGAGGACACAATATCCCAGCCTGGTAATAGAGGTTAGATTAATTGCTGACAAATCTGTATTCAGCAGTTCCTTTTTTCTCTGCGTGACAGATTTATGACAGAGATTGATGAAGGGGAGGGCCAGTGCAGAGCTGCCTCTGTTCACTGAAAAAGGAGCACTACAGCTCACTGGGCCCAACATTGAACAAGAGGCAAATAAGATTAATTTGGTTGAAGCTTACACACATGAGGCAAAATTGTCATTTGGCGTGCGGTTGAAAAACTTTTTCAAAAATAATAATATGCCTAAGATAATGATGGATGGATGGATGGATGGATGGATGGATGGATGGATGGATGGATGGAAGGATGGATGGATGGATGGATGGATGGATGGATGGATGGATGGATGGATGGATGGATGGATGGATGGATGGATGGATGGATGGATGGAAGAATGGATGGAAGAATGGATGGATAGATGCAAGGGGCATGTCAGGAACAAGAGTGTCAGTCACGTCACTTTGCCAGTGTCTGTTTAAGCTCAAGAGGTGAAAAGCCATCTAAAATGTCCCATGCACCCCACTCCTCCGCCGTGATGTCACAGCCGACCTCGTATCTAACTGGCTGAGGCCTCAGCCCGCCAGCTGTTTGTAATCATCAGTATTGGGAGTGGGGATCACATGACACCCTGGGGCTCAGCGTGCACATTTCGATCTACATAAAGGGTGCTGTGCATCTTTAACCCGGCAGGCCTGCATTCCCACAGGCTATTCCTGTGCAGCGAGGATCACCTCCAGATGTGAGCGCTGCTCTCACCTCAAGGATCAAATGTGGGGGAGGGGGGTGCCACAAGGACAGAGGAGGGGGGGCATATGCCAGGAGAGCCTGTAGGTCCGGTAGATGGGAATGATGTGACCTCTCACAGGCTGGGAACAAATGAAAGGATTGTGGCTGCCCTCTACTGGTACAAAAGAAACCTGACCTGTATCAAAACTCAATCCTCCAAATTTTGTGAACTTTTGTGGTCATGTAATAGTTTATTTTTCTGTTTATATCATTCAAAAAAATTAAGATTACATATACGTACATATAAAACATGTACAATTGAGTCTGAGACATTCTTTAAGTAGAGACAGCACACGCTCTTTATGGCTCCATTTCAACTGCAGAACTCATCTCCCTGAAAACATCGCTCCTTCCCTTGACCTTGACGCTTAGTCCCATGAGCAGGTCTTTTTTTACTCTACTCTACTGTACTATATGCAGAAAAAAAGAACAGTCCAGTTAAATGTGACAAGGTTTAGTTTACGACACTCTAAAACAATTGATAACGACGCTTCTACTGTATAATCTCCAGTGAGTACATCTGACGACATTCTGCTGCATATCAGCCATACATTCACAAATACATAATTGTGTATCAAATTAGGACACATAAAACGCACATCAGAGAATGGCTTCATTTGTTGTTTAAAATCTTTATATCCATACTTATCTATTTTCTCCTTTGATTTCAACTCAATCGTAACTTTGATTATGTACCGTACACTGGTTTCAATATTACAACATGCCATCGATTATCTTAGTTATTGGTCCTCATACAGTAGACACACCGAATATTAACATTCAAATGTTTTGCACATACGTGAAAGTACAGGACGTGAACAGACAAAACTATCATATAAGCCAAGAAGAAAACAAAAATTACAACATGATACAGTGAGAAGTTACTGTGTCTATGTACTGCAATCAAAAAGATGCAGATAATGTTTACTGGAGAATAAAGGACATATAACATTATATCACTTTGACATGACTCCTCTAGTTGATTGAATTCAAGGACATTTGGAGGCCTTTTCTCAGCTTTTCTAACAAGCTACCATATGCTATATACAGAAAGTCAAGCTAACTGGTGGGAATATCATTAGCCAAAAGAAATTTTGTTCAATAGATCTCTTAAAAATAAGAAGAAACATCACACATAGACATATCTACAGAAAGTGCTACTATGAATAAAGTGTTATTTCAGTCTGAGTGCAGATCAAGTATGACGTCATCCTTAAATGAGGATTTGAATGTTACTGGAGAATTAGTGTAATGAGTGAAAATGTGCCACTGTTTGGATGTTGACTTCTTTTAGAATGTAAATATTTATCGAGCACTCATGTTTCATCAAGGGTTGAGTGACCTTAAAGGATCCCTGATTAACAAAAATATATTGTTGTGTTTCTTACACTTCAGGTGAGATGGACTTTAGGTAAATTATTGCCTAAATAAGCCTCCCACACACACACACAAACCCCACCCCCACTTCTTAAAAATAAAGCAAACATTAGCAAATTCTATAACTGCTCCAACACATCCAAAGTCCTCCATCCAAAGTGCCTTGCAGGAATTTTTACAAGCTTGTCTGAGGTAAAGAAATAAGACACTAAACTTTTGGCTGTTTCCGTAGATGTAGATTCTGTAATATTCACACTTATTAAGTTTATATCACTACACAAAATTGACATAAATTCACACTAGATGGTGAAATTAGGGATGACACTGCAACAGAAGATTAACAGAACGGTCCTGTTGTCTGTCTCTTTCATACAGCCAAGCGATTTGACCCATCAAGAGTTAAAATGATTATACTTTTTAATCTATTTACAGTTATCATACTTTTTAATCTATCAAAAAAATATTCAAATAACTAACAGCAATTTTCTGATCCTGAATGGGAGGAAATGTGAAAAAAAGGAACTTCAGAACATCAATTATTTGGGCTGGCACCTGGGTGGTCCAACCATATTCAAAGGATGGGGGCAGTGCCCCTGCGGCCTTCACCTCTAGCACCGCCAGTGATAATTTAGTGTATCCTATTTTTGGTCATTGTCATTTTTCTTATGCTTTCATTGCTGTTTATCAGGTTAGCAGGATCAGGTTAAAACTAGCATTTTCTCTAAAAAGGTTAAAAGTGGCACAATGGCCAAGGAAGACCCAATTCGTTTTTTACATCCAGATATAAGTGCAGGCAGCCAAGTCATTGTTTCCGTTGACTGACATATGATTTTCATTCCAAACAGAAAAGACTCTGTCCCAAACTTGTGTGTGTATCCATGTGTCTGCATGTGTTTGTGCGTGTCGATGGCCCATAACTTCAAAGTGTTGTGCGGCGCTGGTAGTAATTAAAGAGACGTTCTCAAATCACTCAGATGGCCAGTGGTCCCAAACTGCCAAATCACATCCTGAGGTCCAGCTGGACACTTACATGGCACATCTGTGTGCACCGTAGAAATCTTTACTCATCAATGAAGGCGATCTCTTCAATCCTACAAAAGTAAACAGATGAAGTTTAGAGAGCAGCATGAACAGGTCAGCTGAGGAGCTGCAAAAACAACATGGACAGGGACAGGGAACAGATTTTCCACACAAGGTCGGTCTAGCCTTGCCTTCTTAGCAGACACAGGACGAGAGTCCTTTTGATTGGAGTTGAGAGATTTCCACATGGTGGTTTTAGACATTTCATCAGATATATTAATATCAGAGGGATCACACCTGGGGAGCGAGGAGGGGAGAAGGAGAGAAGAAGCTCAAAATTGATGTAGGGAGAGGGAGTGGTGCATGTTAGTACAAAAGGGGTGTACCCAAAAATGTATTGTACATACATGTAGGGGAAAGGAAAGACGAATAAGACATCAACAAAGATAAAACACAAATATTTTTTTTCTGATGCAGATTATGATTTGCCTCTGTGTCAAACAGCGCCAACTACTGCTAAGGAGGACCTAATCGATGTCAGATATTTGTTTGTATCGGTGACTGGGATCGGCAGCATCCGGGATTACTCGATATGTTAAAATAAGGCCAGTACTAGATGGCTCGTCGCTCACCGGGGGTCATGGGCCTTTGAGGCCTGCGCTGGCCTACTGCTTTCCAGGGGGATGTGAACAATTGGAGCCTCTTCGCTTTTTGTACTGAGCATAACTTGTGACTCCTGCAACAGAAACAGGAACATGCATGATCAACATTTGTATGTATTGGGTTTTTTTTCCCAATAAAGCATTGACATTTTGTATTTCAAAAACCTCCTCAATCTTTTTGGAGGCATCATCAAGGTTTTTTTTCTTCCATTCTGGCATCAGATCATCCAGGTAGCTGAGCTCACGATTGGAAAAACACAGGTCGAGCAGTTTGCGGATGAATACCAGAGCCAAAACCTGCACACAGAGGAGGCAAAAAAAAAACATGTTTAAGTAGAACATTAAGCAAAATTAGGCCATAACTTTGTTCATCATGTTTGGTCGGCTCACCATCATGGGAAAGACGATAGCGGCAGGTGAGGTCTTGATGACCCAGAGAAGCACCAGGCATGTCAGCTGAGTGAGCGTGAACAGGTGAACCTTCCTCAAGGGTACGTGCCGCAGGTAGATGAAGTCCGGCTGGTGCTTGGCCGGCATCCCAAACAACTTCAGGCGGTCAAAGAACTGTGGCCAAGCAATAAAGATTTACAATCTATGCACGTGTGCATGCCAAAGGCTGAGCAAGAGGCAGTTCCTGTTAACACTTAAGCTAATTGAGCCATACAATCAACAGTCGCAACATTGTGACGTCCAATAGAGGAGCTGTATAAAATTTCTGCCAAAGATTTGGTTTTATTGACACTGTCAAAGAGATAAATAGTGTAGCCTGCCTGTATTGTAAAGGCCATATTTTTTCCAACAACTCTTATGATCCATATATTATGCAGGTGTACCTAATGGGGTGTCCTCTGAGTGTATAAATCACACAATACACTACCTGGATGCCTTTCAAAGATGAGGCTCCCATGTAGAGGAAGACACCATACAACACCGGCATTGGAATGAACTGAATAAGAAAAGATAAAAAAAAAAAAAAAAAGTAATGTAATACCCCGTAACAACCAGAGGGTGGCAGCACTCACCTGAAGAGCTCCAGTCATGAAGACAGAGCATCCCATGAGCAAGAAGATAACCAGGCCAGTGAGCCTCTGCTCTCTGATACCCAGAAAACGAGGCTGCTCTCCCGGAGCCGAGCTCTCGGATTCCAGCTTCAAACTGTTCACGTGACTGATGGACAAGACGGTTGCGGCTACGAACCACGGCAAACCCATGATGGAGCACACGGCCAGCATTATGCCCACCATCAGGAGGTCCAAGTGGTACCCGCAACCTTTCTGGGAAACAATAAGAAAAACAGCTTCTTGTTCAACAACTAACATGATTCAAATAAAATTTGAATGTGTTTAATTACCAGCAGTTTATGCTCTTTCCGGTTGATGATGACAGCAGTTATTTGTTGGTCCATGAAGATGAGGATGGTGCAGAGAAGAGCAGGGATCGAGGCTGCCAGGGGGGTCCACCAGGGGTTACGTCCGATCGGGTTGATCAGCCATCCTCTGTCATCTCTGGTGGGCTGATTTAAGAACACGTTCACGAGATGCAAATATAATCCCATCCGAGCATTTTCCCAATTTACCTGAAATTTGCTGGGCACCTTTAACTTCTGCGAGGGCACTCCCACCATGTAGTCGAGCAATACCATGAAGACGATGGTAAGGAAGACGGCAAAGTCACTGATCATGGATCGCACCTGATTGCATATGGAAAGACAACTTAAAGAATTGTCAATGTGTGCCTGAGTCTGATAAATATAATCTAAAGACATTTTTAGTAAAATGGCCCAGAAGGACGGGCCTTGAATTTGACACAAGCTCTACCACCATTTTGCGAATTACCTTGGTGGGGAAGTAGCGACTGGTTTTGAACTGTTTGAGGAATGCTGACATGAAGAAAGTGGAGAAGAACAAGATGACGGACCAGAAGAGGACATCCGGGGTGTAGGGGCCATGATGGCCACACGACGTTCCGACAAAGTGCCCCTGCAGACTCACACATTCCTGGAGAAAAAGGACAGGTTGCTCTCAGGTGATTTGACTTTTTCCAGAAACCGAGTTGCCCCTGAGAGGCATGCAAGTGAGTGAATGAATGACTGGAGGAGCATTCATAAGACAACTTATATGGTTGTGCTCAGTGAAGAAAAGCTAATCGATGAAATGTCCTTATCAGAGTTAACCTCCAGAGAGAGAGATTAGCCGCTTGAGAGAAGAGGAAGGGACCCGTTGCTAGTTAACAAATGCAAACAGGCGGGAACAAATGATTTGGTTACCTTGACGGTGAGATTGGCCCAAGAAACAGAAGAAGCTGTGATGTTTCTCTCGCTCCACAGTTTCAAAGTTTTATTGCTGGGACTCTCAGGCTCAGTACACTGGCAGCTAAAGTCAGAAAGAGCACAATAATGATAAGAATTATATGTACATTATTCCCCCTGCGGCTTAAAAGTGACAGTTAACCACTTCTAATACTAAAATTATTAAATTACACAAGTCATGCTTTCTTTAGTTTCTGCATCATCAGTGTTGCTGACTTGTTTCTTTGGTAACCATATTAAAGTGACTTTTCAGACCTTTCTAGCGACTATTTTTCAAAAAATGTGACTCCAAAGTAATATTTCTTCAACTAATATTGTTTTCTGTATTACAAGACGGGAGGTCCATGGAGTCAATAATAAAACATTACAAAAGCGAGGATTTATTGGCAAGTCGTAAACTTATAAGCAGCGGTATACGTTTTCAAGGTGCCGGTGTTTTACCGAGGTCCCCTCGCCTCACCTGTACAATTTATTTGATATCACAATCATATGTCTGCTGTACGCTCATTTGCTCCTTTTTGCTCCTCTTATTTATTGTTGTGTTATTTATTCATTATTTATTCTGTTGTTTACTTGATTGTCTATTGTGGGCCATGTCTTTGTCACCGTGGGATAGCGGGGAACGAAATTTCGGTTTCTTTGTGTGTCTTTGGCGTGTGGAGAAATTGACAATAAAGCTGACTTTGACTTTGACTTTTTGACTTTGATATTCGAGCCTTTAACTGGCCCAAAGCTAAGCTAGGTAGGAGCAATTAGTCGTGTGTGCTACTAAATTCTCCTCAGTGCAAGTTAAGACCTCGACAAACTGTCTTCCTCACTATGCCAGCGTCAGCTTGTCCAGATCACTGTGAGCGTTGAAGGGGTAAATTTCTCCCAGGTGGAACAGCTTCTCCAAGGCCTCGTAGATGAAGATGATGCAGATGAGGGCAGCGAAGGCCTCCTCGGTGAAGCGAGTGATGTAGCACACCAGAGAGCTGGCGTCTGTGGCAACGAGCAACAGACACAACAGCGCCGTCCACAGGCCGATGCAGGCTCTTAGCGACAGGTAGGAGAGGTTGTAATCCCTGAAGAGTCACATGACATGTCAGGCAGAGCACGCGACTAAGCGTGACACTTATTTGCTACTTACTTGCAGAATTTGAAGAGGATTTTCTCAAACACCAACACAGGTCCAGTACTGCCCAAAATGGTGAGAGGCTGGCCAGCAAAGAGTGAGTAGGCGACGCCAGTCATGGATGCACCAAGTAAGGACTCAATGGCACTCTGGAATCCAAAATGCATCTCGTTAGCAAATATGTTTGAATCTGTGCAGACATTCTGTTGGCCCTTACGATGCGTCCCTCTGTCGCCTCTCCGAGCAGCCCTCCGAAGGTGATGACAGGAGACATGCAGGCACAGTAGAGGAAGAGGAAGGAGGCCACGCACTGCAGACTCAGACCATCTTTGTAGTCACTCAGATAGAAGGGAGCCTTCCTTTTCACGTCCATTATCAGACCACCAAACAACCTGGGCACAACACAAAAGGGAACAGAGTGCTCAGAGAGAACATTACACCTCATCATACATCATCATCTGATTTTCCATTTCAGACTTCTTAAGACATACGAATTGGATATTTGGAGGACATTATATGGGTAAAAGTAATGGGACACATGATCATCACAAAGGCAGAAAGGGAAAGATGGACTCTTTGAGGAAGACTTTTAACAAGGTTCTGGAAAGTCTCTGAGGGAATCATTTAGTTTTAGTTGATCCTAAAGGAGTTAGCTAAGCATGCCTTTTGGGAACGTGCTTTGTGCCGGCCGTGCTGGAACAGAACATCTTCAACCCTCTGTTTAGAAGAGGGATTTAAAGTTGTGACTCATAATATTGACATGGATTTACCTTCCAGTTCTCTGCAGCTCTGGTCCATGGTGTTCGTGGTGTTGTTCTTCCTCGACTTGGTAAGCTGTGCCGTTAGGGACACCCGGCATCTTTCTCTTCTCCTTCAGTCAAACAAGTTTAACTATCTTCAGTACATTGCATTTGTGGTGGACATACGTATAAAAGCACAAAAAGCATATACCTGAGATGGGACAGTTTTGGGTGGCTCAATTCGGATGGAAGGGTCCCATTCCCCTGGTGGCAAGACAGTCACCTGATCCAGGAACTCATCTATCCCAGCCAGGAGGTCACCTCTGTCTTTTGCCTTGTAGGCTACCCCATGGAAGATCTGAACCACACACATGTAAAAACCACATGACATGATGGTCTGCCATCGCAAGATATCGTGATGCAATTGAGAGGGAAGGTTGCGCCGCTGTGGGTGTGGTTGCAGCCAACTTCATTCATGGCCAATCAAATCTGCTTTCATTCCTATTAAATGCAACAGTTGAGCACTAGAGTAAAGTAAATTTTTGCCATGCAGTACCCTTAAATGTGATCTAATGCAATGACCAACTAGCTCCAGAAATTGGAGTGAGACCCTAAGAGCAAGCATGTTTTGATTTCATCAGCCTTGGCAGATGAAATCAGATGTTTTGAAGGCAAATCTTACCTCATCTGTCATAATGGTTGCCATCGAGCGTCCAATCTCATGGTATTGCTGAGCTTTTCCATCTGGACCCAGGAGAATGAAGAGGAACCTAAAAGGTTGAGTTGACAGCATCCACTATATCACATCCACTCTTTGTGTTGTTAACGTGTCAGGAGGTGTTGCTCTCTACCTGGTAGGGATTGGGACCTCAGTGAGACCCGTGAGCAGCACGGCGGGGGAGAGGCGAACAAAAGCCACGATAGGCCTCTCCAGGAAATCCAGCTCTCCCACCAGTACATTGGAGGCTTCTGCTCCCTCTGGGATCTTTTTCATGAAGTGGAGGTCCACCTGAGAAACAGACAATTGAAACTCTGTGTAAAGGCTACTTTGCATCATTTTTTTAATTTTCAGCACCACATGATTAGTTTAGCTAAATATGGTCTAAATGCTATTTTACCTTGCTGAGGTCCACTTGGTGCCCTTCCTGTCCTCCGCCGTTCTTGGGTGGCTCTGCAACGGGAGCAGGCTGGGGAGATGTGGTTGATGCAGCTGTGGGTGAGCAACAAGTGGAGTGGAAAAGGACACGGATTTTTTTTATTTTTATTTGAACTTTTATAATGCAATGCTTTAGCCATTTTGTCCACAAAGGCTTTTTCCATGTCAATTTGGCTTCAATCTGAAATTATGAAAAAAAAGTTCATCTTTAACAGAATGAGACAATTTTGGCCGGTATTGACATCTCAACAATCGTTTGAAACACACCAAAAATGTATTCTATGAACTTGTTAGCAGTGCCGTGCTCATAAAAATCTTTGGCGGCAGACACTCTAAAAATCAAATGTCCAATAAAAACCTGTCAGATGGGGCTCGGACTGTTTACGAGTCCCCTCCGCGATAGAGCGCACGATGGGCATGAGGTTCTTCTTCTTCTCATTCTGGTGGTGGTGCCGCTTGAGCAAGGCCTCTCTCACTTTCACCCTCACGCTGTCATCCAGCTCATGAGACGCCTCCTGATGATCCAGGACCATATCTGGGACACATCGAGTTAATGAATCCTATAAATCCTCCAACAAAGATTGGTTCCTTTTATTTCCGTTGCGAGTGTTACGTTTCTTAAGACGTTGTTAAATCTTTTTATTGTCCAACCAATCATCAGCACGTCTTAATCCGATCGCCTTGTCTTCCACTTTGCCCTTTCTGAGATGCTGAGTCATTAAGTGAACTTTTCTCAACTGCTTTACTGTCAGACAGACACACACAGTGAGACATTACACATTAAGTCTGAGCACATCTCAAGGCCATTGCTGACGTGTTGACTTCAGTGCCAGTATGATCAGCCCTGCTAATTGGACCACCGAGGGGACAGCCGAACCGTGGGTGAAAATACGACACAATTCACACTTTGGTTTATTTGCTACCTTAGAAGTCGAATCACCAAATTTACTCACTGAAACTCAATGTTGATTTCTTCCAAATGTTCCCACTCACCCAAAAAACAAGCACCTAAAAACACACCTGCAATCTCCTCAATGCAATCGGCGTGCATGTCGAGCAACACGCTGCCGTTGATGAGGCAACTCCTCAACTCAAAGAGACTGTGGAGAGACAACGTAGCCACGTACGGCTTGCTCCACCTCTCGCCGCCATCCTCCACATCTTCCTCAAACTTTAGCCACCTGAGGACACATGAAGACATTGTTGTACGGTTATGAATATTAGGATACACCAAAACACACAATATCTTATTGCCGAGATTAGGAATTGATAAAAATGTCAACATCAAAATGACAGCTTCATATATAAAATGTGTATCTTGCATCTCAGAGTGAGATAGAGAACACTTGGGCATTTCCCGATCAAGAAACGGCCCAGCAGGCTCTAAATGTGAACTCCGCCGAGCCGCTGGAAGCTTTTATTAGCCCGCTTTGTTGCCAATGGCTCCCGGAGGAAACGACGGACCTGGCTGTTTCCTTCCACTCAGCATCTTTGCCGTCTTTCACACAGATCTCATCGAGCTCGGTGAACAACTCGTGGGCCACGTGCTCGGCATCTTCCTCAGCTCCAAGAATGAACTGGACCCGCTGGGATGGCGTATCTAGACAAAGTGACAACATGTGAGTGGCAATGTCTCCTACTTAATTCTACTTGCTTGGAAATGAGATGAGTAGATTTTGTGCAAACATATTTATGAGCGTGTGTAGTTGCACACATAATCATGCATGCAAACTGCTAATTAGCAGGCTTGTCAATCTCGACCTTGGGGCATCCGTGTGAGTATGCTTGCACATGTGTGTGTGCTCAACAGTATTGATAACCATGACAGACCAGCCATTAAAACCTCAGTGTGATGTCATTGATATCAACACGGACCAGACGTGTTCCTGTTTGTACCGTGACAAGGCGCCTTCTCGTTTCCGTCCCTTTGTGGCACTGTTATGCTTCCCGTCCGCCTGTCTTTCTTACGATGGCGAGAGCTGTGAGCTTTGTGGTGTCGATGGCTCTGCCGCGGCAGGCCGACACCCACAAAGAGAGTCCTGTGGCCTGAAAAGGAGGTGACCGAGGTTATTCATTCAATATTTATTACACTCAAGGAAGCAAAGTACACCATCAGATACATGACATGACAAAATCTAATATAAGCAGTATACATAATTCTCACTTCACAAAGATAATAATTACAATGCTTATTATCTTACAAATAAATATATAGATACATGCATATAATGGTATCGTTCATAAATAAGCATTGAATTGGCATCTGCTGAAGTCTGGCTACAATACAGTGTCAGCATTTGTGTTTGATTTGCGGTCGACATCATTACACGCGGTGGCAGCAGTCAGTTTCACTGGAATGGAAATGATCCAGATGCACTTTAACAGCATTAGAATAGAACACATTTCCTTCAAGGAATAGCATTTCCTTCAGGAGCTCTAGTTTAGTTAAAAGGGTCAAATGAAGGAATGACTTAAGGACTAAAATATTTAATACTTTAATTAATCATAGGAATTAATCGGGCACTAATCGAGTCTTCTTTACACCCACCTTCAAGTTCTTCCTTCTCATAGTGGATGTTCAGCACTGAGCTGGTCCCACCTTGGTCTATCACCGCCTCCTCATCCTGCCTCTGGATGACATACACAACAAAGACATTGTTAAGAATAATGTTTCTCAGTGCTTTTTGAAAAAATCCTTTAAGTCATCATGTCCTAACTGAGCCTTATTCCATTTGGTGAAAACATATAATCAATATCTAAATGTAATGTACTATAACTCCGAGTTTCTCTGAGAATGCAATTTGTGGATACGGAAAAAAACACCATTTGTAAACAAAAGCAGATACATAGCTGCCCTCCAATTCCACAATATGGCTCAATCTGATCACACACGAGCAAATACAACTCTCAAATGTGAGTGCAGCATGTTCTCACAGAAATTTAGAAATCCATCCGACCACAAGAAAAACAATGCGATCTATTTATAGCGACTCTATGCTGCAACACATCAGAAAAGCTCGTTTGAAACCATAAATTCAGAATGTAGTTGAGAGCTGGGAGGTTCAGGAGAGCTTTGGTTATTATTTAAATAATGATTGAAAAAAGTTAAATAACCTTTAAGAAGTAACAAGAGATATGAGTAGCTAATGAGTAGCCATAGCTAATGAGTAGCTAATGAGTCGCTAATGCAAAGCTCACAGCGTGTTGTGTTTGCAATATATCTTCCTCAAATGTCATTAGTGAGGTCTGTGGGTCTGAATTAGTGAGGAAATGAGAATATTTGAAGCTTCCATGTCAAGATTTAGGATGCCGCTTTAAACCTCAGTGGAAAACACGCTCATTAATGTCAGGAAAAACACAAATTATGTCACAATAATGAAAGTTAATGGCTAAGATAATGGAAAAGCCTAACGGACAGCTAGCTGTACTTGGATGTGTGATTTTTTACTTTGCCATCTTTTCTCCAGCAATTCATTCAGTCTGTACTAGGAATGTGTTCATCCCAAGAGAATAGTCTGTTCAAACAAGGCTTTAATTGAAGAAGCCATGCTGAGGCCAACCACTGATTCTGGGTTTAATATTGTAGTATGTGAAAGTGGGAGGTGGAAGTGCGAGGACAGAATAAAGAACAGGTTATTAAACACCGTTGCTGATTTTCATGAGCTTCAGTTTGTCACTGACGGTAATTTACTGCGACATTATTTCAATTGATAATTTCACACACATTTGATTCCTGAAAACGGAAATAAAGTGCATAAAATGATCATTTTAAATGACATTTAAGAGTCTTGCAAATCTAAACTTCAGTTACATCTAGATTGCTTTATCTATCCGGGTGTACGTCAACTCAGGATATAATTTGTTGATGTTAGTAAGCATAATCTCCATGCCTCAAAGTTTTATTCAGAATTCCTTCTTGAGTCAACAGAAGAAGTTCACTGATTGTTTTTGTAAGTGAGAAATATTAGTAAAGCCTCGGCAAATGGCTGTGAATATCTTTTACTCCCTTTCTCCCTCACACGCACACACCCGCACACACACACGCAGCGTTATCAGTCATTGCAGCTGCGGCTGGTGAAGCGAAAGCCCGATGCAGCGTGTGGGTTTGCAGCTCAAACTGGAGGCGCCATTAAACTTGGAGCTTTCCCAAACACATAAACACCAAACAAGCCAACATGATCAGTGCGAGACTATGAAAGGTCTTTGTCCCGCAAATAGCAATGCAGCATCAGATCGTCAATGGAGGATTTATTTGCTTCAAACGCACACACGAGAAAAGCCCCGTGATCACGTTGCCATTTAGATCTTTTTGTTCGGCCGTGTCCTTTCTCTTTGCCTGATTGCATATTCATGTGAGCGTTTTTGTTTTTCTTTCCTATTTGCAGGTTAATGGTTCCTGGTCATTCAGCCTTCAGCTCCCGTGTGTCACATCTGTGCTCGGCATAATAAAAGGCTCACAAAGACACTCTGCAGGTGAGTGCACGTACCTCTGTGAACACGGGCGCACCTGTGTTTGTGCCGCCTGCTTCAATCTCCTGGCAACCGAGCGACCCTTTTCGATGCTCTTGGCCCTGAACTAGAGTGACACGCAGCTGGGGGAAGTTTATGACTCTGCAAACTCATTTTCCATGCAGATTAGACACTCCTACGAGTAAGCTGTTCTCAGCCAGATGCAAAAATGGCTGCCTTGTCCTTGCGTCTCCTTCAAATGCCACAGGAAGTGGAAAGAGATCAACATAAAATTATGTAATGCATGCATTTGTACTAAAACGTGAAATCCGTTTAGCAATTGCTGCGTGTATGTTCATTCTTTTGTAATGCAATGAATAGACCAGAAGCATGTTTGTCACACATGTGAATTTGTGACAATGTTCTTGTCATTGAAAGACATCGAATTGGTCAGGATAAATAGAGCAGCACTGATTTCAGTCGCACTCACCCCACTCTCCTCGACTAGGCAGGTCAATCAATGTGTTTTCCTTTTCACTCCATTAGGACTGTGGTGGGACGAGGCGGGTTGGGTCTGTCTGTCCGTCTCTCTGTCCATCCGTCTGGCTGTCCATCCATCTGTCCATCTGTCTGTCCATCCATACCTCCATCTATCAGTCCATCCATCTGTCCGTCCGTCCATCCATCCATCCATCCATCCATCCATCCATCCATCCATCCATCCGTCCGTCCGTCCGTCCGTCCGTCTGTTCGCCCGTCCGCCCGCCCGCCCGTCCATCCATCCATCCATCCATCCATCCATCCATCCATCCATCCATCCATCCATCCATCCAATATATGACCAACTACATATCTGGGCTGATGAAAAACAACGGAGATTTATTCATCAAATTTCCATCACCATGGATCTAAATTTTTATGACCACTTTTACCAAGCATCACAAATCTTCTATAAGTCTGTGTCACTTTTTTCTCCCCACAATTTAGCCTCCTCTTTATATTTTATGTGCCATGTCCTAACTTGCTTTCCAGTTGGTGTATTTTAATTGAATTTTCTCCCAAAAAATCCATGACGTGTTCTTTTGTTTGATTTTGTGTAACCTAGCACATAAAATACTTTTTCCATTACGAGTCAGTAACACATAAAATTACACTTCAACTTTGTTTGTACGCATCTTTTTGCGATTCAAGCAAGAATAGCAGCTAACTTGATAACCAAATAAATGGACTGACTGTACTATAAAAAGTTCTTTTGGCAACAGGCTGACTCTTCTGTACTCTAATTGGCAGGTCCGAACCTGTTGAATTAAGCACTTGTCAAACATTTTTTTTTTTTAAAGTAAATCACCGTGGACTCCTTCCAGCCCTCTCGTCTCAACGAAGCACCATGACTTGACAGCGGGGACACAAATCCTGACTCAAACAACTGGACCTGTCACTTCCAGATTGAAGTTGGTGCCATGATGGCCTGCCTCTCCGTGCCACAGCCACACACAAATACACACTTACTGTTTGATAACCAGAGATATGTGACAGTGGCTCGCGCTCATCAATACATGGCAGGATGTCACGATGAAACAGGAAAGGAGAGAGCTGCCGTTGTAACGAGTCTGCTTCAGCCCACGGGCGTAATGAGTCATACAGTGTGCACCTCGCTCAATGCCTCGTGTTCCATTTCGCTCGCTGGCCTTCCACCTCTAATTGTTTTAGTTCCACTAAGATTAGTTTAGTTGGATTTTGTGGCTGCGTGATGGATTGAAGCCATCAATAAGAGTTGGAGAGGTGTTAAAATACACTTCATTTTGTATAGGATATCAATTAGAAGCAATCAGATGTTGGCACTTGGTGCCTATGGATCCTGAGCATGTTTTTATAACAATATGTTATTTTTTTAAAGTAAAGATAATCAATACAGGGAATAATAAAATGCCGTAACATCTTAAATTGTTGTGTTCTCAGCTGCAAGAAAATGGACTTTTACATGACTAGTGGCCCGCTATGACTTATGGTTTCACTGGACTGGACAATCATTGTGCAATTCATTCCTGCAAGGACAAGGTGATGAATTTTGAATTTATGGCTGGATGAATGCCAAATTATGCAGGTGAAGAAGCTCCATGGTTGGGGGAGGGTGTCGTATACAAATCGAATGTCATTAGTGGGATCGTCCAAAGCGACAGCAATGCTTTTGATTTCAATTCGGTTGCATCAACCTAGCTCGCTGTCATCAAGTTGATTAAAATGAAAGTTTATTGGGAGACATGCCTAACAGCTCATTTAAAAGAAGCAAAGAACTGTGATTGCTGAGGTAATTAAAAGTGGGACAAATTTATGAGGCATCATGTCACATTATAATTTATCAGAATGCAGCATACAAAACAGCAATTTTTTCTCTCTTTGAAACATTTATATTTACTTTTTATTATTGCAATATTATATCACTCTAAGTTTAGTTTTCAGTACAATTGACGGAATGTAGCTCTAACGCCCAAAGATGGCATCGGCCATGTTTGTTGTTTTGTTTTGATTGGAAGTCTTTGGTCGGCTCAGAGAGGTTCCCAGTGGGAAATTACCTCCTTCCCAGCAGTCTGGACTGAAGAATATGTTACCAAATATGGTTCGTCAGAAATATAAATATTACAAAAGGCTAAGCATGCTGGGTAAGTTCTACTTAACCACAAACCACTGACACAATAATAAACATATTGTTAAATGTAGGCAAGAATTATTAATTAAAAAATATTTCATACAACTTTAGAATATAATTAAATAGGTGGGTTGAATCCAGGATCCAGAATTTCTATTATGAGGGTGATTTTTGTTGTTGTAAAATTGCTCCACAAACAGATTTCAGTGGGAACCCAACAAATGAGTTCACCTATAGTTTAATCATCTCTTGACTCCAGGCTTGATGTTGACATCATTATTGATCATATTCACGGCATGACCACACTGAGTGCCTACTAAAATCAATTAGACCAAACATGTTTACTCAATTGGTCCTCATCTTACAGGCCATCCTTCACATCAGCACCTGACTGACGCTCTGATCAAACGTCACACATCAGAACATGCACCATGCGGCAGTGTGCTTAAGAAGCCCTTCAACACTTCCCATTGCTGTAATGACTAATAATCTGGTCGCACATGCAGACGGCGGGAGAGAATGGCGTCAAGGTCATTTGAGGGTAATTTGACAAATACCACGACAAGAGCCATTATGGGAAATCCGCGTTTTTTTGCATTGCCACCCACTTTTGCAGACGCACATAATTAACGAGCGTCAATGACGTCACCGTATTGCAATGTGATACCACCGCTCACAAGGACTCAAGTACATGTGCTTGCACATCACAATAACAATGCCAACTAATCATCCACAGCCGGCTTCAACTTATCACGTGGAGCATTCATTTTGACATAATAGGTTTAAACGTGACCCGAATTAAGATTCAGCAATTAGGAAGTGTCCATAAAAAGTTCCCCAAAAAAACATCCTTATTCGTGTGAAATGACAAATTCAAGTGTGATAGTTGTGCAGCGCAAATACAGGTTAGCAGTCAACACATCATGCATGCAAAGCACAAGACAACCGGCGCTATTTTACCTGGTAGCTTAGGATGCTGTCAGGTTCCTGGACGGGCATGCTGGTGGCCTCTGCTTTGACCTGGACGAGGTAAAGGTGACACTTGGGCTTAGACGGTCGCTTTGTTGCACAGGACGTTAAGAAGAAAACAATCGAGAGCTGGTCCCAGCAGCTGCTTTGGTTTCTGCAAACATGTCGCGCGTCAACATCTCTTCCGAATGAGGGAAATGATACTGCACATCCTCGAAGTGTGATGCTTTCCCGGCCGCGCTTTCCAGCACCCCCTCCCTGCGCTCTCGTGCTTGGTCCTGGTCCTGGCTGTGGGAACAGGATGCAGAGCGTTGGTGCGGGACCAGCCAATCACAGCTCAGGATGGTTCAACCTTAACTAATCAGAGAAAAGGGGTCCGCATTTCAGCCAATGAAAGGGCGGACGAATTGGACTGCAGCTACACAGGCAAATAGAGACGTATAGAAATGTATCGATTCTTGTCGCAAAGTCGACTTCCTGTATACCACATCCACTTACGATACTTGTATTAAGTCTTTCATCCACGTTACAGTTATTTGGGTTACAATAAAAATATACATTATTATTATTATTATTATTTATTATTATTATTACTATTATTATTATTATTATTACTATTATTATTATTATTCAATTTTTCTGAACTTTTTCTGAACATTTTTCGTCAGCTCCGCCTGCAGTCTAATTATATGCAAAACAAGTTGCATAAACACATATGCCATCATCAGAATACAAAATACTTGCATGACAGGCAAGTTCAGATAGCATTTTATCGAACAATAAATGAATATTATATTTATGTATTTATTGTGGCTGCTGTTTGATTGTGGTACATCATGTTGAGGGGTGTTTCCAATATATTTTGGCCGACAATAATTGTTAGTCTGATAAAAAATATATATATTTTCTCTGGATTTAAGAGTAATCTAACGGAATGTATAAATATTAACTGAACATGAATCCCATATTTTTACCGTTTTACTCCAATAGTTTTTCATGATTATTTTTACAATGTGAAATATTGCTATTACAGCTAAGACTGCAAAATAAAGCCTGAGGTATACACACACTCGGGCTGTTAGCGCCACTATGCGTAAAGATTTGGAATTACATAGAGGACATCACATTCAACTCAAGTGCGTGTTTGACGATGACGAGAAATATTGGTCATGAATACGTCCTGTGCGTTATTAAACGATTAGACGGGATTTTGTTGTCACAAATGATGAGTTGACATTGAATCAGAAGGCTGTCAACTTCGAACTGTGTCGCGCAGATCCCGCTACCAGGAGATACCTCCGATCCGAAGACACATGGTTCGGCCCATTTAATTGCATAACAGGTTGTTTCGTTCCCCCCTTGACTTTCACTTTGAAGCTCCATTAACTTGACACGGTGTGTCACGTATTTCTGATAGTTGCTGTTTGTGTATATGAGTGGCGGACGTGGATGCGTGGTACGGTTGCCATGGTGACCTAAAACAGTAAGAGCATGCGCGGTTGTTGTGGTTACTGTCTGAGGAAGGAGCCTCAGTGGATCAAGCATTTTGACGCGGCATGGACAGATTTGATTGATTGATTGATTGATTGATTGATTGACTGATTGATTGATTGATTGATTGATTGATTGATTGATTGATTGATTGATTGATTGATTGATTGATTGATTGATTGATTGATCTAATTCCAAATCAGATGTTAGCTCATAATGGTAATCATTATCTTCACATTTTGTTTCAGACATGGCACTAGTTGAGGTTAATGCACGTTGTAGCTATCCATCTACCAAGCTGGAAAAGATGAGAGCAGCAAAAGCCCTCGTAGAGAAAGCAGTCAAGGTCATTACAAAGACAAAATAATTGAATCTATAGACGACGTTCAAACTTTTCTGTTCATTAACCAGCCTTTTGTGCACTTTACTGCTGTTGGTTTTTAGGCGCAGAAAGTGTTTTCAGTGCAGGGGCGCTATCCTGTGATTCGTGCCGGTTTACGGGCCAGAGGGTGGGTGGAACGTTATTTGCCCAACGCAGGCTATGATTCGCCTCGCTGCCAGAGCGATAAGGACAAGGATGAAGATGACGGCAGCATTGGAGCAAAAAATAATGGTGAAACGAAAGATCACTTATTCTGTGAAAAAAGACTCAAGTGTCCAATGGCGGTTGATTTACTGATTTCACGGGTCAATACAAGCAAACCCGAACCAGCCATTTATCTATTTAATGCAGGGTTTTATTTAGTACATTTTAGACAGAATTCTTCTTCTTCCTAATCAATTTTCAGCGAGAGGCGATGGCGGTGAGCACGATGACCTTGACAAAATGTATGAGTTTATGGTAAGAACACGTTGACATAGAACACGGGTTGTTGTTTTTAATTTTGGTAAAGGCTCCAGTTCCTTTCATGCACGTGCGAAATGTTTTTCATTCTGTCTTTGTCTGTTTGCAGTCTCGCCTTGTTCGAAATGAAAGGATTTCTTTCTACTGGAGCTCCTGTTACGACGCCAGCCGTTATCGCTCCTTTGGACGGGATCAAATAACCAACCACTATGCCAACACTCGAACCTTCACCACCAAGGTCTCCCATTAATTGATTCAAACATGCACTTAAAGACGTGCGACTTATGACTTTTTTTGTAGAATGCCAGTGATGGTATTTTGTTTTGCTTTTTGAGGTGGGCCTCTGTGTGAACTTGCGTAACCTAAAATGGTATGACACCGAAGACCCCGACGCCTTCTTTCCGAGATGTTACAGGCTTGGGGCTGAGGAAGAAAGAGATGCATTCATTGGTCTGTTTGACACTGCAGCCATTTTGTCCTGCGCAACCAGACTTCACTTTTATCCCAACATGTATTCCCTTGTGCTCTCCCCAAAAAGATGACTTCAGAAGGACAGCGTGCAGCAGTCTGCTGAAGCACGTGGTGGAGATGAGCATGATGACAAAAGGGCAGACGCGAAACAAGGAGAGGGAAGATAAAGCCGTCATCGGGCCAGGTGGGAGGCTGGGTGCGAAATTTGACACGGAGAAGGTGGTAAATATTTGTTGTCCCCACTGTCAGTGCAGGAGTGATCGATACGGCCTTGCAGAGGTGTCAGGAGTATCTGAGTGTTGTAGCGCACAGCGACATTGATGTAATTGTGAAACCTCCGCCTTGCGTGGAGGAAAATCTATGGAATCACTTCCTACAAAACTACTACTTGGTTGTACAGTGAGTGCATTTTAAAACTGATTTATGGGCTAGGCACAGCTCTTATGTTCAATCTTGTTAGTCAGATCCTGTTTGTATCAATCTGAGTCCAATAATGATAATTTGTGTGTAGTGAAGGAGCATTGATCAGAAGTAGTGCTGCTTTTGTGGAACGCTGCCAAGCCATGTTGGTCCGAATGAAGGAAGTCTGTCCTCAGACGGACATTGATGGAGTTAATAACATCTGGATTATAAAACCAGGTGCAATGTCCAGAGGAAGAGGTGAGAGGGTTCTGTCCTCCTTCATATAAATAGTTTTTAATGCATTATTTATTTATTTTATTTTCATTTTCATTTTCATTTTCATTTTCGTTTTCGTTTTCGTTTTCATTTTCATTTTTATTTTTATTTTTATTTTTATTTTTATTTTTTTATTTACTCAAGGTCTTGCATGGTCATCTAATCAAATTGAATAATCTTTACTTTTTTTATGGCACATCTAGGTATTGTCTGCATGAATCGCTTAGATCAGATTTTAGCTCTGGTAGAGTCAGACAGAGCATTGGTGAAAGATAGCAAGTGGGTGGTTCAGAAGTACCTGGAACGTCCTCTCTTGGTCAATGGAACCAAGTTTGATCTGCGTCAATGGTTTCTCGTCACTGACTGGAACCCCCTGACTGTGTGGTTCTATAAGGAGTGCTACCTGAGGTTCTCAACTCAGCCCTACTCGACAAAAAGACTTGATAGGTCAGCCAAGAAACTTCTTTGTGTGAATTTGGTCAATTTAAAACAATTAATATATCGATACTATTGGAATTTGTCTTCCTTAATTTTTTTTTATAAATGGCATGTATGTATGTTAAGAGGCTTCAGAGCTGCTCTAAAATTTTGTAACGACCGAAGTAATAAGGACCAAAACTCACCATTATTGTCTCATCAGCTCAGTCCATTTGTGCAACAATGCCATCCAGAAGCACTTCCAGCCATCAAATAAACGCCATCCAAGCGTCCCCATGGACAACATGTGGTCCAGCTCCGACTTTGAGGATTTTCTGGAGAAGCAGGGCCGTGGGGAACAGTGGGACACAGTGGTGGTCCCGGGTATGCAGCAGGCTGTGGTCCACGTCTTACAGACAGCGCAGGACCTGGTGGAGCACCGCAAAGCGACTTTTGAGTTATACGGTGCTGATTTCATGTTGGGGAATGATCTGAGGCCTTGGCTCCTTGAAGTCAACACCAATCCCACCATGGCCTGCACCAGCATTGTCACAGCTCGCCTATGCCCCGCCGTGCAGTTGGACACTCTGAAGGTGGTGCTGGACAGACGGAACAACCCCAACGCCTTTACGGGAGGCTTCCAGTTGATCTACAAACAGGTGAGCTATAGAGAAAGATATTTGTAAATATTTTGGTCACTGAGCACACCTTGTGCATTTCTTTGTGTTTTGAATTCTCACCCTGTCAGCCTGCAGTTGAACCCCCGAAGTTTTGTGGAGTGAGCCTTCGAGTGGAAGGAAACCACATCAAGAAACCTAAATCTACAAAGCGCAGATCAAGGCTTAGTTCTACTAGGTCTCGCTTGACCCAGTCTTCCAAGGGTAGTAAAATTATGAGTAAAGAGCAAGTGAAGTCATGTGAGACGGAACAAGAGAAGAAGTCTTGTCCTGAGAAAAAGAAGAAACCTTCTCCAAGAAAAGAACATCAGGAAAGAGCAGGGGTCCACAGTGCCGATTTGGTGTCAGGACAGCATGCGGTGGGGGACCACCCTGAAGCCAAGAGGAGATCCCAATGTTCGAGTCGGAATCATGGCAGCAGAGGAACCCCACTTGCCCAACACAGCACCCGCCCTTGCAGTGTTTCACCTGTATGTAAATCTCCAATTAAACCAAATCTGCGGAGGTCCTTCCTTCCTGGGAACTTTCCGAGCCTTGTCACCGGCCCCAAAATGTGCAACTTCTTTCAGTGCAGATCAGCTTCCCGTCCTGTGGTGAAAAAGCGAATATGCTAATAAAATGTCAGTGAATTTGACTACAGTAGATGGAGTTGAAAAGAACCTGTTTCTTGGTCATAAAGGTCATCTTGAATTTTTTTTTATTAAAAAAAACATTATTAATGAAAGAAGTATTAAACAAATGTTGTTTTGAGATCTTTGAAACCATTAAGGAAAATGTAACTGCATTACGTATTCGAGATTGGGAAACAAATTGTAAGATGTAAGTACATCCACGAGAGGGCGCTACATTCTCAGAAAAACTTGAACCCAGGTCACTCATCGTTCACTAACAGTACACAAGACGGCAGAGTAACCTCACGAATAGTTACAAAGTTGTTGTCATGCAAACTGAACTGGGTAGAAAATTTACCTAAAATAAAATGTAATAAAAACTCATACAGTAATTCCTGGCATGCAGTCAAAATAAAATCTAAAACGAACTCAAAATAAATTATTAATTGCAAACACTGCTGGTTCTGAGTAAGCCTCTGTTACCATGGCAGCAATCAAACATCAAATGATCATTATAATCAGTGCACAATTTAAATTCGAATGATGTTCCGTGCCAGAGCAAAAGAGAGCGACCTCTGTGGAAATCCCCAGATGTCAACTAGTGCACAGTGTTGCCTCACTAGTAAAGCTTACTCATTTATCTAGTTTGCCAAGTTAGGAGAATGAGCATAGTAGTACATGGATAGTTCAGTGCACTAGTAGAAGGGCTAGGGCACCTCTACTAGTGCCCTAGTCGTTTTACTAGTACCCTGATTGCTTCCCTCAAATGAAGGCCATTGCTGCAGTTTCGATGCAATGTGTTCTCTTGCACTTCTATTAGTGGCCACGATTTATCAGAAAGCGATCCGGACTGTGAAACACACGGTTACATAAGCGTCCCTCCGTAACACGAACGTGCTGGGCCTGCTGCACCAGCCGCACCAGAATTGCATCACTATCTGCCGCTCTTACAACATTGAATCAGAGTCATTTTCCACAGGAAAAAAAAAATACTTTATTAATACACTTATGTATATCAACATTTATAGACAAAATATGTACAAACAGCAATCGTCTTTCACGTAGGTCCCAAAATATAAAATCTCAAGTACCTCTCTCTATTAGAAAACTAGTCATCTGGTAAAACGTTTACATTCACTTCTTCTTCCCCTCACCGCCACGTTCTGGGATTCATATGCGTTACGGAGCATAAACATCTGAGATTTCTCAGCTTTTCACAAGTAAAAAGGCAACAGCAAGAACAAACGCCAGGTTTGACTTGAGCAGAAACAGATGTCGAGTATGCAGACAAGGTCCAGCACTGCGCTACAATATGTACACACTCTTTGAGTACGCCACACTTGCACTCCTTCCGACGACAAGAGTGCGCGAACATGTATCAAAAATAGAAATGTACAAGAAGTCTATCCACAATAATTACATGAAAATCCACAGCGAGTGTGAATGAATGACTTTTGCATTCAGCACGGTCATCACGGTAGTAAGCGGTAATGATGGCGGCGGTGGTGGTGACGGACGATAGGCGACAAACTTTGGGTGAAATCTTAACATTTGGTGCCACGGTTTTTGTGTACAAAAAGAAAAAAAAGAAAAAGGCATGTCTCTACCACAAAAGCTCCAAGTGAAATGCGCCAGTGTTGTCAGCGTACAGCAGCATCTGAAACGTCTTTCTTTACATTCAACCAAGTGTGTGTGTGCGTGTGTGTGTGTATCGGGCGGGTCCATTTGCACTTGACATTCAACCAATTTCATCGTCCACACGTGGACGATTTCGCCAGCCCTCTTCTCTTCTTGTTTGCGACATGAATTCCAGGATGAGAAAAAAAGTAGCGAAATGACTTGATGGACTACAGGACGGCTCAGTCATGTTCTCCCTCCTAATGTATCAACTCAGCGGCCATGTTTTCTCAGTCTTTGGTTTCCAGGTTGAGGGGGGGGACCTGCTTTAGTGCCTGGAGGAGAGCCGGGGAGTCCATGGGGGTCTGAGACATGGCTGGAGCTGGAGAACCTCCCCTTGGAGACATGACCATCTGTGGTGGTCTCTCGCTGGGGACGGCCGTGGCGGAGCCGCCCATGCCGGGGTACAGCATGGGCATGGCGCCCGGGTACCAACACTTCTCCAGCATAGGCAGGTAGGTGGCGGCAGAAGGGGGGATGAGGTAGAAGGGCATGCAGAGGGGATGCGGCGGGGCCGGATGGTTGGGGGACACGCTCATGTAGCTGCCGTAACCGCTGGAGGAGGACGAGGCTGACGATTCGCCACCCGACAGCATCTCATCCTCGGACGACTCCGCCCGGGCTCGTTTGTGCCTCGGCTCGTCGTCTTCCCGCTTGACGTCGGGGCCCCGCCTCTCGGCAGCGCTCCGCTTCATCAACTTGCTCTCCTGGCTGTAGTAATCAGGATGCCTCTGCGGGGCACCGCACTCGTTCTTCTCCAGCTCCCCTCCGTAGCCGCTGTCTGTATCAGTGTCACTGCCGCTCTGCTCGCCGCTGGGAGGAGCGTGCGCACGCTGGATGACCGGCACCCTCCCGTAGCCCTCGCTGGGCTTAGCCGGTAAACTGGCAGGTGCCTCCTTGTGGATTTGGTGTTGGCTGTATGAGGGCATTTCCTCGGGTGGAGGGCTGAGGGGTGAGCGCGATCGCCTTGGACTTTGGAGCACATCAGCGGCTAACTTGTGAAGGTGATTGATGACGTGCGAGGGCGCAAAGTCGCCGTCGCTCTCACGACCGGCCAGATATTGAAGAATCTCCTTGGCACACATGTGGAAACCGGAGCGGAACATCTCCTCTGACTTTTCTTGGCTGACAATAGGTTGCTCTATAAACACAGCAAGAAGCCATGTTTGTTAGACATGCTGATGCACATTTCAAACAGTGAGTGAAGTTTGGTACCACCGGCACTACATGGATTTTCTGCCGTGCAGCAAAAAAAAAAAAAAAAACTGGATTAAATGTTCAAACTGTACAATGTTACGATGGCTCAAACCTTTAATCCAGTATTTAAGCATGGTTAGAAACAATTTATATTTAGTTCAATGTTTATGTGCATTGTGCAATATATGCTTTAATTTAATCATTAAGTCAAATGTCATATTTTATACACTCTATATTCCCTAAATATTACCCAAGCACCACAGAATCGATTCACCTGACTGGTAAGTGTCACCTAATTGTGTGTGCATCCTGTGATAGGAAAATGAGGTGGCACTCTAAAGAGTTTTAAAAGTGTGGTTGATTTAAATTAATCATCACCAAAAGATGGTTTTAATTTGTTGTTTTAAAGACTGTTTTCCAAAAACGTTAAAAATGCCCATTTGAGAATAAAATAAATCACTGATGCAGGCTGTGTCAAACATTGTTTTCAGTGTAAGATGTGGGCCACAAACGGCCCACAGGCCATAGGTTGGACACCTACGCCACTGCTGGAGCTTTTCACACGTTTTACTCACCAATGCAAACAGTACTAAACATTTCTGCAAATTTACTAGCAACTTAGAAAGACAAATGCAGTTTACTTACCGATATGCATGCCACCCTGCAGGGCAAGGATCTTCTGCTGCTGCTGCTCCAAAAGCGTGCTGAGCGTCTTCACATGCTTGAGTGTGAGCTCCAAAACTACGGCCTTCTCCAAATGGCCCAAAGTCTGCAGAGACACCATCATACGCCAATATTGTCAACACATTCTTGCAAGGATGGGGGGAGCTAAATCTCCATGAAATCATGTGGCGTTGAAATAAAAGGCCTATTCTTCGTTGTGCCTAATATATGCAGACACGCTGCACAGCCATGTAATGACAATGCCGGCCCACTAGATGGCGTGTTAACAGAATGAATCCATTGGCTTGACAAGCTATGATGACTAACAAGCAGAGGCCTTATAAAAATTTAAACTTACCGTAAGTTTTAGATGCTCCGGTAACAAATCTTTCAGCTGAGCAATGCATTCGTTTATCCGATCACGTCTTTTCTTCTCAATGAGTCTATGAGGCAGTTTGTAGGTCTCCTAGGAGAAAACGTCACAAAGTAAGCGGATTGTTCAGTCCTCCCCCCCTCGCACCACCCTAAGATTCATGAGCAGTTATGTCATAGTATGAATTAGGTCAAGCTTTTATTGCACGACAGGACACGACTGCTGCCAGACCGGTTTCTCCCACGCCCTTAAAAGTAACACTATATTATTCTTGTGGTACTATTGTTTTCCAATAATGATAATAATTAAACAAAATACCTTGCTGTCCTCTCCTCTTTTCATTCCTCGCCTGGGCTTATACGCGTACATAGGGAAATCCATGCTGCAGAAAAAAAAATTGATATATTTGTCAAAATTTGCATTCAAGTTACATGGCAGTTCATTTTTTTCCTTTTTTTTTTTTTTTTTAGTAAACTCACCCGTGCATGTCTGCTAGATCAGCCTTGGCCAGAGGAGGAGGTTGCGCGCTTGGGATTCGCTCCATTTTCGTGACTTTTTTTTCCCACTTACAAATGCGCTGCAGCCAATTTGAAATGGAAACAAAAAAGTTACGCAGTAAGTTTTTCTCCCTCTCAAAAAAATCCTGTCAATTATGTCATTCAACGCCGATGATATTTTTGTCCCCCCTAAGCGTTGAGCTGTCTCGGCGGGTCTTGCACGCCGTGTGGGGAGCAAGAAGGAGTTGCGGCAGAGGGATCCACGAGAGAAATAAACTCTGTCCGCTTGTCCGCTCAGCCTGACCCAGCTCTGTCACATGAGGCTCACGTGTCAAGCGGCGCTGTCTTCTCGGCGCAAACTCCGCCCAATCGCCCCGGACAAGGCGCCTGAGTGGGCGGAGGCGGTTGACGTCGGGGGAGTGGGCGGAGCTAAGCCGATCCCGTGTACCACCATGCTGAAGTGTATGGAAACAAGGCAGGGTGAACCGCGACGAATGAAACGTGCAAGCATCTGGCGAGCTCGCTTGTCCACCTTTTGTGATCGATTTGGATACAAATGCCTGCAAACTTTAGCCACATATACACATATAAGTTCTCACTATTTTTTTTTTTGAATAACAAAAGGTTGACGAAACTAATACTCTTTAAACTCCCAATTCCTCTTTCTCCATAAACACATCATCATGAGGTCATTTTATCCTTATTCTCCAATGGAAGCTCTTTCAACTCCCGTGCAAGACACGTGCACCCGTGCGTGGACCAATGCGTTTGTGTTGTTATAAGGCGGTGCGTGCAGCCTGTCACGTTGGTCTCCTCATGGTGTTCACAGAGCTTGCTGAACCGGCTGAACACATTCAGCACACGGCGGCACCTGCCTTCAGGCATCAGGACACATTCATCCGTGCCCAACACCCCCCTCTCTCAAATAAATAACAGGTGACCATCATGATCCTGCATGTGCACACACAAGAAAAGGTCGGTCATAAGAGTGAGACTAAATTGCTGTCACGTTTTAGCACAGCCACTATGCACTGCTGCAAGAACCTGAAAAATAAAATAAACGTGCACAATCGGTTGCACAAGCGTTGCATAAAATAATGATATAGAAATTAAATATAAAAGCAAACATGTATGCAATTGCCAATAAAAGTACAGTTAACTTTTGGGAACTACCTACATTTCTGCATAAATGTGTACTAAAATCTCATCGGCTTGTCATCAACATTACAATAATGGGCAAACACAGTCTACGTTAGCTGAATTAAATAAATAAATAAATAAATAAATAAATAAATAAATAAATATATTTTTTTTTCATGTTTTTTTTTTGGACAACCATGCAAATATTCACAGTCCAGGGTTAAAAGACTACTCTATGTGAACCATTTCACTAATAACGACTCCCCTCTAAGAGTCAAGGGCCAATCTAAGTAATGAGATTGGAAGTGTTGGTTAAAGCTGCTCTGTCCTATATAAACAAGAGGCGTTGATTGACGTCAGCGATGCCACGCACAAAAGAGCTTTCGGAAGACTAACAGCTCAGAATGGTTGACTTGAATGAGTGTCAGCTGAAGACTTACAGAATTTAAGCTTTACTAAAAACTCAAATGGCTTGAACAGAAGAAATGTTGCATCCTGTGCTGTGACCTTTACATGTAGGGTCCAGTCATGGTATGGTTACATTATTTTCTGTCTGGTATTAGTTTAAGAAAGAAATCATTTTCCACTGTGATGTCAAATTACAATACACCTACACCTGCAAACTTTTATTTTTAATCTGTTCTTCCAATCAGCCACCACAGATTTTTCATGCTTTATTTAAATAAACTCAAAATAATGTACAATACAGAAACAGAACACTTATTATAAAAGTTTTTGGTTAAGCAGCACTGCAAAATTCCTCAGAGTACCCCCCCAAAAATAAGATCATTCATTCTTTTGTGGATCTATCAAAAAGTGTCCAAACAAAAATATGTAATACACAGTGTTAAGAAAATTAATTAGAGGGGAGGTGAAATAATTATGTGCACAATATAATAGATCAAAACAAACATTTCAATTTTTTTTGGGGGGGGGGGTGAAACTTGGTTCCTGTATTAAGCATCATACACAGTAAAGAAGTCACATGACATGAATGTTCTAAGAGCACAAAGTCTTATTAAAGTGCTCTGAAGGGGAGTTATTTAACACAAAACTTAGCATTTATAACCGTCTTTTGTAAAAAAAAAAAAAAAAAAATCTTTGATTTTGTTTAGTTTTTTTAAATAAAAGATATCACCATAATAAATATAAAAGTAAATCCCAAACCCCCCAAAAAGAGTTTTCCCAATACAGGCATTGCGTTTTGTGACGTTCTCTTATTGCTGTGCGTGAAATTGAAGCCAACTTGTAACTCCACATGACCTGAGTTTGCTGGCATAAGGACACATGAAAGGAAATCTCCCTTAGCAACAATCGAACGAACTTTGGCATGTTGTCAGTGTGGTACGATGCCAAAGGCAGTTATGGTAGTGCAGCTAAAAATCAGTGTTTTCATCTCCTGAATAAACATTGTTGGCTTTCCATGTCTTGAGGCACTTGATGGACACTACTCACGGAGTCACGCTGACTCGGCGGACAATGAGTAATATACTCCGCTAATGCTCGCTTCACATTTGTAACTGTACTGATGTGCGAGAGTGCTTTGGTCAAGTCATACCATCCTTGCACTTGGTCAACCTGGTAATTGGCACAATTTGGTATTTGAACAAATGAGCAATGCAAAATGACCTCAAGCGGGTTGTTGGGGGTTGACGTTCATGTGAGGGGGGTGCCCAAGAAGACCGATTCTCTGCTTCTGCTTCCTTTGTTCTGTCATCTGCACGGAAAAATAATTCGAAATATGTCAACAGGCCTCTCCACGTTTTTTTTTTTCTTCTTTCTAAACGTGCAAGCACTTTATCAGCTATGGCTGTTTTTAAATAGTTCTCTACGTAAAAGTGAGCTGAGGTCCACTGAGAAGTTGTTTGACTTCTTTTGGCACAGATATTGTTTAGTCTACACGTCTATAGTTGTACATTTCACAAGTGATTTCCCACAGTTATATTTAGAGCCTGGTGAGTTGATCTATGGCTGAAAAGTATTTTATCATAAGGCATTTGTGGTTTTGGAATTATTATTTGAGGCAAAGTATTAATTTTATTGTCATAGACAGCATGAATAGGAATTGTTTTATACCTGCTCCTTGAGCTCAGTCAGTTGTCCAGACAGGTTGGCCACCAGCCTCATGGTGGACTCCAACTTCTCCTGCAGACTCCTGATTTCATTCTGCTCGCCCTCTGCGTCGCTGCTCACCAGAGACATGGCACGCATCCTCGGAAACCAGTCAAGATTGTGCTCCTATTTGGATGAAAACAATTGGATTTAACCCTCAAATGTCACTTCATTAGGTAGCACAATAATGCCATAAACTTGTGCAGGTGTGACACAAGAAAATAACCATGCCAGCAAGAAGCATTGAGATAGCCTTGGCAGACAACACGAGATGTGGAAGTTGTTTACCTTGATCATTTCAGCCACGTAGCTCTCGGGGCCCGTGTACTCGGTGGAATCTTTGACTTTCACCAACACGATGAAAAAGAGGTAATGCCACATGTTATGCTCCTCCTTAATGTGCTCCTCAAACGTCACAGTCTTGTTGTCAAATTTGTCCCTCTCCAGCCCTGTGGATGGGAGCCATAAGGTTAGAGGATGGAAACAGCCTTTTCCTTTATCATCCCAAAACCATCTCAGGTCAATTTAATTGTGTTTTATGGGGAAAATCTATATTGTCAGTGTTTATTTAAAAAAGAAAAATTCTCCATGAGTAACAGACTAAAAAACAAAACTGTTAATAAAAAACAAACAAATAAAAAGGCTAATGGATAAGAAGTAAAGTTGGCCATGAGCCATTTATTCACTCTGTATTCATCATCTTAGCAAAGTACCTTGGACAATTCTACCCCTCTCTGCTGTAAAATGAGGAAGTTGCGCTTGGATGAGTTTTGTGTAGAAAAGAGTCATGAGCAAAAACACCTTTGGAGTGAACACTGAGTGTCTAAAAGAGGAAATTTGTCAAATTATTTTCTGAATCGATTCCAGTGCTTTTCCTCCAAATACAAAAATAAAAAAATAAAATAATACAAACGAAAATAAATAAATAAATAAATAAATAAATAAATAAATAAATAAACATGCAGATAATATGATCTTAATTTGAGAGAATATAGTGAAGGAAACCTGTCATTTTATTAATAAGATAAGAAAAAAGTTAACAGCTATGACCTTTGACCAAACTTGCGAGCTAACTTTGGTTTGATCCGAGCACCACCGCAATCCAAATCATGTGATTTTGGCTGACTCCCAAATGTACCCTTTGGTATGTTTGATTTTGGAGGAGGGGGGGATGTGGTTTGTAGTAAATCTGTCTACAAAAATGCGCCTCCTTTCTCTTTTTTTTGCATCGGTTCTTGAGAAGGCTGACTCATGAAGGCTTCCTTCTAGCACCTCCATAATTCAGTCTCACTCACACATTCACATGCGTACGCACTCACATTCCCACTCACTTGGTCGTTCTGACTTGATTTTCATATCATATGTTTCAACAAAATCCCAAAAACGTGGTCATGTCTTTTTCACATCACTTGAATATATTTGACACGCATAAAAGATTTGATCGCTCCCAATAATATGCGTGTGTGTGTGCATGTTAGGTCGGGCAGCCGGGGTGAATGGTAAGCATATGGAATGAGAACGGTGTTATGTCACCAAGGCAGCCATCGGCTCTGACTCACTCATGTTAAATAAGGCCAGGCCACAGGGGCAGCTGCCGTCTCTACGGTTTCCAGAGGAACCGCGCGGGAACAGGAGACGAATGAAGCCCAGCACCGCACGCTCAAGTGCCTCTCAGTCATCCCGCTTGGTTTTATAAGACATCGATCTTGCTCACAATCCCTCATTAGGTATTTAGGTCTGTAGCCAATGATTGATTGGCCACAAGAAACCCCTTGAGTGCTTCATTTTCATACATGTCACTGAGTACAAATGATATATTTGTGCAGAGTAGACAAAAGAAAATGTTATTTGGAATGCAGCTTGTGTCATTACACACACCTGCTTTCTGGTTTAAATCACATTTGAATGTTGTCAAGCATGCTTCCTGTCACAGCCTCAATTTTAACTAGCAGTATCAAGTGGAGCCTTGAAACAATTCAGAATTTTAATCGGAAAAACAGGCTCACAAGTTGAACAATTTAAGAGAAAAATGGGTCAAGAAGGGCGAGACAGCTTATCTCTCTTGCTTTTAGTCTGTATTGCTAAAGGCTTTGTGAATATGTGTGTGTCTGTCGTCTATCAGTGATGAATAGCAAAAAAAGAATTTTCAAAAGGGAGCTACCTTGTCACAAAAAAAATCGCTACATATTTCACAGTGTTTTTAAATTGTGTTAATTATTAATAACAGTTGTATAAGTCTCTTCTGAACAATTACCAGCACTAAAATATTACCTGGACTCGTAAGTTACTTGTGGACCTGGTGGGGACCACCAATGGAATTTGGACCCCATTTTGAGAAATGCTGTTTTAGACGGCAGCTGTTCACTGATTGATTTCAGGTGACAAATGTTTAAGCCGCAATTGAGCTCCGCTTCCTCTTTGCGTGTTGGAAGCGCGTGCAGTGGAGAACTTGGTTTGCGTGCGCTCACCACAAATAAAGCAGGTGGTCTTCAAGACTTCTTCTTTCTTCTGTTTTTCACTCCTCAGGTCGGCAAAAGTGTCGATGATGACACCGAAAATTAGGTTTAGGACGATGATGATGACCATGAAGAAGAACAACAGGTCGTATATCACCCTGGCTGCAAAAAGTGGCTCCTATGAAAAAACAACAAAAAAATTTAGATGGAGCATCCACGAGATGTTGATGCTGCTTATTTGGACAATTACAACCACGATAACATTTTTTATCAAGACTGTATCTTATTAGTGTGTGACCCAAAGGTCAAACCTTTATGCAAGCATACTCGGGGGAAGGAATTTAAAACCAGGTTGACCTTGGTTGTTATGGACGTTGAAACATAAGAGCCAAGATGTAACCACCCAGATGCTACAGATGGCGGAAAGCCAGGTAATCTCTTAAAGCCACATGATGCCAACATGTTATTTAGCCAAAAGGTTCGGAAATAATATGTGTACAGGATCAAACACACACTGGCTGCCCACAAATTTGGGACAAAAAAATAATCTATTATAATCTAATCTACTATGATGGGTGAGTTATATGTAGTTGCAACTTGTGCAAGTGTGGGTCAACACTTGATGGCCTAGTTTGTATTTTATGAGGAGTACATGCATCTTCTTTAGAGTCGGAAATTCATGTGGTTGTATATTTGCAGCGGTAGAAAGTGAGAACATTTAATAGCCTGAAAGTTATTGAAGCCATCTGAATTCAATTGTGTGTACCTCTTTGGATGGTTTGCGGAGAACGTCGCCCACACCCCCGCCGCTCCTCAAGCCGTGACTCAGAACAGTGACAATACACATCAGGAGGGAGTCACACGTCCGCTCCATGTCGCTGTCTTGTGAATCGTCACTGTCCGCATCTGAGGGAACACAAAGGAGCCACAGAAAAGAAATTAATTTGACACGATATCAACAAATGTCGGCTCATTCATATAAATCATTCTAAAATAATATTGAAATCTTGAGAGTTGTTTTCTTGGTTGACTTAATATTTTAGTTTCAAATTTATAGTATTTTAGTTCATGATGGGGAGAAAGTAAAAAAAAATTTTTTTTTTTTGCTGAGTCAGCATTTTCAAGCAAATATATATTTTTTAAAGCGTTTATCTTAACTGATAACGTTGACAGGTCACAAGTTGAATTTCAACGCATGGTCAAATGGTGATAGCTCAGAAATGACGTGTTTCTTTTTGAGCAACTACTTTTATTTCATAATGCCGTTCAAAATTGTTTTTTTTTTAGCTACTTCTAAATGTGTATTATGATACGTGACCAAAAGCACAGGTGCTTTAAGATCACTTTTTTTTTTCTTCATTTGTATTTTATTCACACCTCTGACTCATTGCTAAGTTTGTTTTTGTTCCCAAGCAGCCCCAAATTCCAATCCTACGTGCTGAAGCATGAATAAGTCAATGTCACATGAGAGTCACCGAGGTCAAATGTGAATGGTTCCGGTCAACCGCTATGTGATGTAGATGTAGTCACGAGAAGGATCAATGAATATGGTGCCATAAAACACACAGACCATGTCTGTTCCACTTTTACGACATCACACGGTTTTTGCTTACTTGTGACCGTACTCCACCTGAAACACGACAATCCACCTAATGGCCAGACATCCAAATTTCAAATTCAAAATGCTAACTTCTCAATCACATTACCTTCATGCAAACTCCCAGCAGTGCAGTTTTCATTCACTCCACTTTGACATATTCTGCTGGACAGAAACTCACTGGCTATGCTGGCTCCGTTTTCTGCACACAACAAATACGAGTTAGCAGAAGTCTTGGAAACAAACCGCTGCGCCAATTTGAGGAGACTATCTTCACTTAGTGTCGCATTGGGAAGTCGATCCACTTCCAGGATGAAGTCATCTTTGAAGAAAATATAGCCGACGATGGAGAACAAGTAGACGAGGATGAGTGCAAGCACGGCGGTCAAGACGATGGAGCGTCCGTTGCGCGTCACGCTCTTGATGACATTCAGCAACGTCTCTTCTCGGTACACCAGATCAAACAGCTACAAGGACAAAACAGAAGTAATGTAAATGAGAAAGAAGAAAAAAAAAGTTCTTCAGATGACCATTTGGAACAGTTTTGTGTCGATCTGTCTGACATGAAGTTTTGGCAACAATATTGCGTCAGACATTGTAAAGCCCTGGCTTCTAAAAAATATAAAGTCAGCATGATAGCATTAAGCAATCCAATACAGAAACATCTGGCCTGGACTGTGATGTACTCAGATGGTAAAAGTCCAGAATTGGATTCTGCTGTTACACAGATGGTTCAAATCATGCTTTTGCAATGTCTTCATTTTCCCAAACGTCAAAGCATTGGCATGGCTTTCCTTCTTTTGCTCACCAACAAACTGTAGAAGAAGACATGAACAAACACCCCCAGACTGCAGATGAGCAGGTAGGTGAAGTGGTAGAGGAACTCAAAGTCCATCACCATGGCTTTGTAGCCCCGACTGAAGGTGCCGCGGTTTCCCAAAAAACTCATCAGGAAGATGATTTTATTGCACACCTGGAAGATGGATAGCTTCGGTTAGATTACAAAAGATTTGATCATAAGATGGATGATAGTTTTATTTCATGTAGTCACGAGAGTTAATGAGTATTTTACAACAGCATCATGATGAACTCGCACGGCTGTGAAAGTTTACTAGTGAAGAAAAACACTGCTAAGCATTCTTTAAAGCCCCTTTAAAGTGTGTGTGTGTGGGGGGGGGGGCTCTAAATTTGACGCACGACAGAGAACAAGCCCGGGAAATTGAAAAGTTATGAAAATCATCATGTATACAAAATGAGTCTTTAAAATTGTGCAAAATCAAGCCCTTGTCACCGCTCTCAAATGCTGTGTCCGCCGACTGCCTGAAACCACGCCCTGCTGAATGAATCACCTCGCATCTTATGCCAATGCAATATCGCAGAATTAAACATGGAAGACTGTGCTTTTTAAATATAAATAAATACTAAAGTATTTCACATAGCAAATAAAGCAACCCCTATTTATAAACACACAAACTAATTAGTAAGAGACAGACTCACATTGAAGGCCCCAAGGAGGAACAGCGTGGGCTCCAGACCAACTGAGAAGATGAGACGGAGGATGGTGACAATGACGAGAGCCCGGATGCCAAGCGGTTGGGGCATGATGATCACGATAGTGAGTGTTGCCAAGACGCCCATCCACAGCAGAGCAGACAGGTGGGTGTCCAGCGTACCTGCATGGGATTCATGCCAACACACATCTCCACTGAAACTGCTGACTCCCTAAATGTGCAGAGTCATCACAACGTAAGGCTGACAAAGCAGCTTGAAACTAGTGCGACTGGACTCTTTAATATATTAAATGGGAAAACCCGGGGCCTTTATTAGCGGGACTGAACCAGACAAGATTCCCTTACATAACATGTAGAAGTAGTTTTCGGGACAGTACAGTATACATTTTTTCTTGAGCGTGTGGGCTGGCCTTGAGTGAGAGAAAACCTGACACGTCGTCACATGAACCTCTCTCAAGGAGTTTATGTGGCAACGTGTCACTAAGTTGGAAGAGAAAAAAAACAATGCATAGAGTTAAAAAAAAAAAAAAACAAGGCCACACCTCATTTGATACCTCTGTGAATTACCTTGCCAAGCCTGCAGGGACTTCATTAATATTTGTATAGTCACAGGGGAAAAAGGGGGATTGCCTGACAAGAATAAACAATTAAAATGCAGAATGGTCAAAAACATTTCCCCCTTAACTTCCTTTCCTCCTTCTTTGGCTCGCTCGGCCGCCTTCCCCTCCTCTAGTTCTCGCTCTCTCTCCCAACCCATGTGGAGATCATATGACAGGTGCCACTTACATAACAGGCATCTCTAAAAATACTTTGGCTGAAAGATTCATCAGGAAAAAAAGAGGGAGCAACACAAAGCAGCAAAAATGCGATAGACCAAAAAAAGAAGGACGTTTTACACGCGCCATTTCGAACTACAGTTGCTCACTTATGCGTTTCTGGAAGGCTGTTTGGGTTCAAACGTTCAATCAAACTGTCAGTGAAGAATGTGGCAAGCACGCAATGCTTACACGCGTGTTATACAGTTCATGGATGGACTCTATGCATATACATGTATAGCGGCAGAACACAGTGACCTACATTTGTTGCTCTTACGACATTATTCGAAAGGAGGACACTGTGTGTGTATGTGTGAAGAGGAGCAGGAGAGCAAAGGTCGTAGTACCATAAAAGCTGCTCATTAAAAGCGTCCAAAGGTATATTGTCAATTCACGTGATGCTTGGTGCGGAGGAGAAACATAGTCAGACATGACTCATGCTAAGTAGTGTCTTGAACCGAGATCAAAACAAGCAAAAGAGAGAATCAGACATTCATCGGTTCCAAAGACGACGAGTCTTTTGTGATTCAAAGCCGTCGGGGAAGTGATCTGAAAGTTTGCCTGTGTGCAAAAGGGTGAGTCTCAAACAAAGAGCGGGTTACTGGCAGGTCACGCTCTTTAATTCCTGGTCAGGTGATACAAGTCAGCAGAACTTTAGGGGGGAAGCAGATCAGTGGATTAATCGCTCAGAAGTCTTCATCTGTTTACTCTTTCTCTGTGTTACCATTCCAGACACCAAATCTTTTTTTTTTGTTTCTCAGAAAACCCTTCACGGTGAGTTAAAACATTGAATTGCCGTCATCGTTTGGCATTCAGGCACTCCTCATAGCGAGAGCAGGTTGTGGCAGAAAAAGCACGCCGCTAAGCTGCTGTCCTTCCTGTTTTGCATTAATGAGGACACAACCTCAGTTTGACCCTGTATTGTGGCCAAAAGTGAATATTAAAAGCTTCTCTAAATCTCCATTACCATGTCAATTAACCGGGCATTGTCTACCTCACTTTTTTTTTTTTTTCCTTCCAAAGCATCGTGGAATGCAAAATGACATCAGTTAACATTACCCGGGGTCAGCGGTTACACTTTGGTTGGACTGACCTCCGTGTATCCCCTCCAGCGGGTAGAAAAAGCAGACGAGCAGGTTCATGAGCACAGCCAGGTTGAAGGAAACGTTGCTCCAAACTGAAATGTTTCTGGAGCACCAGTACAACACCGGCTGGGCTGGGAAAGACAATAGTTACGTTATAATGGATACTAAATGAAATCAATTGTCAATAAAGTTATTGTATTGTCTCCGTTTAATCTGTTTCGAGATATCTATCGGACCATGGCCTTTCACCCTCCACAATGAGTGATACATAACTCCGAAGGAATCGCACCTTCTCACCATCTCGTCCATAAAAGCGCATTTGCTCTTACTACGCAAGTAATTTTATCTCGCATTGTGAGCGAGAGTGACAGACAAAACACGTCTTTGTACGTGGTATGCTGTTTTGAAGGCGGATTCGAAATGCTATTGCGTGGGAGAAGGCTTGTATTTGTTTGTGTTGATGCGCAAGCAATATCACAAGAGTGATTCACAACTGTTTTGCGGCACAGAGAATTCGGAAAGTCCCCATTTCAATTTTAGACGGTAGAAATGTGCAAAATGCGTATGGAGACGAGAAGGCCTGTTCAGACTTGTGTGGACACATCTATCCATCCAGTCCATCGAATTGCGATTCCGCTCGTCATACATTTAGTGAACCCTTTCAGTAGAAATAATGAAGGGGGGTAAAGAATCGCAACAGTTGAATTGGACTGGACTACTTTTGCAGAAACTTGGGCATGTATGTGCAAACCCCCATCGTGACTCACTCATAAATAATGGCAATTACTTCTCAAAATTTAACTAAAATTTAAATAAAAATTAATTCAATAAAAAAAAAGTTCAAATTAATTTAGGGTTAGGGTGTAAAATAAACAAATAAATAAATAAATGAATAGAAAAAAAAAACCCTGAAAATTTCATGTAATTTTACTGTGGCTAAGGCATATTATTGCGCTTTCTAAGTATAATATTTATCTTAATGAAATACTTTTTCAAGCCCATTTGTGGGAGAGTTGAGGACTTCAGGCAGATGGCTGAGAAATAAATTAGATTTGGTATACAGTGTTGATAAGTAAAACTTGATATGTTTTAGTTTGTTGCTGGTAACTTTATACCTCTAAGCTTCTTCTGCCAATTCATCTCACTGAAGAGGTCCTCCGCTCGCAGGAAGAAGTCGTTGATTTTACTGCCCTGCTCGTCTCTCTCAGTGGTGTAGTAGACCCGGAGCTTGGATTCGGAGGTCAAGAATTCACAGATGTTGGGCACTGGGAATACAATCTCTTCCATGGTGCGGTCGTGGCGCACAATCTAGACACCAGAGTTGACAATCACCATCCAGGAGTCAATCTGCTTGTTATGCGTTTTTTACTTCAATCTGAGCTGTGTGGTTGGCGTAAAACTCCAGAGCCTCATCTCCATCGCCACTGGCTCCTCCAGGCTTCAACATTATGGACAGCTCCTTGTTGTGACGGGCCAGCTGGATGACGAACACACGAGCAGAAAATGTTAAGGTGAGGACATGTAATGTGACAATTACGGAGTTCTCCAATAGACCTGGTGAGCCAAGATATAAATGTTGTGTCCAACATTTCTGGGAGATGCTGCATCATGTTCCTCATCATCCTCCCCATTATCCTCTTCCTCCTTTGTGTCTTCAAACTCCACCTCTCCCTGCAGATAGGCTTTTTTGATCACCTCCACCTGGAAAGACATTATCAAATGAATGAATCTCACTTTTACGACAGAGTGGGGAGCAGTTGCCTTCAAGATGTTTGAGCGGAGGCCATTATGAAAGTTCCTCACAAGCTCTTTAGGTCTCATGTTGTACAGGATCCTCTCAGCATTTTCGCTGTCATGACGGCTCTCCATAATGGCAAGCAGCAACTTGGACGCGTTGTTCTAAAAGTAAGAAACGACTTTTAAAAAGTAATAAAGGCTTTGGCTTTAATCCACTTTCAATCCAAGTACAAACGACTCCCTTTGCTTAACTTTCCCCGTAGTCGCTTTAGTACCTTGAGCTCCAGCACCAGATCCATCCGCTTCTTTCCGAGCGGGTTGATGTCATTAAGGATCAGAGCAATGATGATATCGATACCGTTGGACTCGTGAGTGGCGATGCAATTCTAAGGCACGTTTGAATAAGGATTGCATATTAATGGAAATTTGATCGTTGAAGAGTTGTCACTTCTGGTGTGATCTGCTGTCTTACCTGGTTTTCATGGCAGGGACCTTGGCAGTACTCTGTGAGGCTCTCTAGAGTTTGATTGATGAGGGCAACGTTCTTTTCATTGATGTACAGCCCTAATAAGCCCAGACCTCCTGTGGTGCTGCCGCAGATGCAGTCCAAGAACTGAAGGGTCTCACACACCAGGTTGTAGTTGTTCTTGTGGTTTTGACAGCGAAGAAAGTTCTGTGGAGATAAAAGTTGTAATCAGAAAAAAAATTCTCATTATTATGAACAATATTATTAACTATTTTAAAAAAAATTTTTGATTTTATAAAGAAAAGGTTATGTGCCATTTTTTAAATTTTATACAGAAAAGGTGATGTGCCATTTTTTTTTTTTATTTTATAAAGAAAAGCTTATGTGCCAAGAGCGTCTATCTAGTAATTGCAACTGATAAAACACAACAGAAAAGCCAGAGGCGAATGCCATATTATTGCCATCTTCATAATCATCATCATCATTATCTCATTACGCTAATGTCAGGTTTAATCATTCCGGGCCATTCCAAAGAAAAGGTGTGAAGAGCCAAAGAGCAAGCAGGTAAATTAAATACCAGTTCAAAGACAGAAGTGAAGTCAAGAGTAAGCGATTGTGCCGCTTGAATGGACCAACCTGCAGGTCACGGTTGTGATTCTCACAGAGTAGCTGCAGGAAACGAAGGATGGGCTGCATGATAATGATGACGTAGCTCATCTCGCCGTCATCCTGATTCTTCTCCCCGGTGCTTGCTTGACCATCTGCTGAGGCGAAGTGGTCCTCTGGGTCGGCTTCCCGCCGATAAGAGTTAAAAGCTTTCTTGGTGGCGGACGAGGCCTCGAGTAGTTGCTCGCGCACTTCTTCGGTCATCACCACTGATGATTCTCTTACTGAACAAATAGAATTATTTCAATTAGAAAAATAATCCCACTGTTGTTAAAATTGAACCCATATTTTCTTTTTGCCCATTTGATTAAATCTAACACAAACCTTTTTTGCGGACCGGAGTGTCTTTGTCCTGGCTGTCATAGTCTCTCTTCCGATTTCCAAGGTCGCTGGTATTTACTGTCACTGTAGCTTTGATCTCCAGCTGCGCCAGCTTCATGCGGTCGTAGAAAACGCGAAAGAACTTTTCAGACTTTTTGTCCTCGGTCAGGCGGCAGAAAAATGAACGCTGGACACACAAAATGGGGGAAAGCATCACAAAGTTGCTACTTTGAGTGTAATACTTGAGTGAGTGTAGAACGTTTTCCACAGAAAAAGCAGATCTTTGCAAATTGAAATAATGCAATGAGACAGACATTTTTTTTTTTTACTTATGCCCTTATTTAGTTTTGGTCAATAACAAAGAATAATAGAATTTTTCAAGGCCCGAAATGTGGATTAGGTAGACATGGTGGCACTCAGAAATGGGGTCATGTCGAATTAGAGCACTTCTACATTATGTAGTGTGTGCCGGCCTGCCTACTAGACTGTTGTTTTGATTATGTAAGAGTTCTTATCTATAGCACCCTTTGCAAAGGCCTCACCCAGCAGAGGCCAACTCACCGCACATGCATGGTGAAAAATGACACAGGCGGGAGAAGCCTGGCCTACTTACACAGAAAAAGAGACGATGGAGAAAAGGGTGAAAGAGTCCAGAGATGAAAAGCAAGACGGAAGGAGTAGGAAAAAATTAAAAAGAGGCGGGGTTGGGAAATCAGGTGACTGAAAATGAGGAAGAGACAGACAATACTCTGTTAGACGGAATCTGGACCAGTGACAATTATGTAACCACCCGTCTTTCCAGGTTGTATGCAAAACTGGGCTAGTAGAGGGAAAAAAAAAAAAAAAAAAATCAAGCATGTGTCAAGCATGAGGTCATCAAATAATCTTGTGAGATGACTTTACATACCCATTCTGTTAAAAAAAAAAAGCACAACTGTGAGCAATTCAGTACTAAAGCAAATGAAAGTAACTGAAAGCCAAGTAAACACACAGTTACAATCAAATCTCTCCTGCAGCCGCCTAAAACTGTGAACTATGTGATTGTGCCCCAAAGCAGATTCCACAGACTCCTCATGCCCCACCCCACCCCAGGCCTCCACCACTAAGCAGGAGCTCTCCTGCACGTACGCACCGTCAACACTCAGGGACAAGCAGATAGCAGACGAAGGAGGGAGGGGGAGTGAGTTGCTGAGCAAAGCCGTCATCCAATAAACAACCTGATGACGGAGAGTCAAGCGAGCGACCGCACGCACCTAACGCCCAGGTGCAGCACATTTACGGCATTAGCGCTTCTCTGCTCATTATAATTAGCCAGCTCAAGCGGGGTAGCTGGGCATCGATTGAACCAGAATGTGCAGAAGCCTTCACCGTTACATATGCCTACACCCTATGCACACCAATTAAAATGACCTAAGTCACGTACACACATTTTCCAGCACAAGCACACACAAGCAAGAGGGTGCACACTTCTTCCACACCCACTGACTTTTACAGACACCCACAAAAGTAGGTCAGCTGTCTCCGGGAACAGGCACATGCCCATGTTTAAAAGACACACCCACATGTCACACAAGCACTCGGAAAGACTTTGCCAAAGTTATGTAATCATAGTTGCATTCGCGTGCTAATGTCACAGTTGAAATACACTATGTGCAGACGGAGATGCGGTCCGGCATCTTGCTTGCACATCATGTCAGTTGGGGTTGCTGAAATAGCTTTTATTTGACAGATGGTGATTGGAGAGGTATACATACATCATTTTAGAATTCTTAATTCATCCAACCAATAGTTTTCATATGTAGAAGCAGACTTGATATTTTTCGGGGGGCACTTTGTGCATTCATCCAGTGTTGTTGATATCTAGCATCCGTGTACTTGTCTGAAAGTCGAACATCGATACCAGTCTTATTTCAAGGTATCGGTACTTTCGACGGTGGCCGATACCGATATTATCCGTCCTTTGGTGGTCATTTTAAATTCAGGAACTAGAAATTAAGAGACCAGGAAATTGCCATTAATTTCATGCAATTTTTAACAAAACTGCTATACTGAATATATACGTCTTTCTTTAAAATGATCTGTCATTTTTTTTATGGGAGGAGAAATTTCATGTGTAAAAATACTAGCGGTATCGGCACTTGGTATTTGACTCGCATGCATTACTCATTCAAATGTTGTTCTACTAGTACGTACACTAATAAGTTTTCCTACTTGTGCAAAAATGTCATGAAAAACTGCAAAACATGGGAAAAAACATGAGTAAAAGTGGAGGAGGAGTGTATTCGTCCAAGGACCTCAAGGTGAATGAATACTCCATTGGCTTTCTGTACAGCGCAGTGCGATACTAACTCCTTGCACAGGGCCCCATCTGTGTTTGCATAGCAATGACAAGGATACCCCAATGAGATGAAGTGACGTGATGGATGAAGTAACAGCGGTCAAGGAGAGGATGGAGAAAGACTAAGAGCAGAAAAAGATGGTAAGCGAGAGAGAGGAGAGGGACAAGCATCCCAGACCCCGCCTTGTGCGGTGTTGGGAAAACACAGTCTGTCTGTATCCATGGAGACAAAGTCTGATTGGAATGAGACAGAGACGAGAGGTGCGAGGTGGAGGCGGTCCGCTGAAAAACAAGGTCATAGCGCTTCCCTTTCTCTCCTTCCGCTCTGCGACTTGGCATCAACAAAGGGATGTTATGTAACAGCTATTTATACTCGCACTCCCGTTCCCTCACCCCCTCCCTCATGTCGCGCATGCAGCGCCACATGCAAACCAAAATGGAGCAGCTCTGCCTTCTCCTTGGGCTCCGTCGGCCATCTTTGAGTATTTACAAAATGAGAGCACAACTGTTATTTTTCGGGGACTTTTCACAACATTGGCGAACACACACCTGCAATGCGTGTTGTTGCCAGGAGGTCAGGAAGAGAAATGACAATTTGTCACAACACTTCACAAGCCAGGAAATTTAATCAAAGCTGGAATGTGTCAAAACAAGTCTGAAAAGTTGTCAAGTGCACTCGCTTTTGTATGAAAACATTTGCTGAAGGAGTACTCGGGTCGGCTGTTTATTTCGGTGTGCTCTGAAGGTCATGAGTAAATAGTTAACTGTGTCGCGGGAGAACACCGTGCAAGAAGCGTGCTCAACTTGACGGGTCAACTGAAACCAAAGGTTAACTTTGGCTAACCAAAGCTGAAACTTTTCTTTCGGGGAAATAATGTGAGATTGTGAAAACAGGCGAGGCTTAGGTAGACTTGATTTGGTTGGGTGACGACACACTGTTTGCACAGAGTGGAGGTTTTACAATTAAATAGCTACCTCATGATAAATGTTGACTGGACGGAAGAAAGTGGGACTCTTGAATCCCTCTACTGTGTCCCCCTCCCCACCTCCACCTTCTCTCCCCACTGCCCCACTTCCGGAGGCCCAGATGACCCACTTTAGACCGGCAAGAGAAGTCAAGGGAGCGGGAGAGTGAGGCGGAATGTTTTGAAGCCTGAGACATTCCTCATTGTTCATTCACGGAGGCTTTATGTAACAAGGCCATCACGTGATGCAGCAGTGCCGCAGCCGTGGGAAGCCAAAGCATTATCTCCACCGCGGCGGCTTCTTTGCTCTAATCTGATTATGCGAGCCCCGTGATTGCACAACAACCCCATAGATGGGCCGACTGATCACAAGACACACTTCAACGGACAAACAGATACTTAATTGGGACAAACGAACGAAGAGACAACCAAGACGCGCACGACTGAAATATAGAGGAAACTTAAATGTAATGAAGTGGCTTTGGAGAATTAAAAATCGCACAAGGTATGGCAGGGTCTTCCCTAATGTAACATTCATGGATGCACACTGACCCATATACTCCAAGAACTATGCATTAGACAGCAGATCAACAAGCTGTGAAAATCTTAGTCACATGACTGGCTTGTGGACTAAGGTTGGACTGACCTGAATGGTGGTGTTGCCGCCCTCCAGCAAAGCAATAGCCAGCAGAATGCTTTCCTGGAAAACCCGGTCACTGGTGGTGTTCATGATGAGGTCAATCACCAGATCAGAGGCTCCCTCTTTGTCCAGGTGGCACTGGACCTCCGCAAGGCTCATTTCCCCACGACTCAGGCCCCCAGGGCCACCCAGCACTAGAAAACAGTTCAGGTCAATATGGGCAAAACAGGCATGTGACTGCAGTTCGTCAGAAGAAATCTATTAAGTCTAGCAAATTTTTCGCAGAAGCCACGTTTACTAATTCACATATAATTGTGGTTAACCCACAGTTAATTACATTAAGACTTGCTATACAAATTGGTATAAGTGTAAATAGAGGCCCCTGTCTTAACATTAACACAGGTATTAAGACTCCTGGATCAGATAAATAAAATTCAGCACGATCAATAATTGAAATACAGTATCATAGCAAGCCTAAGTGTTCATGGCCAATGGTAATACGAGTTGTTTCCTTTTTTTAGGTGGAGGATTTTCCCTAATTACAAGACATATATTAACAAATAATTATTTCGTTTTTTTTTTTTTTTTTTTTAATAACCCCCCCCCAAAAAAATGCACGTGACGATAAAATTCCCACTGTGCAGTACACATGCGAGAGAACACTGGGTATTTCTGTATCAGGTGGAAAGCAAGTTTACACAGGTTTTGTGCATAGACATGCAACAAAGCACATCACGCAAGTGATGTTTCCAGAACCATTCACCTCGGATCACATGCCAGTGATTGTAAACACCGTTTTATTGTGACTGCCCAAAACAAGACATCGGTAGGTTATTCTAAAATGAGTCATACGCGTCATGTCGAGATGGCCTGCGTTGGTATTTTGACTGCAGCCTGTAAAACAATGACCGTGTTATCAAAGTGTGGTCGTGATAAGTGTGTGGCGCTGGTCATGCTCAAAGGGCAGGCCTGCGCACAACTTTGAGAGTGATAAGAGCTCAGGGTCAGACAGATAGCGAGCGCCATCCTTGCCTAACATGCTAAGAGACATTTGTTTTACTACAACGACATCAGGCGTACATATTTTGGTTGAAGATAAGGAAACATTCTTGATGGATTAGATGGCTGGTCACACAACAGACGGCGGAATCAAAATGTTTTCATTGATTTGGGTGTTAACCACCTGACTGCTTTTTGCTGGGTCCTACGGGGCTGAGGGGGCCACTGCCGAATGACGTCAAGCTGTCCCTCCGCCCACCGCTGCGATGGAAGTTGCCATAGTAACGGTTCACCAGAATCTGCCTCAGTGCCTCGCCCTATCAGAGGCGGAGAAAAGGAAAAATGCAATGACATGATTGCAGCCATGTGGCAGGAGTGTGGCTGGTTAGGTAACAGGGGACAGTCATCATTCCTTTTGTGGACTGGACCTTCATCACAACAAAATATCGTCAACACAGGAACAGGAACTAACATTTCAAAGGTTTCAACATAATCAAAACTCACGTCATTTACCACCCACTGGACTAAAAGGGATGATTGCTAACATCAGTGACCCAGTCGAATGACATTTAAGGATGTGCTTTTTCACTAAGATAGACCTGAGGCCACATTCTCTCTCTCTCTCTCTCTTACAGTGTGACTCATCAACTGTTGAGCATTAAGCAGCACGATTTTCCTGTTGTCATAGCAACAGCAGCTCGTAGCTACCTGATGAGACCTCCCATGGGACGTGACGGAAATGAAAAATGACGTGTGCATGATTATGTGACAGGTCTGTCAAATTGCGCAGTGCTCGATAGATTATTACACTAGACCTGGTTCTCAAGTTAAATTGTGAATTTATTGCTTTTTCAACACAGGTTAGATCGTCTTGCGACTTTTTCCAGTCATTTTTCTCACTGATATAAATGTTCCAGATTTTGTTAGCAAATGTTTTGTTTTTGTATTTTTCTCTGGAGTTTAATCAGTGACATACTACCAAATTGCTGCGCTGCAGATGAAACTGATACTAGCTGACTTGACTCAAGCTGGAGTGCAGCTGCTGACTCTCACAAACTTGTCTCATGATTTTGTTTTGTTGTCGAGTTTGCCTGACCTCTTCCTTTCTCTGAGAAGAAATTGGTTATGGATGATGGCGCCTTCACAAGAAGGCTTTATTTGAAGCTTATCCAAAAAGAAGCTGCCAATGCACAGAACGTCCTTGGCTAAATTTCTGCAAAATCAAAATTGTGTGGGGTTTTTGAGATTGATGATTTCTTCACATCTTGCTACATCTACGTGTACGTACCCTTTTCTGGTCCTCCAACAACTTCTCAGGCTGGTTCTGATCCAGCTGCTGGGTGCAGTGATGAAAGTTAGGCCAAACAGACGCAAGCACATGCATTCAATTAGAAGACACAGCACAAAAAAAATTAAGTCCATGCAAAAGGCCATGCAAAGGTCAACTGAGAGTGAGCCATCATGCGTATGGTACTAAAAATTATATACGACACTGCTGAACTATAGGAATATGTGCGACTTTTAAATAAAATGTAAAAAAAAAAAAACTTTTATCTTGTTTCACAAATCAGTCACTGTGGTCCCTATTTTCCGAACCAGGGAATCAAGTGGGCTGTGTTCACACCCACAACGGCGCAAACGCCTAGGTCCTCCTGTACCCTTCCAGGAAAATGCTAAAAGAACGAAAACACCACCCACAAGAATAACGTCCCATAACTTTACTTTCCAGCTCACTGCCACAAGCCATTTAGACAAAATTATGATGTTCACTCAAAGAAACTCTTGTTGCTTATTTTAAATCACGGAAACACATTTCTGATTGACGTCTACCTATGCATGGACCGCAAAAAAGGTGAAGTTAGTTGATACTATAAAAAAAGTACAGCAAACAGGGATAACAAAAAATGCAGACGTCTGCAAAGCCAACACTACAAGAATTAGAGAATAAGAACAAACACTGACTCAAACAACTTCACCTTTAAAAGTCAAGGATGAGTAAATCCAATGATCAGGACTCACAAAGTTCAGAGAATGGCTGGATGAATAAAGGTCCGGTGTTTTCTGCATTGTGCATTGTTTGCGAATGCAAACACGAGGGATTCGGATTATAAGATGCTTAGAAGTATGATTATTTACCGTGCAGTAGGTACAATAACATGACTCAGAGTTCTAAGAGGAAATGCTCAACATAAACAGTTTAGTTAAAAAGCAGGGGCAGGCAGGGGAGTTAGGCTAGGCAAGGGGCACAAGGGGTTAGAGTTACATAATCAATCCAAAAGAAACCAGGTCACTAAACCAGTGACACAGAACCGCTTAGAGCAGCCATCTGTCACCAAAACACAGAGTAGAAGGCAAAACAACAAACACTGACACTTTCACAACTCAACTTGTCAGTCCAAGTCAAAATCAGGAGCCAATTATGCCACTGTTGAGTTTTCTTGAGCTGTGCCGTGGTGGTATAGCACAATAATTTAGAATTTTCGATTTGAGGGTATTCCACTTCATCCCAGTCAAATCTCATCAGCAGCATTAAGTTGGAAGTTCATTCACATCAGCACCAGGTATACCAAAGTATATACTAAAGACACCCCATAAAAACTAGAAAAAGCTTATTGGGCTAAGGGCATTCACATAAATACAGAAAGTAAGATGTGAAAACACTATTTTAATTAATAAACACTATTGTTCTTACTAATGTTTTGGTCTCATATGCACTGTTATATTAAATGTTACGAGCAACTAACTTGTGTAAAAACTACAACCAAGTCAATGGCTGCCACATCAAACCCAGGAGCAGCAAATGTAGCAAAGACGGATATATAGTTGATGGTCGTAAGTCAGACCACAAACACCACGGAGAAACCCCTTGACAGCTGCCACATCCGCCCTGACTGCATCACATTCTACCAAACTGGAAATTCCCCGGGACAAACCCCCTTTGGTTACAATCACAACACTCAGTTTGACAAAATGACGTACATGTGACAAGCATGTACAAAATAGGCCTTTGAAAGTAGCCAAACAAATACATCTTTGTGTGCTGGGGCTGAGACACAGAAGCACTTGGTGTTCACAGCTAGCCTGCTTCCTATGGGCACTGCAGCTGACCTGCACTGCAAAAGCCAAAGTGGAAGAATCAACTTAATGCAGCAAAAATCTCGTAGAATTTTGAAAACCAGATCCCATGATATGTTTAGGAAGGAGAAGGGAGGTGAAAGGCATGAAGCATGACTTACTCTAAATGAGGGCTTGCGTAATAGGACCGTGACCACGCATGCACACGCTCGCATGCACACGCTCACGTGCACACGCACACACATACAGACAGTGTCGAGGGAAACTTGGTTTACTTATATAAGTCTGAGAGTCCATGCCCGTGACATTTGGCAATGACGTAGGAGCACCAACACTGCCAATGTTGCTGTGGCAGCTTTGTAAACTCCCAAAATCTTTCAGTACTTTATATTAAATAGTATTACATACATGTTTTTTTTTTTATTCACACAATTCTGCCCTCATTTTTTATGGTGAGTCAGGAAAGTTCAAGGAGTTGTACCACAAAGACATATTTTCCCTTTTGGAAGAAATTCCCCTGGTGAGTTTATCAAACTTTCACTGCCATGTTTTTATGCGTTCCTGAAAGAATTCTTCCGGGATACTCGTCATGAAAAACCAGTCCTTGAACCTTTCTAAAAATAATATGTAGACATTATTCTTCCACATGCACATAGTCTGTTTACTACACTACATGCAAGAAGTCAATTGTGTAGGAGCAGCAGGGAGAATTTAGTATACCAGAGTTAAATAAAGACTTGTGTCACAGGTTAATAGCAGGCTGAATGTGAAAGAAGAGATTCCAAATATGCAGACTGACACATGGAGGGACAAATACATTTCGGCACCACTGCCATTTTTATGTCCGTGACAAGAGATACAACACATGACAGGTGTGCATGTGGTAGTGTGTGTAGGTGTGTGTTGGGAGGGGGGGGAATAAACTCTCATGCCCAACTGCATACCCTGCACATCCTCATAAACCCATTTTTAGAGACAGGTGCCCCCCCCACACACACACATACAAACACATGCACACACAGACACACTAAATGGCTCCAGCTCACTTCTATCCTCCACAATTGTAGCTGAAGGTCAAACAGCAGCGGAAGGGCTGAGTTCCAGGAAAGAGAGAGAGGGGGGGAGATGCCGGGTTCTTATGTAACCTTAGGCCAGAATTGGAAGGGGCCCAGGAATCATGCAGTTTGCAGGCAGGGAAACTAGGACACAACCTCAATGACTGCTACTGTCGTCACACTTGCACACATCACATTAATACGTGCATATGGCACGGCACGCACACGTACACACACGTTCATAGTGTCCCCTATCGGCACTGAGAGGACGTGCAGGGGGAAACACCCAACTCATGGTTGAACACGGGCAAGGAAAAGAAACACCTGGATGAAGGCCTATGGGAGCACTTTGCATTCTATTGCTTCTTCACCATTATCAATTGATAGCACCTCCATTTATAACTTGATCAATACAATTTTGCACGTCTGATACTTTGCTTGATCATATTTTATAGCCATCTATTATTTGCCGGCAAGTATTGGGCTATGGGATTGTTTACACAACAATAAAATGATTTAATTAAAACCCAACATAAAATGACTGTTTACAGTGGATACATACTTGTGTAATGTTTGTTAATCTGGCAAGTAAACCACACACAAGTAAATTACTAAACACACACACGCACGCACACACATACACACACCTCCCATTTTGTACTATTGCGACATTGGCGCTCATCCCTGGAATCAGTCTAACTCGAGCACTCAGCCACGGAAGCAGCTAAAGTCAGTACGGTTACAAAAGAAGCTACAAGAACCGAGGACACAAACGGATAAGTAAAAAAGAAATAACCTTAGGCATATCCATCTCATCATCAAAGGCCCTGAGCTGAAAGAGAGCAGAAGGTTTGCGGGGTTAGATAACAGGCCGGGAAGCGCAAGCAGAGGTCAACAACACAGCGTGACATGTTAGTTAAGTGAGTGATTTGGAAAAGGTCCTCCAATCTGGTCGCTAGTAAAAGAGGCTTTGTGAATGCATGCGACCTGCTGTTTAAATTTGTCACATTTGGCAGAGGGTTGGCTGAAAAGATATCAGAGAGGGTCTTGATATGTGACAAAAATCCAAGGGCAGAAAACCCTTCAAAATAGGGGAAATAATTGGATTGTTAGACCCGTTAATACACAACGATTTGGAATATACTTTGTAGAAACATCAGCACTCAAAACCAAATATATATTTTTCATGGTTTCATTCAGATTTGAGTAATGGAATAATTCTTGTGTCGGGGGCCTAAACCGATCCCTTTTTGTGCATCATTACATAACACCATGGAAATGTTTTAGGCCAACGCTAACTTTGTTGATTTTATTTGTCAGAGCTATTAAATTTTAGCGAGCATTTGAATAACTGTCAGAACAACATTTACTTTTTAGCTAAAATGACAAACAGTAAATGGCTCCCCTTGGCATGCATGAATATTTAAAACAGGAAATTTAATTTGTGTATCTATAGAGAGACAATATAACACAATATCTGTGGCAAAAATTCAAATGCATTCCAAACTACACTGCGACATTTCGAAAAAATATATATGAAAGACCACTCATGTTCGCTTGAGAAAAAAAATGATATTAATTCTCGAGTGCCCGAGTAGAGAATGGTGGATCTGGTGAGTGTGGTGTATATGACCTACCTTCTCTCCATAACCACGGTCTTTCGTCATCATCTCTCGAAGTGTCTGCAGAACTTTAATGCACAGTCTCTCCTCATTTTCCTCCAGCAGCTGCTTGGTGTGCTTGATCAGCCTACACAAATACAACAATTAATATCTTTGATTTCTCCCTCAATCCAAAGTAATGGGAATTAATGTCTTACTTGCAGATGAAACCTCCACTTTCACACTTTTTGCGCGACTCAGTGTTTTCTGGGAAAAGCAGCTCAGGTCGATGCAACACATCCACGAGGACGGACAACTCGGCTTGGACCAACGGACGGAGACGGTCCTCCAGCGCTGACACGATGTCCTGCGTTCCGCACAAAAGTTGTTAGCACTCGTTCGAATCAGGTCAAACCGATAAACCCGCCGTACCTGCAGCCGCTCGATGATATTTCTGTAGTCCCGTGACGCTGTCACTACAGAGTCTCTCCTGGCGGCGTTACGAGCCGACAGTCTCCAGCTCATTGCCGTTTTCTGCACAATGTTGTTGGACTTCACAAACAAGTTGTTTACTTGGTTGTCAAGGTCCACGGGGATGGCGATGGCTCTACCTTTGGCTGGTGGGGATGCACAAATGTGAATGGGTAACTGATTTTCATGGCAGGCAATTGGATTTTTTACTAGGTATTCAGCTTACCAACATCTGACAGGACTTTGATACAATTTTCCACGCAGCCTTTCTGGACAGGGAACAACCAGTTGCAGTGGTAGACCCTGAAAACTGCCTGCAACAGCTGCACAAAGACTGGCTGTCTGGTCTGAGAAGAAGAAAAACAACAGAAGCAAGTCCTTTCTTCACATGATGATCAATATTGTTTTTCTATAGCACTTGTCCCCATTAGGGTTGCTAATCTTAGTTGACTTTGGGTGAAAGTAAACACATTCTATTTGTATTCCATAATAATATTTTGAGGGGGGGTAATTTAGTGGCACTATGCTAGTGTTCCACATGGCCCTGAAGTCCTGAGAAAGCACACACCTAAAAACCCAAATCATGGCCATGCACAGACAGACGCTCATAGAAACACGGACATTTGTCAAATCAACGCCTCTTAACAACATTTACAACACCGACAGTACGTGCGCTCCACCCTTATTGACAAACAAATACCTGGAATATTTTCCCCAATAGAGAAGCCTGTGGCAGAGAATACAAGCAGGAAAGAAATGAAATATTACAAATTGTGACATGCAGATGCTAGTATATGGCAGTACGTTCTAAATACAGTCATTGGTAAATTCGCCATAATTATCTAATGGGTGCCTGTAGATGAACGCTGCTCATCTGTGCTTGCGAGTCAAAGTCAAAAAAGACACTGGCTGGAGTTCTTGAATCTCACCAATCTGCCTGACATCGCTATTATCTAAGGTAACTTCAACGGACTGCACTGTTCTAATCTAAACATCAGAGCGGGGGGCTATTCAGTTACAATTACGTGAGGGGGAGCTAATGGGCAAGTACTTGCAGCCATACTTACATTCTGTCTGATGGCTGTCTGGAGCACAGCACAGACATTAATAGACTGGAGGTTGTGCAGCCGTTATTAAGCGAGAGAAAAACATAAATCTAATCTAGCAGTGCGTCTCATGTTAGCCGTGCTTCTTGGAAGTCATTCACCCCTCTTAATGATAGATATCTGAGACTGGGAGAAACAGGAGAGCAATGTCTGACATGCCGGGCAGGAGGATCCGTGGGTTAGCGCAGGACAGCAGGGACTTCACCATTCACTTTTAACAGTCAGCCATATCATGACGTGAAATAAGATAATCTAACAAGATTTACTGCTCAAGACATTTCACATGAATGTTTCATTTAGGAAACATTCATATCAATATGCAGCATTTTATTTCTATAGTAAAATTTGGACAATAAAATCAAAATAAAAAGAGATTTTTTTTTCAAGTACTACATGGAAACATTCACGTTGTTTGCGTGGTTCTAATTTCATACCTGCAAGGTGGTGCTCTGGTCAGAAAAAGGCGAGCTAAAAAACGTGGTGACAATACTCATGACTGTCTCAGTCACGTAACACTCCAGAACGGTGTCGGCGTGCTTGCGATCGCTTGTATTGTTGCAAATCTGCAAAAAAAAAAAAAAAAACCATATTTAATTGATGCACCATTGCTTTCCCGATCTATTCAATCACGTTACCTACTCTGCAAATGTCAACCAGGAAGTTCTCAAAGAGTTTCCACATGTGGTTGGAAGTGTAAATTTCCTTCATTTCAACTTCGGTGTCCACATAGCAATGGTTGAGGAAGTTGATATAGGCAATTTTGACCTGATGTGAAATGAGACATTGCAGTTTAATAATTGGCGGGAGAAGAACTTGTTAGATTTGCATTCCACTCACCTCTGGGATGCAGTCCTCATTGGTCACCACTCGCACGATGTCATCCAGCGGGAGCAGCGAGTTACATTTGATCTCCGTGTAGACGTTCTTGCCCTCCGTGCAGACGGCTAAAAGTTCCACCAGGTGAATATGGTACATCAGTGGACTGTTCTCATCCATGCGATCCCGCTCCGACCGCATCATCTGCACCAGTGTTTGAAAGGAGGCGCGATCATTGTAGAAGACCAAAACGTCTTCGCCCGCAGTCACCAGCTGTGAAACACAACAACAACAGACTTGAGGACAAAACATCAAGTCAGATGCTAACAGTTGCAAACGGCGCATCACCTCGGCCATAACGATGTCCTGACACTTTTTGATGAACTTATTCTCTGCTTTGACGATTGTCTGCAGAAATTTTAAGTACTGGACGTTGCGTCCGTGTGTTTCGATGCAGTGGACAAAGTGTTGGACCACGCGCTCATTGATTTCACTGCACAGCTGGAAGTTGTTCATGAAAATATGCTGCATGGTGATGGCTTCCAAAATCTGAAGAAAAAAACAACAACATTGCTGCTTGAATGATTTTAAACCATGACTTGCCTTTAGTGCATTAATAGCCCACCCCAGGGTTGAGGAAGAGATTAATGTGCTTGTGAAGCAGAGCTTGGTTCTGCTGGTTCCCGGCACAGAAGTTTTGTAGGAACTGATGCGCTAACCGCATGATATCCTGCATGCGTAAATCTTCACCCTGGAATGAAAAAAAAAAGTTGGACTTTTTTATTTAGTCTTGCAAAAGATTACTCAGTAGAATTTCACCTTCTCATATGGGATCTGTAGCAGCTCAAGGACGACGGCATGAGCCCCCATGTTCCTTAGTAACCTCTGTTGCTGCTTCCTGCTCTTCCTACCTGAGTGACCCTCCTGGACACAAAGCCTACAGAGGCGCAGGAGGATCTAATGAAGAACAGAAAATATTAAGACGTGATCACCATTTAAAAAAACAGCAACAATTTTTGCTGGATTACCTCTTTTACCACCCTGTAATTGTAACTGCTGGTGCTCTCCGGTTTGTTTGGCTTGTCGGCTCCTCCAGACTCTCCCTACGATAGACATAAAAGAGCAAGGTATTTAAGAATCACATGTGAATTTTATCCATGCTTCTTCTTATTACCTTTTTATGTTGAGACTCAGTGGCCATCCCTTCTCCTGTATCCAAGACCTCATCTGGACCCTGCCTTTTGTACACCCATAGCTCAGACTTCTCCACAATGGAACGCAGTTGGTCCAGGTCAAACTTAATTTGTTTGTAGTTCTCCACATCTTGACTGGTGACTAGCAACTGGACCTGGTGACAAGTTCAAAGAGGAGGACTGTAAAGACCAGACAACCGGAGATACACAGACACTTTTGTATGATGTACGACAATACCTGCTTGAATGCCTGAAGGACCTCCTGCCTTTGACTGAAATGCCGAAAAAGCAATTGGAGGGCCCGAGAAACCAGAGGGGGATAGTCGTGCATGGTCAAGTGAAGAAGGACTCTCAGGAAAGTCCGTCCCCCGTGATCGTCCAGATCCAAAGGAGTGTTCTCTTCACTGGCCGCACAAAATTACACAAAATTACCGCTTTGATTTGTGATTGCGATCCTCAAATTGTGATTACCTTCCACCAAATATCCCTTCGGCCTGCTCTTCTATGTGCTCGAAATCCAGTGCTCCTAAAATGGCACAACTAAGTGACGTCATTTATATCTATGTGTGTTGGAGACAAACATTCATCTCATCTCACCTGGCATATTGTTTGGACCTTCAACTGTTCCAGTTATGGATAACTCACTTTGGGAGTTGCTCTCATCAAACTCCCTTTTAAAGATGGACAGCAGACAGGAGATCCTGTAGTCCAGGCGGACGTTTAATATGAACTGTGTAGAAGAGCAAATCATAAAATTAGCTGTTTTTATTTTTGGAGGTCATCGCCATTGCTTGTCATGTACCTGTAAGATCTCAATGATCTTCAGCTTGGTGTCCATGACCAAAATGTCTTGTTTCTCCGGTTCAGTCTGAGTCTTGACAGCGCTTCCGTTGGCGGTACTATTTGATGTTGTGGGTAGAAAGCCGCCGCCTCGAAGGACCACTTGTGACATCAGCTCCCCAACGCCATGAATGGACCTCATCACATTACTGCCTGGAAGAACATACAAATAAATTCAAAAAAAAAAAAAAAAATCTGTTGTTAGTTAATTTGCCCTCGTAAGGATACTCACCCATTCCGGGTTTCATACCTTTGCTCTCATCTCCCTTTTCCAGCTTGTTGAAAGAGAAAATTGTGCTCACATGGACACAATCTAGAATAGCTAGAAGGATCTTGGTGAGTCTTAGTAAATCACTGAAGTTATAAAAGCCAAAATAAATCAGATTCCTGGACAAATTCACCACCTTAAGAAAAAACAAACAAACAGGAAGTGATCATTTTATTTTTATAATCAGAATGTGTGCTATGATGTGGTCAAACTCACCTCAAAGGTGAGTTTATTCTTTTCTTTATCTGCAAAAGGAAAACTCTGGCAAACCACATCTCTGAGGTAGTTCTCGACAAACTCCATCGTCTGTGAGAATCGCTCCTTAATTTCATCTTTGGATGTGCCGTCGTTGTCGTAACTCCATAGAAAACACATCAATACAATGAATACACACAAAGACATGGCGACGTGCACATTTATGCCCATCAACTCACTCGTCGATCGCAATTTTCGATGGGATCTCTGACCACAATCGTGCGTATTTGACGGGTGTGACCTGTTCCTGGGGATCGCGATCTACGTGCATGTGCAGCATCATACGGCAAAACGAGGCTCGCAGATCATAAGGCAAGTCTTCGTCTGACATGCAGCGCAAGATTAAATCGACATCCAGCTGGCCGGAGATCTTGTTAATCGCCAGGTACTGCCTGTCCAGACACATCCTGGCAAACAAATTCAGCTGGTACCTGCCAAAGAACAACAATGACAATAAAACTGAGCTTTTTTTATTTTTTTTTAAATCAGAAGGCCAGAAGTACCTATAGTAACTGATGACCTCCTGGTCCTCCTTTTGACCCTCCTTGGCATCCTGGGCCAACTCCCTGATGCTTTTGCTACGGATCTCTTTATTACTGTCCTTCCAGAATAACCACACTTCCTCCTCATCTTCCTCCGACTCCTCAGAGTTGTCCCCGAGCGCTTCCCCTTCAATCTCAAATCTTGACAGCACTAGTCTGCAGCAGGAAGGGTTGGGGAAAGGAAAAAAAAAAAAAAAAAAAGATACATTTCCTAGAAAATGATCAAGCTGGGCTATTTTGGACTCCCTTTTTGAGGAAAGAGCACTTACTTAGTTTCAATTAGTATGTCTCCGTTAGCGGGATCCAGCACAGCATTGCAAATCAGCTCTTGCGTCACAGGAATGGATTTATTCATGGACACGCATAAGTCCGACAAGTAGTCCAAGAACCTAGACAGAAGCACAAGATATTCAACAATCAACAACATAAATCATTCATTTATTAGAATCAAGTCAATGGTTCGTCACGCAAAGCAGTTTTACCAACCTGGGCTCACGGTTCTTGCGGACCAGGCTGACAAAGGTGTCAATCTCTGCAGCAGTAATGTGCTTCTCCAGTAACTTGCGGTTGTTATGGAGGAGAGCTGTGATAGTGTCTTCTGCCAGAACATCATAGCCGATTTGTTTCTGCATGAAGCGAAATTGCTTGGCAATATACTCCTGTGGATGCAAACAGGCAGACAATGACATCAAGATTTGCAAAATTTGATTAGTGCCGCTACACATGTGAGTTATTTCACTTGCAAATCAAGAACCGCTAGACCTCTACCTGGTTCTTGCGGTAGTCCTGTTGGGAGTGACGCAAAACCCGGTAACACAGTCGGCAGATGTGCCGGAAGGGGGCGTGGCGCTGGTCGGCGAGTTCCTCCAGTCGAAGCATTGGACCATCGCCACTGTCAGTAAAAGGGGCTTGAAGCAGCTTGAAGATCTAAATCCAATAAAGGGTTCAAACATGTCTACAAAAGTCTGACAAGAATTTCTATGACGTGCTGAACTAATATTGTTACCTGTTTGAGAATATTCTGTTCTCTCATGAGTTTCTGCCTTTCTCGGTTTGGTTTGTTAACTGTGATCTCGAGAACATCTTGTCCATTGTTGGGAATGTCAACAACAAAGAACACCAGATCTTCTAGAAGTTTTGTAACTGCTCTGGTTTTTCCGAGAAAGAGAGGGGAAAAAAAATAAATAAAAAATCAACCTAATTTCAACGAACAAATAGCAGCTTTGACTCGGTACCTCCTTTCGTTTTGGGTGATGGTGCCTTTCTCGAGCTTTCCAGCGATAGACGCCAACACTTTACTGGCATCGTTGGCAAAGTCGAGGTCTCGCACTTCAGCTGGGGAAACGGGCACAATCGCAAAGGCCTCTTTGTCCTCTTTCAGTGTGGACGTGCCAATCTGTGATTTGCAAAGGAATGTCAGAGACAAATATGGACTCACCAAACTCACATCAGTTGCTTGCTAACGTTTGGTCGCACACTTACGCGAAGCATGACGGGTTTTTCCTCCTCTTTGTCGATGGGTTGGTTGGTGCTGTGTACCCATGTGTTGGTGCACAAGTGTCTGAGGCGCACGTATGAATTTCTGAAATCACATTTCCAGATCTTTAACATATAGTGTTGCTATTATTGTATAGTCAAAAGCGCTCATACAGTGAGTCTTAGGGCAAGTGAAATAGAAGCTGAATACAAACAAAGGTGCATGTTGCGCAACAAGATGGAGAAACAAGGTCAGGCCATTAGGTTGCACATGAAGCCAATTTACTCGTGTACCTGGGTACAAGCGAGTCCCCTCCTCTTAACGTGGTGGGGTCCAACTCAAATATCGAAGAAATGTCATTTCCATCGGGGACGGAGACAAGTGTGTACATGACTTTATCGGGTACATTTCTCAAACGGGTCCTCAAGGCCTCTTGCTCCGAATCATGCTGGAAGCAGAAAACATGCAGTGTCAACATTCAAAACAAATGCAATCTGCTAATCCTGCATTTAATGGAAAACAAAGGTAAGCAGCTTTGTTAGAGAAAGAAGGGTTTACTGCCGTCTTACATACAGCGAGGGGATTTCTAGGAATTGAGTGTGGGTGGGGCAGCAGGAAATGCAGATTGCAAAAGCATTATTGCTCTGACAACAAAATAAATGCTTCACTAAATAAAAATGAATTTTCCCAGTTAAAAGTCAAATGATTACTTTAATAATGTGTTTATGAGGCTAATAAACTTAATTACAATAAATCGACTGCATTAAATTGGAAACTTGTATAATCTGATAATCAGATAGACATCTTAATGACTTTCTTGAATGTCTTTCTTCACTCAGTACAATTTGAAGTTGCGCCTAATGTTGTGGATAAATAAATGTAAACATTTAAATAAGACAATAAATGCTATCAAGTTTGATATCTGATTTGTTTTTATTTCATTCCATTTTTGTTTTTAATCTATTGATGGATGCAGTGAAAGCCAAACCGAGAGCCTCCAGTCGAACACTGAAGTAGCATTATCAGTGGATGACTGCCATCTGCTGGTCATGAATAACCACAACTGTGTATACTATGCAGTACTGAAATAGCCAAAAAGTCTGCCCTCGGTTAATTTTGTATTTGTTTGAAATATCAAGATAGTTTTTCTTGCTGTGGGAGTGAAACTACTTCATGTGCTTACTGCGGCTCGTGACTCCAGGCCCTCCTCTTCATATTCTGGATTCACCTATAAATACACAAAACACATTTTATTCAGGTTTGACTTCTCAAAATCTAATCGGACAAATTATTTTACTCTTTTGCAGTGAACTGACCTCTGCAGCAAGGTAATGTCCGGTGGCCAAGTGTTTAAACCTGAACAGACTGTTCCAGTAGCCGGCCCCGCCTCGGCAGGGATCGTGTTGTACGACCTGACGTGCGCACAGTTCAACTGTTACAGGCGGTTTGGAACAATTGCCCAGGAATTACTTTTTCTCCTCACCTCTATTTCCCAAAGGGCTTTGCTACTGGTTGCTGAGGTAGCCGACTGCCGCCCAGTGGTGCGAAGGAACACGTATTGTTTTTTTCTGTGATCATCGCAAGTGAGGAATTTTTCTTGCTCGGCGTGAAACAAGCGTACCACATCGCCCTGGAAAGAAGCACACATTTTTATTTTATTTTTTTTAATTTACCAGCTACATTTTAAGATTAAAGGGACAACATGTACTGTGTGGATTTCAAAGATGTGTCATCTTTTTTAATTAAATAAAAATTTTGAGCCTAACTTGAATTCTGTCAACAAAGACTGATATTATAGATCACATGGTTAAAATTAAAAATATTTGGGTGATGGTGTAAAATAATAAAACTGACTTAGGACAATTTATTTTCTGTGAAGGGGAAAAAAATGGCACAAATTATTGAGAAAGGATTAAATCCATAGTGTGCTGGCCCATATTTGGATCTTTGAATGGGATTCAAATAATACGACAATGATAATAACGATCGTAAATTAAACGGAAAAAAAGACAAACTTTGACAAACCCCTTTTAAGACGATCTCCTGATTGTCGCTCCATTTCATGAACAAGACTATCTTCCAGCTTGTGTTGCAGTTGACAGAATTCACCTTAAAAAAAAAGTAGAATGTCACTGAAGGAATCATCTAAAACGTATTCACAGTTGAAGTACTATTGTAGTGTTTTGAATTGATTCGCCACTCCACAACAAAACATGGCCACGGAGAAATCAAATCAACAGCACCGCCGGACCTCGTTGCATCCCGGGTTATCCACGAGTTGGTGTGTGCTGGCGTGGAGTGGCTGGCCTGCATTCACCGGGTTCAAGACCACTTTATCGCCGATCACCACCTGCCATCACACAAAACACCACCAACATGAAATAAAAACAAAAGAAAGTCGTAATTGTTGCCAACAGCTAGTATGCTAACTATAACAGCGATTGTGATTGTTTATGACGGTAATGTGGATTTGATGGACTTTTTTAAAAGCAGCAATGAGTCCCTCGTGAAACTCAAGTTGATAATCAGTCCTCCTGCAATAGCTAAAGTGAGTTTGTGAGGAGCTTACGTCAGCTACTTATTGACTGGGTGCAAGCCGAAAACAAGGTGCCAGTGCCAACAAGGGATTGGTGACCCAGGTAAAATCCGACTGGGCTGGCAGAGCTCAATGGATAGTCAATGCAATCTGATTGGTGACTCGTACACTAAAGCTTACTTGTTGTTCTGTTGTGTGTGAGACTGTTTTTTCCTCATGGGTACATTTTATGTCAAGGACAAGTTTTTTTTTTCCCCAGGAAATTACTAACATTTATTTGGGCTTGTCTCATTTGTATGACGTCAGCGTGTCCTGTCATGAAAGCATATTTTTACATTAGATATCTAATGGTGATACTCAAATGTTTGAGATTTTCTTCAAAACTTGTACACACTTTTGCATATGGATGTGCTTAATCAATGTCAAACGGGAACGGTGGTCTGAGGTACATTTGCAGTATTTCAAAAACACAAATGTAATTATTGTCAGTGTCCAAGTGTGAAATTTGCCATCTGAATTGACAAAGCAGATATTTTTATTTTGATGTTTGCCGGTTGCTCCTTATCTCGCTGAGGAAACAGGAAACAGGAGAATCCAACATATTGTATGTTTTATGCGAGGGTTGCGCCGACTGAAGAGTCAAACGTGTGTCATCAAAAGACTTCCACAAAACAAGAGACTGGAATCCCTTTAACCATTGTTCACTTATTCGTCATCTGACTCAAAAGGTTGGTGCTTTTATTGCAGACTTAAATGTCTCTTAAAGGCTTTCTGAAAGCTTTTACTACACCATATTATGGGATAGATTGTCATCGCTAGCACAAAATATGATCATTTGTGACTCACACTGTCTCCGATGGAGCGCAGCTTGTAGAAGGGCTGGATGTAGAACCAGGAGCCTTCATTTCCTGCAGGGTCCAGCATCACCCTCATGGCGTTCTTCTCCAAGAGCGCAGGTAAGCGTTTGTTCACTGTCAGGTATTTGTTGCTCTTTAGGTGGAGGAGCTAAGAGGGGAAAAAGTTGTGGATGTGGTTAAGCTGGTACAATTTCATAAATTCATTCCAGATCTTATTTCAGAATTCTTATATCAGAAATAATGGGAATGCAAAAATAACCAAATTTTCCTACAATGCAGGAATTCTAACTCGAGTGAGTGGGGCTATTTTTATATCTTATGACAAACCTGAATAACATTCCCGTACTGAATTACTGTTCCAAGCAGCTTTTTGTTTTCCGAGTCATTTTGTTTCTTCTCCAGATCAGCTGCATGCTATAAAAAAAAGACAGATAAGGGAGGGAGGGGGAGACGGGTGAGCATAGGTGGTAAAGCACTCAGGTATCCACTGCATTAAACAAAAGTTTGTCAATTTGAATATGGTGACTATAAAGCACTAAAAAAGTTTAAAAAAAACAAAACAAAAAGGCACACTTGAGACACAAACTATCCAAGGTAACAAAGTAGAGCTGTCAATGTTTTTTTTATTTTATGAGAATGTAGTCAGATAACCAATTGCTTTAAAAGGTATTGTGATAGCTTGAAGGGGAAGGAGGAAAATGTAGAGGACAAAAAGTTGGAAGTAAAAGTCTTAATAATGGGCTATAAAAAGAATGTTTAAAATACTGCTTCAGCAAAAGTACTTTGGGAGTGCAGAACATGTCAAATTCCTTCAAACCACAACAAGCTTCTTTTAAATCAGAAGAATAAAAATGTGCGGACATTTCTCAATCTCACATCTTCGTGTTGAGTGTCCAGTGCCCTCGACCCGAGCGAAGACGGCGAGGCCGAGGTGTTGTCACACTTACGTGGAGCTTGTTGAGGAGCACCGTGTCTGTGTTCCCTCCCGGCTTGGCCGCTTTCCAGAATTGCTTTTGGGCTGAGTAGCGGTTCATGGGACACAGTCTGAAGAGACAGTCTTCCAGACAGGTTTTTTTGTTTTTTTTAAAATAAAGACAGAGGAAGACAAACAAACAGCAGTATGAGGCAGAAAATTTTCCAAATGTTAAATATTTGTTTAAAGGAGAAGGTCTATTTCTAACATCAAAACATTCAACGTATTTTGATCAAGCTATCACTCGAGTTCCACTACAGACGCATTCATGAATGAAAATGGAAGCTCTTCAGCCGGGTTTGAAGACTACCAGGTAACTGTAAGCGTGTCAGTCTGTGTGCATGCAGTCATTTTGAAGATAAGAACCATTTGGTCCCGATCTGCGTAGGGCGTGCAAGCATTTTCTGACAACCCAAGGGAGTGCAAAACTACAGCGGTGAGGTCAGTTTCGAAAGAACAGTAATGCGAGGCTCTTATCAGTGAATGCTTCACTTCATTTTCATAGATAGAGTTAAAGCAGTCGTCTCGTTTGCATGAGAACACAGTTGAGCTTAACGCAGTTCCTCTTTGAGCCTAGAGAAGTTCCTCTTCTTCGGCTGAGCTACAAGTGACTTTGCATCTCCTCGGCCCGATCTTCTATTTTGAGGGGGTGAGAAGAGGGAAGGAGCAGGAAAAGAAAAAAGCTGGACCATCCTTTCCCTGTTCTCTCACTCTCTCTACCAGCTTTGGTTGCAGCAACATGTCCAAATAAGGCCAACCGAGAGAAGAGAAGTGGGATGAAAAAGAGGGTGGGGATTCCCTATCTTTAACGTCCTTATTCTTTCATCCGTTCTTTGCCTTTAGAAATTCCACAAATTTCATCAGGTCAATGCTCTCCCCATCTCTGCAAAATGTTCTTCAACCACATCAGATGTGGTTTACTAAAGCAGAACTCAAAATACAGTTTAAAAAAAAAAAAAAAAACAGGAAAGGAAGTGGCCGAAAAATGAGGAAGACAGGAAGACAGTGAAAGAATGTGAAGCAGTGAGAGAAAGAGAACGAGAGTAAGACAGGCTGCAGGAACAGAGAATCTAAAACTTGCATCTAGTAAATGTGCATTATACATCTTTCTACTAGCAAATGTACACTTAAATTATAGATTTTTTCCATATGATCACTTTCAAACACTTTCTGTAAAACATTTCAGTTCAGCTGTCATAGAATGCAACATGCAAGCTTGGGAAATGCATCAGCCCGCAATTGTTTTTAATTAAAGGCAACTGTGAGAGCACATGTTGCTTTAGTTGTACTGAAACCCAGCTCAGAATTCCTTCTGGGGTCACTAGGCAGGAGAACTGCTGGGAGTAATCCGGAGCCTTGTATCTCCTGGAATCATTAACATTCTTGGCATGTAAAACAATCTTATATTAGCTAATTCTTTTTTTAAACACTCTAGTTACAGTATGGCACCTCACTGTGTTATATTGTATATACATTTATTATCTTTGCAGTATTTAAACGGATGACAAAATCAATTTTGGTCCAACAAACTGATCAGAATATCAAATTTGACCTCAGTGAATGACTGCATTTACATATGATCACTTTAAGGTTTGTTTTTCAATTATAATGGTCACTATAGTGTGCATGCGTCGAAATTAGTTTGTTGCATTCTATTAGTTCACCACTTGATGGCAATAAAAATTGAAAAACCTCTACAGACTGTCCCTTTAAGGAAAGTTGGTAGCTATACAGATTAGGAAATTTGGCTTTTGTCTAGTATTGAATAATTTTCAAGTTATCAAAAATGTCACGTGATACGAATGCTTCCTATTATCGCTGTAAAGTGTGAGCAAAATCTTCATGGAGTGAACGCAACATCTGGCAGGGACCTAAAGACACACATTGCATAAGACTTCTATTCTGTGTTAAGTCAACAAAAGCCTCAATGATCTGGGTTGTACAAACTCGCTCCAAAGTTAAGAGATGGAGGAAGCATCTCATCATTTGTGCAGAGCATCTCAGGCAACAAATGCCACGTCCCACAATAGCAGCTTTGGATATTTCCGGTAAGGTGTCGCCAACTCCATTGGCAGTAAAACTATGCACTTACCGGTATGTTGGACTTATTTGGAAAGGAATGCACCAAAGTTAGGTCTATTTTGGGTAATTAACCAGCAGACAGCGGTCTTGGAGAGAGACATTGATTTGTGTTGGAAAGGACTTGAGGTCATTGTACAATACAGCTCTGCATTGCAGTCAGAGACATACAAAACCAGGTAAAGCCCAAGATCTTGATCAGAACTAGTGATTGATTATTGGTTTTACATTGCCTTCCGTTGACGACCAATCAAATTTCTTTTCCGTGTGTCAGTGTGAAATATAGCCTGCATGAGTGAAAGTTTGATTACATTAAGAGTGCTTGTGTTTACATTGAGGGGAAATGTTGAGCATACCTCAGCAGTGACAGTACTCGACCCAGATGACATACTTAGCAAGACCTGGAGGCTATCGACTGTTATAGCACAAACGTCACACTGTTAATATTGATGATAGCATCAGTTCGATCATTTCTGGATTTTGGATCCACAATTTAGTTGGGACGAATCCTCCGCACCGACATCGGCCGGGGAACAGACAACATGTTCTTCTGGTTGTCATGCAGAGCCACCTCACACTGACATAAAGGCCTCTTCTCATCAGAAGCAGCTGACAAAGCACTTCAACCTCACTCAGAGTGTTACACAAGCACAGCTCAAATATACTACAACTAATTCATTTCTTAACTCAACCACAGGTTGTTCCTTGTGTGTTAGTATGATCCATCTGGAAAAAATAAAGATGGGGAAAATTTAGCATATTGCCTCTGGTGGAAAGACATTTGGCGCACAGTCTAACTCCTGATGAGTCAATAAGGTGACGGAGGAGGGAGCATGCAGGATTAAAGGACAAAAAGTGATTAGGCAAATCCTTCTATACAAGTGAGACATCATGTTTGCTGCCAAAAATCCTCTTCAAACAGAGTTGCTGGTTATTTACAATGCCGAGTCCAATTGAAGCCATATTATATTCACAATGTGAATATAATAAATGAAATAAAACCACACACAGTAAATAATAGTTTGATCTTTCCCGGTCATCTATTCATGTAAACTGGGGCGAGTGTAAATAAATCTGAGAGCACACCAAAGTTTCTAAACACAATTAAAATGTCCGCCCTACTTTTAGATTGTAAAATATCCTCGTAAAAATCAATGTGACATCAATAAGTCTTGAAATGATTTGTGCCTCTGTGATTGTGAAACATGCTCAACAACGTGCGGATGAGATTGAGCCTTGGCTCAGAATTGACTGCAATCTCCATTTCCACAACAACGAGGAGAATTCCATTTGTAGATGGTTATCAAGCGGGCTAATTGGGAATGGCTCTGCTGCTTTGGACTGTTCTCAAAAAATGCTCTCGTATAAACATTAGCCATCTGAATCTACCAAACATGACCTTCCTTAAGGGACACATTTTAATCAGCATTTTGCTGAGTTGATTGACAGAGTGTAAAGATTGCGCAAGATCAGAATCTTTCTGTGCAATGTGGGGCCCCCACAGAGACAAGCCTCCAGCCTTAGAACCGAGGGTCATGAGTCTACTTCCTGTACGAGAACTATTTATAGCAATTACACCCAGAAACATCTCAAGGCTTTTTTTTTTGTATGAAAACTTTTCCTCGGGTGCTCAGTTTCTGAGGTGAGATGGATGCAGCTCGAACATTGTCAATGGCATGCCTATTTGAAGTCCGGCGGGCCGAGGTACGTATTGTGGCCGTCACCAAAGAAACGCAGCACAACACATGGAGTGGTGTCTATCACTGAGCTCTTAGTATAAACACACAGCAGTTAGTGGGGATGATGTCAGACTCAGGAGGATACTCTCTGTGCCTCTTACCTCTGAACTTCTTCGGAGGGTTGTTGAGGTCCCCTGCATCGGGCTGGACCACACAGCGGTCATCCACCAAGCTGCAGAATGAAGCGTTTTACGACACTGTTAAGTAATATTGTACATAGTAATTTTCTAATCAATAATGTATGGTGATATTAAATAGAAGTGGTTCAAGGATGGACCCTTGTGGAACCCCACATGTGATCTTTGTTTGCTCTCACTCATGAGTAGTAGTACCAATTGATTCAAAATAGTTGGAACATTGCAAGTAAAATTTGAACCAATTTGACACTTATTTAAACTAATTGAACATCTAATCAGTAGTTGGATTGGAAGACTAGTACTGGCAAAACTGGCATTAAAACAGGACTACAGTATTTCGAATAGTGAGAGTTTGATGCTAGAAAGGATTCATCCTAATTACATTATTTCCTATAGTAGCAACTTCTTGATTCGTATTTAAAAAACAAACAAAAATGTTCCCACTGTATGAGTGTTGAAACTCATTGTGAAGAATGTAGCCAATCATGTGAAGAATGCAGATGAGTTGGTGGTTACGCATGGAGAAAATAGCAGCAGGTCAAAACTGGTATGACAATTTTGCAAATTTATGCGCTTTTATGTGCGTGGGCCGTTGTGGAACTCAGCAAATGCCGCAAAACCTCTATAATGACTTGGTCTTTATACAGGAGGTCATTTCACTTTTTGATTGACTCTGCAACAACATGACTGATACTGATTCCACAATAAACATTATCTTCTATAGTTTGACAAACCTGAAGTTATCATTATTCACGCAAGAGGCAGTTGGAGCGAGCAAGATATGATGATCACGATCAATATTTTGTTGTGACAAGGTGACATGTCTGGTCCAGATATGTTGAAGGGTAAGTGTCTAAATCTTAATAGCAACCTGTCAGACCAGGCACGAATGTCGACTTGAGTTAATTGCATACTTTTAGCTGACGTTAGCTAACCTTCCCACAGCACAAAACCAAGCAAGCACACAACGCTTGCCTTATTTACATACTACGGTTGCTGAATATTGTGAATCCCTTGCCATTAGTTTTTGGATAAAAAATTGACTTCAGATGAAGCAGGCAAATGTTTTAACATCAGAAACCTGATGGTCCATCGCTTGTGGATGCACATGACAGCTGTCTGTAGCTCAACTCTCAGGCTCTCCAGCTGTTTCTGTGCCCTTTCTGTCAAAATGCAAGTGTCCCGATTCCCCTGGCTCACACGCTCCCTGGTGTGCTCAACTTGCTTCATTTCAGCTCTCTCACCATCATCTGGTTCTGACTCAAAAGCTGCCTCATTGTTATTGATAATTTGAGGGAAAATCCTGTATCCTTGTCTTGGTCATACATGTTCCAAATTCTGATCACATCCCTAGCAAGTGTAATGTGGACCAGTTGAGTGTGCTTACCCCAAGGTGCTGATGAAACCACTGGTGGACCCCTCTGCATACAGGGAGCAGATATCCCCGATGTGCAGGAAGCTGGACATTTTATCCGACATGTTGGATGCACACTATGGAACACCTACAGGAAATCAATTTCAAGAAACATTTCAATATTACAAGTGTTTATCCAGTATAGCTGTGGTCAAAAATAGAAAAAAAAATAGTTCTATCCAGGATTCTGCCAATGCTAGCTTGCCTATTCTGACAAATAGATCATTTAGGGTCAAATTTAGATGTGAGGCTGCTGCAACTCCATGTATTTGCATAAATATGCAGGAAAATTCCGTTTCATGATACAGCAATAGATTGCTACTGTTTGCAGTCTGAATAGTTAATAATTAGGACTGCAAACAGGAAGCTGTGCACCTGCAACAGGTCCACTTTGCTCCATCTGATGAACCTCTCACTGAAGAAACCCGAAACATACTGGTTTTCACTGCACATGAACCAAAACATTCAAACTAGTACAAACAGCCAGCTCATTATGCCAGCACTGTCATTATTTGTGACTAAATAAAAAAACTGCGTGAGTAAAGAGAGACATAACTGTCATTTAAAAATCAAGAAACATGGTTTGAACTAACGATAAGAGCACTGGTTAACTTGAGCTGTGGGAAACGGTGTTAGCCATTTATGGAGCGCCCAATCTTCTCTGCAGGGAAGAGGATGAAGATAAGGAAAAGAAGTTGAAGATCCCAACTTTTACCTCGGCGGCGGGGAACGCTCGGATGTTCGGCTCTCCGAGAGCCAGCTACGGCAACATGACGGCGGCTCCGGTCTCTCCTCGTCCAGCCGAGCGATAGTGAGAGCCAGCGGCGTGAGACAAGCCAGGATTTGTAACTGTGAGGAGGCCAGTAAGGAGAGGAAGGGACAGGCGGTGCTCTGCTGTGCGGTGCTGTGCGGTGCTCTTGAGTTTGAGCTGGGCGCACTGCCATTTTACACCGCGTGAAGGCAGTGTTGCTTTCTGAAATTATTTTTGTTTCACTATTCAACGGACCAACTTATGCCATTAAACTACCCAGGGACTGCATTCAAATTGAATCAATACAACATTGTCATAATAACTATTAAGGAAATAAGTAAATGAACACAAATTTAATTCATTAACACCAGCAGTACCACTGTTAGCCACTGGAGGCCCAATAGACAAGTAGTCCGTACCAGCTGACTGACCACGTGACTTTACGGAAGTGTCAACAACATGAGCGACGTGTAAGCAACGATGCTTCACTTTTTAGCCTTTTTAATGATCATCTTGTGCTGTTTGGGCAATGCACTTGTATGCAGGGCTCACACCGAGCCCGTCTCCGAGCCGGGCTTAGCAAGTTGCGGCTGTGAGAGCTTGAAGAGAGACGCTGTTGTGGGAGAAAGCACAGCGTCAGAGGTGGCAAGTGTCAAATATTCCAGAGACGCCAATGAGATGCTGTCTGACACTAAGGGAGGCGAGAAGATTATTAGTCAGGTAAACCTGTCTTTCTGTTTCTTTATTTACATCGCTCATGTGTCAAAGTGATCAAACTTATATTTTAGTTATTAAAAATTGTTTTATGTGTTTTCTCCCAAAGACTGGACTGATTTGCTGTATTCTTATATTCTTGAAAGTTCACGTTGCACTAAAATTGTGTGTATAGATGGTGCGGATTCCTGGTGGAGAATTTCTCATGGGAACAGACAACCCAGGAATCCCTGCTGATGGTGAGGGCCCTCAGAGACAGGTCCACGTAGACGCCTTCTACATGGACATCCAGGAAGTCACCAACCAACAGTTCCAGAGCTTTGCCAATGCTACAGGTTATGTGACAGAGGTACTTATCAATCAATACAGCTATGCATGTTTATGTCCTCTTTTATGATATGGGTCCTTCACTCATTTTATTCTTTCAGGCAGAGAAATTTGGGGACTCGTTTGTTTTTGAAGAAATTCTAAGTGAGGCAGTCAAAAGCCAAATCACGCAAGCGGTAAGTTCTGTCTTTTTGTCACCGTTGTGCTTGTTCACAAGCCTGAAAACAAACTCGTAATATTGTACACCGACCACTCGAGTATGTAATGGCTCACAGATGGGTGCACTCTCATAGTGGTTGTCATGGAAACCGGCAGCTGTCAGCGCCAGGGGGAGAAGTTCACAGGCCTTGTTTTTCCCCACCGCTTCCTGTGGGCATCATTGCCGCAATTTATTTATTTGCTACTAGCTTCTGGTGCACAGTCACAACATGTTTTATCAGAAAGCAATACACAGCAGGACAAAAATCAGGAGAGACGTGTTCATTGTGTAGTCAAGCTTGTAAAATTATTTTCTGATTATATAACAAGATTCTTTGTGACAACTTACCTGTCCTGGGACACTGTGACTTACTAAGGAGAATCAAAACAGAAGAATGTTAATATTGCTACTTTCTTGCTAATGTAAGAGCCCTCACATTATTTTTCGTTGTTAAACAGTCTTCAAGAGGCGAAAACCAATCAACACTAATTTTTTATACTTTTTAAATTAAGCATTGTAATTATTTGATTTAAACCCACTGCTAAATGCTTGTAAACATGGGCTTAACTTTTAATATGTCAGGCATTAGACTGCATTTTATTTTATTTCATTTTTTTTATTATTAATTTGTAGGTGGCTGCTGCCCCCTGGTGGCTTCCAGTCAAAGACGCAAACTGGAGACAACCTGAGGGCCCTGACTCCAATATCCAAGACAGGCAAGGAAATGCTCTTCATTCATGTTTTTTTTTTTTTTTTTTTTTTAACCATAGTTTATTTCACTATGGTGACTCAAAACTAATTAAAGCTAATCCCTTTTAGGATGGATCATCCTGTTCTTCACGTATCCTGGGGTGACGCAGTTAACTACTGCGCCTGGGCCAACAAGAGGCTTCCAACGGAGGCAGAGTGGGAGCACGCCTGCAGAGGCAATTTAAAAGACAGGTAGGCTGTTCACTCATCCTCAGGGCTCTAATGTCCAAAGCAGCTTCAAATGCCTGCTCGCTGCTTTTTCACACCTACTCTCATACTATAACACATTTGGACAGAAACCTTCCTTCATACGCTATTATGAAAATGAAACTCGTTGGCTCTCTGAGGAATATACAAATTATTTAGCAGTACAGAGATTTGAAATGTGTTTTTATTCGTTCTGCAAGACATAGGCCTTTGTGAGCAGAAAGACTTTTCAACCATTCTGCATAAAAAATGAATAATGTGGAATAACTTCCTTAAGTAATTTTCCTTCAAACCTGTCAGAGATATGTAAGTGCTCCAAATGTTTTTATTATACTTAGATTTTTTTTTACCCCAGACTTTATCCATGGGGAAATCGACTTAACCCAAAAGGGCAACACTATGCCAACATCTGGCAAGGAGAATTCCCTCACCATAATTCTGCAGAAGATGGATATGTCAAAACTTCACCGGTAAGTGCAAGTCAAGAAAGTAAATGTTACATTTAATGCTCTAACAACAGCTTTTGTATTAGAGGTTTGAAGGGGGGGGGGGGGGGGGGGGGGGAATTATTGACTTATGGACTTTAAAATCTGATTTAAAAAAAAAAAAGGCATTTTTTGAGCTTCCATACACTCCAATATTCCTTTAATTCCAGCTCAGCTACTATAGGGGGAGCTCTCAACCTTTGAATTAAGATGAAATGTTGCTTTTTTATGGCTGGCGATTATGATTCTGTCACCTTAGAGTCTATTCTGGTGGTTAGATGTAAATGTAATGTCTGCAGGTGATGTCTTTTCCCGCCAATGCTTTTGGTCTGTTTGACATGGTGGGCAATGCGTGGGAATGGACGTCCGACTGGTGGACTGTGCGTCACTCCACCGAACATCAGCACAATCCAGTAATTTCACGGCACCACACTATAAAGTCATCGCAAAACTCCTAAAATATCACACGTCATTAATAGGAATAACTTTTTTGGTTTAGACAGGTCCTCCCTCAGGCACTGACAGAGTAAAGAAGGGAGGGTCATACATGTGTCACAAGGTAAAGTGATGACTTTATCTTTTAATCTATGAGATTTATTTATGAGTCACTGTCTTGAATTTCGACTCTCTCTCTCTTTCTCAGTCTTACTGTTACCGTTACCGCTGTGCAGCGCGAAGCCAGAACACGCCGGACAGCTCTTCCTCCAATCTTGGTTTTCGTTGCGTCTCTCAGGCACTGCACTGAAATTCACTCTGGTTCATATAAATTTGTTTTTTTTTTAAATCAAACTCTAATATTTTATAATGTTCCATGTTGTTATACTGCATTCAAAGGACTCATGATTTTATGGATTTTTTTCTCTCTGGTTTTTAAGAAAAATAAATTTAAAATTTTTTTTTTTAATCACAGTTGCCTGTATAGTTCCAAACAGCACAAGCGTAACATCTCTACTGTATTTATAAGAGAGTAATTCTCTCATGTCATTGAGGAAGACGTTTAAGCATATGCATCAAAACAGTAAATACTCCAAGATTTATCAAACCAAACATAAGCTAGAGACTGGAACTATTAAAAAAAATCATATTCTGACAATCTGTGATGAATAGTTCCCATAATCTTTAACTGACACCATATTTGTGAAGTTAAAAATCTTTAAAAAAAAAATGTATTGTGCTCAGTCTGATTGCCTAAACTAAAATCGAAGTATTAGGGGAAACAAGGACCAAATATGCAAAAGAATCAGAAAAGTATTTATTTTGGCATTGTCAATATAACATAATGATCACATGTGAAAAATAAACTAGCCAATCAGCATAAATTCTAGCAAAATAAAATACATCCCCACGGAATTCATGAGTACAATGGTAAAACCTTATATTGTCCATTATCAGAAAAATAAGTTTAAAAAAGAAGCATCCTAACCAGCAGTTGTATTTCTAGCATTTAACATCACAAATACCCGCAAACTAAAATACTATTTGCATTTAAATCCAAGAGTCGAAAGGTATAGTTGATACAACATTACTGCACAGTCGCTAACATTCAGTAGACAATGTAACACGTCTAAAACCCGCTGTCAGCTTTAATTTGTTGAAGTTTAAACAAACTCCATTTACCTAGTGGTGCACACACTTGACCTGTTTTACAAAACAGAAAAAAACAACTCATTACTAATGCTGCCACAAGACCCCTGGCCACTGCTGCAGTATTATTAACCCGAGGAAACCTCAGTTTGAAAAGCACCACAAATACAACATAGCAACTAAAGTAACATTGAAGCTAAGTACAGCTGCTTCCTCAAAGACAAAACAAGAAATAGAAAGAATTAGCGCGATACGCTATACTACGAAAAAAAACCTTCCTGTTTACTCTGCCACATATCAGCAAAGCCCACAAAGCAACTTTTGCGTCAAAATATCAGGAGTTCTTGTCTGTTTGTGCTACATCCTCACCACATGTAGTAGCTACGTGTGGTATCAACAGGGGAGGGTTTGCCCTCTGTGCTGCCATCTTTGTCCTTCTCTCCGTCAGACTCCCACAGGTTGATGAGCGGCGGGTAAAGCTCATTGAGCGGGATGGACGAGGTTTTAAGCATGTATTTCTTCAAGGAATGGTGATAGTTCTTTCTCTTCCATCTACGGGCCGTGTAGATGCCGACTGTAGCCAAACTGAGGAAGGCTAGCGCGGTTGCCATGACGGCTAGCACGGCAGCGCTCGGGTGCTGGTCTGACAGGTTCAGGGCGAAAGTGGTGCCGCGGGTTGTGACGTTGACGCAAGACTTGTGCGTCTGCAGGTGGACGTTGGAGACCGTGAGACAGATCTCGTACTCTGTAGCAGGCTGGAGATGAGTGAGGTTGTATTCGTGAACATCTACGGGTACACGGGCCGTGTACGTGATGTGCGGGTTGTCGATCTTCATGGTGGCTGAGGCCCATTTGATGTTGGAGGACATGACATTGGAGTTGACTTTCCAGGAGACAAGGATGGAGTGGGACTCTGTCTGTTTCACGTAAATTCTCATCACCTGAGCGCTGTCAAGTAAGGTTCCGTTCACTCGAATGGAGGCGACCCGTGTGTCAGCTCCTTCGATGTTCTGGGCCACGCAGGTGTAATGTCCCGAGTCTTCCACTTGGACATGGGACAACCACAAAGTCCCCTCGCTGCTCAGGTGGTAGCGCTCTGACACTGTGTCCATAGTGATTTTGGTTCCAAGCGGGGTTACCCAGTAGATCTCAGGCTCCGGCTCAGCCATGGCCCGACAGTCCAGACTGACGCTCATTCCGAGATTTAGGTTGAGGTGGCCGGGGAAGGTGTCATGGCATATCAGTGGGATACACTGCTCGGAGGACTCTAGCAGTCTTAGCTCCCGAACGCGCTGGCCCCTGAGTTCTGGCGGGGAGGTGCAAAGCATGGCCAAGGGTTCCATGAAGCGCACAGACGTCTTGTTGGAACTCATCCATTGGATGACACAGTCACATCGCAAGGGATTGCTGTGCAGACTGATCTCCCGAAGGTTGGGCAAGGCCTCCACCGAATGCTGGTAGAGAGCAGTGAGCGCGTTATTGTTGAGCATCAAGCTCTCCAGGGAAGGCATGTCCCTGAAGGCCAGGCGGTGGACGTAAGACAACTTGGGGTTGTTTGTGGCCTCTAACTTGGTCAGTTCCGGAAGGTTGTCTAGAGCATAGCGATCAATAGACACTAACTCCATCATGTTGTTGATTCCCAACTCTTTGAGATGAAGCATGTTTCGGAAGTCTCCTTCCTGGATTTTGTGGACTGGATTTTTGTTTAAATCCAAAAATTTCAAATTGGGGACTTTCTCCAGTGCCAGTTGAGGGATTCGGACTAGTTTGTTATCATAGAAAGATATGCTCTCCAGATTGTCCAATCCTACAAATGCATTTGGAGGAACATCAAAGAGATCCATACCAGCCAGGACCAAACTCCTCAAACTTCCCAGAGGCTTGAAGTTCATGTCCAAAAGGCCAATGACTGGATTTTCTCCAATCATGAGGATCTCCAGGTTAGGAGTTTCTACAAACCAGCGGCTGTCAATGACATGAAGCTTATTGGAGTTTAGGTGCAGACGCAACAGATTGTGCAGACCGGCGAAGGCCCGAGAGGAGATGGAGTTAATGAGGTTATGGTTGATGTAGAGCTCCTGTAAACTGGAGAGATTTCCCAGACAGTTGTCCTGCAGCTGGCTGATCTGGTTCTCCTCCAGATGCAAAGTAGTGAGATGGTTCATTCTTTTCAGGCCTACGGCTTCCACGGAGCTGAAGTTGTTCTGGGACAGGTCCAACTCTGTCAGGTTCTGCAAGGCTTCCAGCTCGCCCCCAGTGTGAGAGATGGCATTACTTTGGAGCAATAACACTTGAGTGTCTGTTGAAAGGTTTATGGGGATGCCGGTCAGCCTCAGGTCGTTGCAGTCCACAGTTGTCGCCTCCTTGTAGGTGGACTGGGGAGTAAACCAAGGTCGGATCTCACATACGCACAAGTGAGGGCAGTCCGTGGCGTGTGCGGGTGCCCGAGAGATGAGAAGTGAGGCCGCGCACAGCCAGAGTAGAGGAGGCCAAGGCCCAAGCGTCATCTTGTCTGCTCTCTGCTCAAACAATAGTTAGATGAGAGCCAATTGAAGTAAAATCTTGAAGGGAATGTTCAGCATTAGCAATCCTCATGAATGCCTTCTTCTAATCCAGAATAAAATCTCTTCGGATAGAATCCTCAAGAACATCTGCTCTGGACCTCAGATGTTTTCCTTTTGATGCCTCAAGACGGATACCTGAAGAGGACAGATATGGAACAGTGAAAACCCGTAACAGAACTAAGACTAACACTAAGAAAAATTTATCCCTTTAGTTACAGGCCACAGTTTGAACCGCTTGTCCATGGCAAGCAACTAATTAGCAGAACGTAGTGGATTAGATCATGTTTGGTATCTGAATTGACATCCCTTCTGTTTCTAAGCGCTGTGCCAACAAATTCATCCACAAGTTCAGTCAGCTTGTTGTCTTTTATACGCAATATCGCCATTAATAAATAACACCGTTGTTATTTAACATGACGCTACCTCAGATGATGAGGTTTTCGAATAATTTTTACAGCCAAACCTAGAGAGATTACCATGGTTTTTTTTCCAGTGTGAAGTGGATTATCCGCCAGTGATCCACTCGAGTGTGTGTATGTTTGTGTGTGATCGGCACAGTCAGCAGCTCTGACAGTAAACCCATTACACAACGGGTTTAATAAACACAAAATGTGTGCTCGTCACCGCTAATCACTTTCTACGCATGATGCAGGCTCATGTCAGAAAGTCACAGAAAATGTGAAGCGTAAGCATTTTTGGGGGATATCAGCGCTGTGCTTTGGTCACGGCGTCTTAATCCTTAGTTGGCAGAAGCAAGACGTGCAAGGAGAAAGCAATTTAAAGTAGAAAAAGTTATGCAAATCTGATCTAGTATAAGGGCTATAATACTAATTTTGTTTTTTATTTACTCTAAGTGCTACTCTCGAACTGGCACTACTATAAACGCTGAGGTGATCCGAACAATTTATGAACAAACTTTACTCTCATGGACACATCCAGCAGTAGAAATAGCTTTAGCCCCTGAGGGAAATCTTCGCCTCTTAAGCCAATAAAAGCTCCGTGATGTCCACTGCTTATTGTTCAATGTGAAGGTATACAATAAGTTATGTGTTTGTGCTGCTCAGGTATGAAATTCAAAGAGAGAGCCAGAATAATTGTTGTTGTTATGCTGAGGCCATGAATCTCCGACACCTGGAGTCGGGTTTCTGGCAGCTTGGCAGCGCGGTGGGTGTCCTCTCTCTCTTTTTCTCTGTGCTGCGTTGACCTTGTTGATCCAAGGAAGCACTGCTGGGCACATTTGGTCCATTTCACTGATGGCCTCGCTTTCTAATCACTGCAGCACATTTGCACCTAATGGGACTTGTGGCCATTACGCCACAGGAAGTAAAAATTGATGGAAATATGGAGTCGGTTTACCCTTTACTGTCATAACGGCCTCCGCTCTTTTCGGAAGCTATTTTACCTGACGTTGCTGCGTTTCTGTGGAAATGTGAGCATTTGTAAGGTCATAGTAAACTAGTTTTGATCTTACGGCTTTGTTTGGTGGGGTTTGAGTTCTTCGATATAAAAAAAAAACAAATTTAAAAATGACTTTGTTCACCATTGGAACAAAAATGGTTCCTTCCCCAAACATTACAGCAAATTTGTAAGCAGAACAGGAGCAAAATGTTCACACTTGTCTCATGACCTGACAAGAATATCAATGGGGTGAAGGGAGATGTGAGACCCCAAAGGATGATTTCTCCTGGTGTGAAGCCTGATATAGTAAAAGACTGCGAGAATGGCTTTGGTGGAATAACACCTTTGTGAACTCCTGTTCTGAGGGAAAAGAGAGATTAGGTCTGAGATTAATTCCCTCCGCTGCCTACACAGCAGCAACTGTATCCCGAGAAGCCTTTATTAAATCTGCAGGCTGAAGCAGCCGACAGATACGGCAATGTAAAGCTTGGTTGCCATCATTATATTTTTTAACTACACTGCAATATCTTGACAGAATATTTTTTTTTGCCTCACACATCGTGTTGTGTACACAAACCAACAAGAAGAGGCAGCAAAATCCCTCAACAGCTTGACATGATCTAACTGACTGTTTGAATTGAAAGCTCCAGCAGGAGGGATTTATTCTCTTTGCTTAGCCAGTCCTGATGAGGTTTTAATCCAAGTACCCATTCAAATAATAACACGCACAAATAAATGTTTCACTGATATTAACCACATCACAAGACAGCCTAATGTGATTGTGGGGCTCTAATAAGCCAGCTCTGATTCATGCCACAAACTAGCAATGCAATCATAGGTTATTTTAAATTTTCCAAAACAGGCTTCACAGATGACCACTCACAGCTTGTTGTCATTTATTCTTATTTGTAACTTGATTTTGAGTTATGTGAAAATGATGTCCCCTTTTCATGTTATTGCTTCTCCTACCCCAATTCTGAGCAGCCTTTTTACTGGGCATCAAATCTAAACAGCCTTTTCTGGATCAGCAGCCGCACCAGCAAGCCGTCACCATGGCAACGCCTATGCCACCATCATGTGTTTTGTAACCAAATGAGAATACTGCCATTAATGCTTCAAAGTGGGCCAAAATGGATTTGCCAAAGAGTGTTTTCACGAGTTAATGTAACACAAACACACATGATTGACATAATCAATAAAGACACAACATGGCAGCTTTCCGTGCGGATCATGGATGAACTGAGCGGCGCCGCCTGATGTTTTCACTATTCGGTCTCCGCTCTGGCCGCCCTGAGAGACATCCTATTGGTGCTCTATTAGTATGCAAGAGTTTCACTTCACATCACACAGAGCTTTGGTGCAGCTGCTGATGGCAGAGCTGCAGAGCCGACCGAGCAGGAGATATAGATGCATGTCTTCTTCTGAGTCCGAAAAGGAGGCGGTGGCGGATACTGCTCAAGCGGGAAGGTCATAGGGGAGGACAGATAGACCAATATGAAAATACCGCACCATGAAATGAGACCCTGCAACTATTGCGTGTGTTTGAAATTCCTTTAAAATTTAGAACTGCTTCCTCATTATTATTATTATTTTTTGCCAGGATCAAATATGACATAGTGAAAGGGGAAAAAGAAGACAATTTTAATGCCGTCTGTCTTCTTTGTTAACTTTGGCAACAAAGTTAAGCCCAACAAATACACACCAACACACAAACTGTTCCTTTGTTTCCCCAGATGTTACTAACTGAGCGCATGGATATTGAGACAACTGGGTGAACCCCCCCAACACATGGGGTCTCCTTTTGTTGTCTAGACAAAGTCAACTCCACCAAGTTGGTGAAAGTCTAGAGGATTTAAAAAAAAAAATCTTGTTTCGATCAAAAAAATAACCATTAAGTTTGCAGTCCACTCTCTGTCCTCTTATTGTTTTTTGTAGCAGGTGTAAGGCAGCTCATGAAACAATGGACCACTTGACAAAGGTGATCCCCTAAAAAATACACACCCCTAAATGTCCGCACTCGATATTCATCCCACTTGTGCCAAAATCTGGAGCTAAGCCACATTCTGTTCTCATGGACATCCAAATGATTGTGATGATCAGCATAATTGTTGCTGGTCAAATGTTTTTAGCAGCACTCTGACACTGCAGTTTGTGTATTGTTGCTGTAATCACAGAGTCAAGTGCAATTAAATTGTCAAGAATGTAGATAAGGCAAATCAGGCACCTTGGTGGATAACCTAATTCATGTGAGTGGCTCTAAACGATGACATAAAATAATACTGCAGGTGCACATCCTTTGTTTTGCTCCCCTTGAATGCAAAGCTTCGTAACAATCATATCTTCTACATAATGTCCTTGAATATGTTTTATAGACTTTTCACTCAGTGCGCAGCAGACGACTGCATACATTTATAAGAAATGAATTTTTTCATCTTCATGCTAATTTATGAGCAGTTTATTTCCCCAAATAGACCGATAATTGTGTTGGTGCCGATATAAAATAAATTATTTTTATTTGCAGCGTCCATACATCGCGCACGAGGACCACCTAGATCGCCTTGTGAAATTGTTACACGTATTAAAAAAAATACAGACATTAAAATATCTAACTTTATTCACCGATTAGCTTTAACATTTCTGAGCATAAATACGCGCATTGGTCTCACCTACGTAAAGCTGAGACGAACGATGTTACTCCGTGTGACCCAAACCGCATCCGCAGCTCCTCCACACTGACGATGACGACGGTGCGCGATTCGATGCACAAATTTCAGCAAGTTTTAAGAACACAAATCAGCTCGATAGATCCTCCGTAAAGCGAGATTGCAGTAACGAGCATCTGCACGCTGCAGGTCAGCCGCACTGAGACGCGTCTGACACCGACACCGGTACCAGTGCAGCCTCACCATCTGCTCTCTTCCCGACACCATGGGAACGAAAAGTCCCTCCCTATACCCGTCCGAGCATGAGAATTTATTTAGGGAGGGTTAGCGGAGCCACTGGCAAGACGAGCCAATAGAGTAGCGTACATGGAGTTACATACAGTAAATGTCCTTGTTGGAATGTTCATTTTATTGATCTGTTTTCATGTCAGTGTTTTGCTAAAGGCTCTTTGTGGAGAGGAGTAACACTCATTTAATTACATCACAGTATTTTTAAAACAACTTGTTATTTTTGAGTTGGAAATGATTGAAGTTTGATTTATGGTTCATAGAAATAATTTGCATTTTGGTTAAAAAATGCGGCTTTATTTTTAGGTTTTGTGGATAGTGAAGTTCACACATTGGAAATACATTGCAGAAGTGTTATATAGCCCGGGGGACGACATATGCTCAATTTTTAGCTAGTCTTGCTAAGTCAGGTTGGAAAAGTCACTAACTATAGCAAAAATATTGCAAAGTTGGCAACAACGCAGACACAAGTCATAGCGCTGCTCACTATACCTTGCTTGGACCAATGTCTACACATGTACATAAATAAAAATGCAACTTTCAAAATAAAAGTCCCCATATTTACATTATTTTTTGACTTCATTGTCTGTTTGAGGGCCGCTCAGAGACTGTTGGTGGGCCAAATGTGGCCCCCGAGCTGTATTTTTTGTGCCCTAATCCATAGCTAAACTGAATTGATGCAATGTCGCCATCGACTGTTCATCTTTACAGTTATGTAGCAGTTTGAATTTTGTAGCCGACCTAGGACAAGGACCTCTTCCACAACTCAGTGGCAGTAAACAGTTGCATTCCAATTGACGAACATCAACATTCACAGCAGTGAATATGTCTGTTTACCTTTTTGCATTTTTTTAAAATCGGATCCTCTTAGCTTATTCAGGTCCCCACACAGTTTCTGCTTCTGGGTGTGACTCCTGCCTCTCTTCCGGCAATTTTTGTTGCTTTAAGGTGACAGTTACCGATTGTAAGTGTTGTGGGCAGTGTAGTTTTGTGATGTTCGGTGTCAATGGACGAGCAGTCAGGCCTACATAATGTGACAGCAAACAGATTTTTGGCCCGATAAGACATTCAGACAGCAGAGAGAGAGAAATGTCTTTTTCTCTTGAAGCTGTCACTTATTTGGCTTCTTCTTCCTCTGCTTCCTCATCTCTAAGGGGAGCAGAGAAATGACAGCGTTTTATCATTTACTGCCTGAGCTGCAACTTTGGGAGCAACTGACTGCGTTTTTCATGCCAGAGAAGAAAGACGGGGAATAAGTGGCATGTGCACATTTTCTTGGACTTGTTTTCTACAATTGCATAAGGCTACAATGTTGTTTGCATTTGTTTTTCAAACTACCATGGAATCCCATGCAGACAAGGTGAACTTCAAGACACAGTCTGCATGGATGAGTGGTTAAGCACTAAGATGCAGATGCAGCGATAAAGTTAATACGCTGACCTTTAAAGCACTGCTGTCATCAAAATAAGGGCAATATCGTTCTCTTAACTGCAATGCTTCTTATCAGTCGAGACCCGATTAAAATCATCAATCAGCATCTTTTCCTTCCCTGTAGTCCTTGTCAATGATCTTTTTGAATTTATTTTAGTTAAGCACTGCTTTATATTGAAAAAGTAACTTCTTGCATGCAGGCGCCAAAGCCCTACTTATGTCATCATATAATTCATATGTACTGTACCTTATATTTTACGACTTTATTTCTCCCTCAAACTCATTTCGTCAGCAGTATGAGCAGAAACACCTACAAAATAATATTGCAGACCAACAGTGCACAAAAATACGTACTAAAGGGAACCCAACAGTCCTATCGTGTTCTGCCAATGGGTAACGGCGGCCCAGTCGGAGCAACTCCTATCTTTCTGCAACAGGAGTGCAGCTCAAAGTTGAGTAGCAGCCGGTCAAATCCTAATTTCCCACTATTAACCTGCGATGCAAAGGGTGCGGTTGCCACGGCAACGACTCTCCCTTCCAGGAAAGGCTCTGCAGCGTATCTTGCCTCTTTATTAGATCTCTGATCACACAGCTCCTGCCATATGGCCATCTGGGAAAAGGAGTTAGATCGAAATGCGTGTCCCCTGGTTTACCTCTCACACGGCCTCTCATCATTTTGCAGCTTGACACTCGCTTGACGCAAAGACAATCGGTGTCGTTTTCCTCGTCGGGCCTCATGAGCTGAGGCGGGAGGGGATGAATATCGCCGGAACATGAATCACAAACACTCCTTTCATATAGTGAAAAAGAACACACTGTTAACTTTACATATAAAACCAACAAGCTCTCTTTCTTTGTCGATCTGATTAAGCTCCATCTTAATTGCCGTGGATCCAAACAGCTTCAGGCTGTTCTCGGATGCAACTACAGCAGATGCTTGCCCCTTGGAAAATGTAACACCATGTTGATAAAGTCGCTGGGATAGTGTCCCTGTTAACTCCCCGTACCCTCAAGCGGGCATTAAAACCATGCACTTGACAAATGTTGCAGATGTTGCTGCTGAAAGAGTCTCACCTTACCGGCTAATGAAATCCAAGCCGACAACACAACAGCTGCAACACAACACAACACAACAGCTGCAACACAACAAAACGCCCCAGTTGAGTTGAATCAGCATCTTCGCACATACTATTGAAGCTTATAAGCTTTGCCGACTTTGATTTTATTGCATGAGCTTGCAACATAGTTTGAAGCTGGTGTCTTTATTGTTCTCCTGTTAGCTTTTAGCCGTCTTCACGGGATTGATTTATTACATTCATGTACCCCATGTGTCGTTTTCAGCTAATCATAAGTCGTACATTGCATCTTGTGCTGCAGTGGAACTTAATCACTTTTTTTGTTGAAAAAATTTCCGTTGGTCCTCAGCTGTGTGTAAACTGTTTGTCATTAAAAAAACAAAATGGAGGCAAATGTCCACACCGGTTTTTGTGGGGCCTGAAAATCAGTTGGAGTGTCGACCGCCTCATGGGAGTTTGTTGTAATAGCCACAGAGGCGATGAGTTCCCGACTCCCGCTACGCATGTCACTTTATATTAGTCGAGCGTGCGCATTGGTGTGCTATCCCGCAACCAATCAGTCACTTAACAACATCACCAGACCCCTTTTTAATTAAAAAAAAAACCAAAGCAATTTCTCCCATCCTCTTGGGAGTTGACTTTCATTTTTACACTGACTTTATTAAATATAGTCCCTAATATTGTCCGTCTACAAAATAAAGACCCAATTCGAATAAAAGGTAAGACTTCATTCCAAGTCGGCCTTTCTAAAGTCAACTCACATGCTCTTGGTCCATCCATATTAAAGTGTGCATTAATATTTAATTGACAGGTTAAAACAGGAGTCAGCATTTTCTGAGATCTCTGAGGATGTGTACGATCAAGAGCAGGCATTTTTATAAACAGGGGGCGACCAATTAGTAGAGAGTGATACTATTTTCCTCAATTAATTGTGCCTTTGCCCTTTGTGATCATAATTGTATGGCTAATTATTCAATTTAAAAAAATTGTTTAAAAAGTAGACACTAAACAACCTTCGTTTTGATGTTAACAACTTTTGTGTATTTGCTTACATGGTTCGGGATATCCAAAAGCTACTGATATTTTGTTTTTTGCTGCTAAGATGCATTAATATGCAGGTGCTAATATATTATTAATATTCTATTCGACCCACCTGAGTTGGCAGGGAAGAGTTTAAGACCATGCAGTGGAGGACCTGGGCCTTAACAGACATTTAATACATGGATGATTAGTGGGGCAAATTTTGCTTCTCAGCTCTTTTTTGTGCTCAAAAGTGCAAAATCTCCCCCATCCTCCCTCCATCCGTGTTCACCCCTCCCTCTTGTACTGCCATGAACAAAGACAACTACTCTTTGTTGCCTCTGCCTGAGAATCACACTATCCATATCTTGCTTCTGTGGTGCTTTTGGCACAGAGATGTCAGAGCGGCCAAATCATAATCCAAAAGCTAATAATACTCTGTTTGGAGCATTAGCACCTTCTTCAGACATTTTTAATGGCGACTGAGTGTGTCAAGAGCTGGAGAGGCAGCTGTATTCACAAAAGCTCTTTGGCCAACATCTCTTGTTGAAAACACTTCTTTGTCCTTGACAGCACTTCCAAAAAGTGCTGCTCTTTTGCTGTTGGATTAGATGCTATTTACTCTTTTTTTTTTTTTTATTGCCAGGGTGTGAAATAAAAAGCCTGTGTTGGGAAGGACAGGTTGTGTTTTCCCTTTTGGGAAGCAGGTGAATAAAAGACATGCTGGAGTGTCAAGAACAAGTGAGGGAGAGGATTTGCATTAGGAGGAGAGTGATGGAATTTTCCTAGCCCAACCCGATTTTGTCCTTATATGGCAGGACTGATGTGCTGCAGGCTGCTGGAGTGTTTAGTAGTCTGCTCTCTGAGGGGTATTATTTGGGCGTGAGTGGGGGAGACGTGGGCTGGGTAACCTCCTTTAGTTTGTATTAAATATTCCTCAGCCTCTCTCAAAACACTGCTAGTCTTTGTGTTCTTTGTTGCAAATGTACTGTGTATGAAAATAGATAGTAGATGAAAATTGATTATAAATTTAGACGGCAGGCAAATAAATTCAGTGACTTGTGAATTTAAAAGAGGGAGCTTGCGTTTTTTTTTTTTTAAATCCAAATGTCTTAATGGGCAGCTGTTTTCATGTACGTGCTACTTCAGGACATATTTGCAGCTGCAAGACTTTTTTAGGGCGCTTCACTTTGTTAAGCAAATAAAAGTGCACATCAAAGTGACTCTGTGAGGCTGTGTTATTGCTCTTAGGAGCCTAATTAGTAAAAGTCATTTTAAGGAAATCAACAATACAAGAGTCAGACCATGCCATAAACAAAAATTATTTATTTATAAAATTTCCAAAGGCTTAAAATTTAATAATAATGATAAGCGGTAATTTAGTGTTCTTATTTCTTACATGATCAGATTAAGTTTTAACATGCTGGAAGTGATTACTGAGCATTCTTAAGCTCACTTATGTGGCTGCTGTTGTATGCCCTTGGCATGATGAAAATCATGTCAATCTTGAATTATCATCCACGTGACTTTTTTGATATTCCTCCAAAACCCAATGTTTACTCTCCCTTGCCACATTGTAAACATTTGTGATATTACTGAAGATTTCAACCTTGAAGATGATCTCCACTGTCCATCAATCTATTGATTCGCTCCAGTTCTAGTTTAGGAAGGACAAGTTGACTGAATGGCGGTCGGTCTGGTTCTCGCTTCCTCCCTTATTGTTTAACGGCCATTTTCTGGCTGAACTCTATTAATCTTAACAGCGATTACAGAATGCTTACATTAAGTAAAGATGTGCTCTCATCATCAATCTTCTGCTTCCTCCTTCTGGCGCCACTGCTAACAAAGCCCAAAACGGCCTCTTTAAAAACACTGATCCGGCTATATAGCTGCATCAGAGTCATAAAGAGAGAGTGGCTGAGGTATCAGTGACCAACCTCTGACTCTGCCATCCATGTTTGTTTCCTGTCGTCCCAGCGCTGTGGTTCCTGTCAGTCGTCACATCCTGACAAACACAGAGTTTAAAAATTAATCAGCTTCTCAGACATGTGGTGACATCCTCTCTGGGAGAGGTTTAGCAGATTCTGACGGCAGGTGTAAACCAGCTGTCTGACAGACACATTGTGTTCTTGTGATCAAACCTCAGCCATCTTGTTGCACTCTACGCAGTTTGTTTTGCTTTGTGAATTGTTTTGGGAATCAAATTAAGTTTCCTGGCAGAGAGACACAAGTCAGAAAGTCAAATATTCTCCTGCTCACTTCACGTTTAAGTATTACTGCAGTGGCCGTAAATTGAACCCGAGTGTATGCCTACCACTAAACTTCCAGCAATCCAAACATCACTGAGTAGAAAAACATGTCAGTGTAGAAAGCCTGCATACTGAAAAATTGATGTATTCTCTTTTTACTAATTGAAAGTTGACAGTCAGTGAAAGAATCGTTTCTGCATGGTTGATAATCGTGAGTGGAGTTTGTCATCATCCGCTAGCCCAATTTGGGATGATTCTTGAGTTGGTGTTGGTAAAGTGAAAAGGTCAATGAAAATCTTAGTGTCGCATCTGAGAGACATTGAGTTCACACCAAAGTCATAAACGTTTTTGATTAAACACCTCGGGCCATCGTCTGGGATATGTCTCTGGTTAAAATCGAAAAAAATCACGTCACTGGTATTCAACACCACAACTGCGTGTGGTGATTCTCCGGTATGATGGAAATGAGCCTGTGAGTTCAAGCATGCCTGTTGTTACCCAGTGGCTATGACTCCATTTGGTATTCAAATGGGTCAAACTGTAGTGATTTATTCATGCTCTGAGTCTTAAGTGCCACTCAGCTTGACAGGCAAGCTCTAAGCTTAGCCTCAACTGAACATAAATGTGATTTGCTTTAAATATAATCCATATGGCAAATACGTTTTAGTCACATACTCGAGGTGTCCTGTTCAGTGATGTTTTACTTCCTTTCCGATTAAAACACTAAAAACATTGTATTTTAGACATCAAAATGATTCTGAAAACAAAAAGTCTGTCATCTTGCAAGCTGCTCATTTTGCTTCCATCTGTTCTGACTCAGCTACATCAATGCGTAAAGAAAAGGTGTATTGTTCACTGAATTTGAGCGTGCGATAGAAAAGCACGAGATCAAAACAAATACACATCGCATTCCCTTGTGGGAGTTGAATATGATGGTAGAGGAGATTGCCGAATGTCAATGAGAGGTCGACATTGCTTTGATTTGTCGTGAAAGTCTGCGAAAAGTAACTTGCTGGTTTTTTTCTATTGCTGTTAGCTTTAACTATTGCTGTTATATTCTATCGGTATAAGAAATTCTGCCTGCAGTTTTACGCCACTAAAGTACATAAAATAAAACAATTACATATTCTCATCAAAGGGGGAATTTTTGTACAGCCGTTAAATGAAATTATAATAGATGGGACCATTATAGTGCAGCCTTCTATTTAATTATGTCAATAAAAAAAAAAAAAATTGATCAAATCATCATATTAAAATATATGATACATTCCATTACATTTTAAAATCTTTTATTTACATATTACAATCGTTCCTAATGAAAAATATTCCCCGGCAAAGCAATGACCCAGAATTGTTTTGTTGACAACACGACGACAGCTTGGCTCTGTGTCGGCAGCGAAGGCACATGGCCAAGTTATGTAATCTCTACAATTACAATCCAGAAACTCAATATTGTCCTGTAACTGCAGTCATTACATGCACGTGGTGATTGGGTTAGGTTAGCAAATAATAAATATGTCCTGAGTATAACAGATGATGGAGAGAACAAATATGATGAAATGATGAATAAGTTAACTTTGCTATATCTGTTCGCACCTGTCAATGGTGACTTAAAATGGGGGTTGACACTCCGTTTCAGGCCTGGGAAATCCACAGTAATTACACTAATACGGCACCCACTCAGCAGGCTCATTTGTTTGGGCTCCAAAAGAGTGGAGCAGATGGTCCCCCGGGCCCGGGCCACCTTCCATATTCATGAGATGAAGTTTGACCCTGTCAGCGCTGAAGGGCTGACCTCTAACATGGACTCTTTAGGGCATCAATAGAGTATGAAGGAGTGCAGTGGGAGAAGCATCGCAGCCGGCGACCCTGCCCCCGCTTGCATTGCACAGCTGAGCGACTGAAGGCATTTGGAGACGTGTGAACGCCAGAACAGACCCGATCCGAGTGAGGCTTTTCACAAGTTCCCAGGCTTCGGCGGGGCGTTGTCTCTGGATACAAACATCTGCCCCTATCAGTGTGTGGGACTTTGTGTGCCGAGACAAGAAGCATGGAATTGGCCTAATGATGTCACAACACTTCAACGGTGGCCGTGAACTTTGACCCCTGACCATTTTGTTTGAACTTGCTATCTGTTTAGTCCGGTTGTCTCCATTTAAAAATGTTCCTTGCAGACACAGCGTGCGAGCGACCAACGCTGCAGAGTCAATATCCCATTGATGTCTTTTCGTGGGGGGGGGGGGGCGGTGTGATCAATGCAGCCATTACACGGAATGGGAAGCCCGGGGTACATGGTGAGGAACACGAGGTAAATAGGTGTTAAACGATCCCACAGGTGTAGGAACAGGAAACGCCGCATTAGGCCCGTAATGGAGCATTGAGAGATGGCAGCTTTTTGCTGTTAGACGGCCACACTGGAAATGATGTAACTGTTGCTTCAAGAGGTTCCAATTATCAAAGGTCTGCTTGAATAGATGACCCTTGACCTCACGCAAAAACCAGCCTCAGTTTGCTGGCCATTTAACCGCCACGCCTCACTGAACTCGACTTTAATTTGTTTAATGTCATGGAAGCCATTAGTGGAAATGCATGCAGTTGTTTTGCTTGTTATTTATATTACCCTCGCAAACATTGTGATGTTGATGCATTCACTGGATTCATTTACAATGTGGCCACGACGTGTCGTCATTAAGCACCGAGGCGGCGGACGCTGTGCAAGGTTAGTTCAGCAGCAAACAGATGAAAAGCATCCAAACAGCTCGGTTTTTATTTTTTGAAAAGTATATATTCCGCTGCCTGTCAATCAAGGCGGGACTCGGTGGTTGTGATTGATTGCTCGAGCTCGGTGCCCCCACATGGTTGATGAAGCACACTCGTCATTATTCATCCCTCTCATCTATATTCATCAATTCATTCATATTCATCAGCGGTTACAGAGCACAGATTAGGGTGCTTGTACATTTCTGCACATCATCGGAGATGCCGAGGAGTAGAACTGGCATCCTCCATGCAATAAACTTGCACAATTTTGATAGGACAATACATCAATTTGGAGGATTTTTTATGTATGCAAACTCATAAACCATGCTGTCAGTGGTGTGAAACAATGCCCCCTCCCTTCTCTGCTCCTCCAAAAAATGGTGCATATCTAATATATATATATATATATATATATATAAAATATATAAAATATAATAAATATAAAAAAACATTTATAAAAATGACCCCATTTTTATTGTCAATGTCAAGTAATATTTAGCAATTTGTTTATTACTACTGTAACGCTGCATGGCATCATAAAAAGAACTGTAATATTTATTTGCAAAGCTCAATCAAGCAAAGTAATAAAGGCATCATTGAAAGATTATCTCTATGACAGCATCAATCAAAGTGGGAATTATCATCGCTATTGTTTGAGGATTTTAAAAGCACCAACATAGTGAAAATAATTGGATTTCTTTTGTTTGCACTCTTTTCTTTTCCAAGAATTTTTCTTTCAGCACACTGGTAGCTATTTAAGAACTATTGTCAAATAGTACATTCATTATGGCCTGAACAATAAACACTGGGAAGATTGTTAGAGGCAAAGAAAAATGTTACCGCTTGTTCAGCTTGTTTTGTATTATTGCATCATTACATTATTATTTTTTCCAACAGCAGCTGATAAACAACACAATCAGTAAGATGGCAGCTCTAACACCTTATCATCAAACCTTAATGGGAGTTAGCATATTTTATAGCTGACTGGGATTAATGAGACTTTCATTATCTCAAATTGAATTGTAGTCGCATATAACCAGGAGGCATTTTCAAAGCCATGCATAACTATCCACTTGCTAAATCGTTAGCTTGTGAACAAGACCATAAAGTAGAGGTGACATTCGTCATGAGAACCAGCAGTGGGCTTGGACATATTTTTCTGCAGCAGATGTTCAATCTCTGCTTGGGATAACATTCAGTCATGTTGGTTTAACTTTGTATAGCTACTGGCAATATTGAGGTTGGGCAGATGAGCTGTGACCACACCCACATCGGCGCAGCCCTCCCTCTGACAGATCCATCAGCTGTGTTCATCTGTGAAATTACCAAAATTGGGTCCGAGATTTGCCATGCATGGTCACCGGACAATCACACCGGTGTCCACGTGGAGAAAATAAATGACCACTTGCCCTCTGGGCTGATCCATACTGACCATTACATCATATGTCCCGCTACTGTGGTCAACAGTGTGATGGAAATATTGATGAATAATTGATTAGGCTTTTACCGGCCGCGTTTGTATTTGTGTGTGAAAACGTGCTGTGGAAATGCTATTTAGTTATTCATACTGTACGGCTTGACCAACATTTATTTCAAAAGTGGTTTCTTTGATATTCAAATTAGGCTTTTTGTCTGCGTTGTCAGTACATGGTCTGCTTTTGTGTAGATGTTCCAACATTGCTTCGCGTTGACAATGGCAGCAAAGTCATCAGCTCAGCATGTCAACCTGCTTCTGACATTATTCCCGCAAAGCTAATTAACTGTATCATAACATCATCTCCAACATATGAAAGGCAGCAGCGTTAGTGGGGAAGTATAAATATTTATGGATTCCATTCACTCGTGAACTGACAAATAGTGTGAATTTGCAAGTCTAATGCTTTGCAGTGCTGTAGAAAGAAAAAAAAGTGAAAACTGTATTAAAAATATTGGTTGGGAGTTTGGATCAGGTTTTGCAAAGCTCTGTTTGGGATGTGCCTTATGAAAGTGTAATAGCTGCAGGTGGTAGCAAATCTGCATTACATTATGTCCTCCTCCTCGCTCTCTCATCATATCTTGCTCCCCCCAAACTTTTAATGAGTCATAATCTGCGCATGGCAGTGATTAGATTTAATGAAGTGCCAACAACCTTGAGTTGACACAAGTCAGCTGCTCCGCACACACTCATCCATGACGGAGCTTCGAATCCAAGTGAATATAAGATTAAAACACTCATGCTTGCGTTTTCCTTTTTTGTATTTCATTTCAAACCCCGGCAAGACTGAATTGGGACGATGCAAAAAAAGTGCCAGCCTTTCATATTGCACTTTGCGTAGTCCACATTTGTTCTTTCAATTCCCATGAGCCTGAGCTCCTCCCGGATATCAAAGCCACTTGTGAAGACAGAACAGGAACGGCTAAGGGTGAATCCAGGTAGCAGGGACACGCAAAGAAGACAAAGCAAGTATCCCATACAGAGCAAATTAGCTGTCTATAGGCTCATCAAAATAGATTGGCCTGCTAGCATTAAATTTTCATGGAACTGCAGAAAGGCTACAAGACATGCAGATGAATTATCCAGAGTTGCTCTATTGCATATTCATGTTGAATACTGTTGATAAATCTTCCATTGTGCATTCACAGACTGACATCAATGAAATAGCAATCGGCTATATGTTCGCACAAGCCATTTTTACCTGTGCAAGTGGGCCTTTGTCAGAGCATGAGGGATGAACGGAGGCTGAGTGCTGCCTCTTTGTCTATAATGAGCTCTTTCAGCATATCGGCGCTAAGTGAATGTTTCAGCAAACTCAAACGCATGCGGCGTTGCCATCATGAGCTCTCCTCGTCCTTGTTCAGGGATCACGCTTGCTGCCATCACGCACGAGAACAAAAGCGAGTCACTTGGACTCAACGACACTGCCCTCAACTGGTTGAAATCTGCCTCGTGGGACTAAGTGATTATCTTGTGAGAATTACACCGTCCCCAGACACACAGTGTCGCCTCTATTGTCTGTCGCAAAAATCCAATCTTTCATTTTCTACTCTCAAAAATTGTTC